>NC_040077.1:113715416-114022436 GCF_003369695.1 Bos indicus x Bos taurus
CATCTTTAATTTCATGGCTGCAGTCACCATCCACAATGTTTTTGGAGCCCAAGAAAATAAAGCCTGTCACTGTTCCCATTGTTCCCTCATCATCTATTCACCATGAAGTGATGGGCCTGGATGCCATGATACTCATTTTTTGAATGTTGAATTTTAAGTCAGCTTTTTCACTCTCTTCTTTCATCCTTATCAAGAGGCTCTTTAGTTCCTCTTTTCTTTCTGCCATGAGATACCATTAGAGTGGTATAATCTACATATCATGGTTATTGATATTTCTCCCAACAATCTTGATTCCAGCTTGTAATTCATCCAGCCTGGCATTTCACATGATGTACTCTGCCTATAAGTTAAATAAGCATGGTAACAATATTCAGCCTTGATGTACTCCTTCCCTAATTTTGAACCAGTCCATTGTTCCATGTCCAGTTCTAACTGTTGCTTCTTGACCTGTGTACAGATTTCTCAAGGGGCAAGTAAAGTGATTTGATATCCCAAACTCTTTAAGAATTTTCGGCAGTTTGTTGTGCTCCACAGAGTCAATCCCTAGGTCAGGAAGATCCCCTGGAGAAGGGAATGGCTACCCACTGCAGTATTCTTGCCTGGAGAGTTTCATGGACAGAGGAGCCTTGTGGGCTATAGTCCATGGAGTTGCACAGAGTCAGACATAACTGAGCAACTAACATAGACAGAGAGGACACAGTCAAAGACTTTAGCATAATCAATGAAGCAGAATTCTATTTTTTTTCTGGAATTCACTTGCTTTATCTATGATCCAATGCATGCTGGCAATTTGATCTCTATTCCTCTGCCTTTTCTGAATCCAGCTTGCACATCTTCTCAGATATATCCTGTTGAAGCCTAGCTTGAAGGATTTTGAACATTACCTTGCTAACATGTGAAACGAGTGCAATTGTATGGTAGTTTGAGCATTCTTTGGCATTGCCTTTCTTTGGGATTTAAATGAAAACTGACTTTTTCCAGTCTTGTGGCCATTGCTGAGTTTTCCAAATTTGCTGGCATATTGAATGTGGCAATTTAACAGCATCATCTTCTAGGATTTGAAATAGCTCAACTGGAATTCTGTCATCTCTACTACACTTGTTTGTAGTAATGCTTCCTAAGGCCTTTTCTTAAGCAAATTAAATTAGAATTATATTATGTTGGCAGGTATGAGGAGCCATGGGAAGAGTAGTTAAAGAGGGAAGAAGAGATGTAAGCTAACAGTAGTATTTTTTTGGCCACTTCGATTCCATTTGAATTCTTCTGATAGCTGTAAATTATTACAAAATCCCAATATCTTCTTGTTTGTCCTTTGTCTTTCTGATTTTCACCCCTACCCCCAGCCCCTTATTTTTCTGAGTGGCTTGTTGATTAAGTTTGAGTAAGAACTGGTAGGGATGGGATGTTTTGCATAGCTTTTATGAAAGCATGGACTTGTATAGTTTTATCAGTTATTTCCAAAGGCTCTTAGAAATGGGGCTCAGAGCAGCATACTAAAAGTGATTCCTCATATTTTATTTAAAATTTTTAAAAAAAATTATTTGGTTTTGGCTGCACTGGGTCTTCCTTGCTTTGCAGTGGTTTTCTCTAGTTGTTGTGAGTAGGGGCTACTCTTCATTGCAGTGCAAAGGTTTCTCATTGTGGTGGCTTGTTGTGTGGAGCACAGGCTCTAGGGTGCATGGGCTTCGGAAGTTGCAGCACTCAGGCTTGGAAGCTGTGGCTCGAGGGCTCTCGTTGTGTGGGCTCAGTAGATGTGGTGCACAGGCTTAGTTGCTCCTTAGCATGTGGAATCTTCGTGGACCAGGGTTTGAACCCACGTTCCCTGTGTTGGCAGGAGGATTCTTATCCACCGTGCAACCAGGAAAGCCCTCATGTTTTCAAAAGTAGCAGGTGTGTCATCTTCTTGGCCATCTAGAAATCTGAATTGAGAGCAGTCTTGATTGAGAGAAATATAATATTCCAATTTGAATCAGAAATGGTGTACACTGCCACAAGCTGGAGAGAACCCGGGATTCTATTACTAATAAGGGAGTTGTAGGCAAGGAGATCACGAAAGTACATGTGGCCATCAGGCCCACATGTTTCAATGCATCCCTGAGTTATGTAGACACAATTATCTTGACAGTGGAAGCACTTTGAGATTCTGGGAAGATAGAAGACATGATTAAAGCAATTGTCTATGAACAAAAGTATTAGAACCGTAGTATTGATAATTTCCTCCCCATTCTGGTCTTCCTTGTCACTGTCTCCAGTATTATCCCTGTTGACTTGCTTTCCTTTCTCTGAAACCCCCAACTGAAGGACATTATGATGACAAATGCTACAGAGACTTGTCAATGAGGGCAGCATGATATGGCAGAGATGCAGGGACAATCCTAGAACCATTTCCTGTATGAACAAAATAAAAATATTCACAACCTGAAAGTTGAGAGTTATCTTTGATTTGATGGGAATTTTTAGGACTTCAAGCCCAGGTAGCAGCATCTTAAGTAATCCTGGGAGAACTGCTCTGAGGAGATGATGTGGGGGAGACAGGTTATATGGAAGTTTTGCAACAAAGGGCAGGTAGTCAAAGGATTGTTATTAATTTAGGAAAAAACCAGATATCTCAAGTTAAGGACTTTAGTGCTTTGCTTTGTATGGGAAGATACAAGAATCTGGGCTCACTAAAATCCTTCCTTTGATATGCACCTCAGTTATCTGGGACTGATAGCTTATTTTTCACATCCTGAGTTTTCTCAGGGCTCACCTTAGGAAGTGGCTGTAGTCTGATAGCTGCTAAAGTGAAAGTGAAGTCGCTCAGTCGTGCCTGACCCTTTGTGACCCCATGGATAGTAGCCTTCACCAAGCTCCCCTGTCCATGGGATTTTCAAGGCAAGAGTACTGCAGTGGGTTGCCATTTCCTTCTCCAGGGAATCTTCCCAACCCAGGGATCTAACCAGGTCTCTCACATTGTAGCCAGACGCTTTACTGTCTGAGCTGCATTGCTGCTGCTGCTGCTGCTGCTGCTAAGTCACTTCAGTCGTGTCCAACTCTGTGCAACCCCATAGACGGCAGCCCACCAGGCTCCCCCGTCCCTGGGATTCTCCAGGCAAGAACACTGGAGTGGGTTGCCATTTCCTTCTCCAAAGCATGAAAGTGAAAAGTGAAAGTGAATTTGCTCAGTCGTGCCCAACTCTTAGCGACCCTATGGACTGCAGCCTACCAGGCTCCTCTGTCCATGGGATTTTCCAGGCAAGAGTACTGGAGTGGGTTGCCATTGCCTTCTCCACTGAGCCACATTAGGAACTCTAAAAAGCTACAAAAAGCTGAGGTCCTGTCCTCAGTCCATTAAACCAATCTCTGTTGTGGGGCTCTATCACCATTTTTCAAAGCTCCTCAGGTGAGGGTTTGATAATAGAAGACAAATTTAAGAAATTTCTTAAGTCAATAGCCTATACTTGCTTTTCATTTTACATGAGATTTTTGTGTGACATCTTTATACTGCACTAAGACTTCTGAACTTCACCCCTAATGAAATAGAGACAGAAGCAATCAAAAGAACATTCTGAAAGTCAAGGCTTCGGGCATGGGCATACGTCCTTTGCAAAATATAAGTTACTAAAGCCAGGCATAAGATACCAGATGGCGGCTAGATGGCAGGTATTCTTGCCTTCCTGAGTCTCATCGGGGTTCTCCTGCTCACCATCCATGGTGCCTGCAACCACTGATGATTGTGACATTCTTTGTTTACTAATACAGCAGGAAATATTCCATTTCTCACCCACAAGGATTTTATTGCTTTATGTTTTAACTTTGATTCTACCTCTGAGCATAAGTTGTTCCTTATGTACAGTGGAGAATGATACTGCAGCCCATTCATGATTCTTTGAAAGACAGAAGCTGAGAAGATCTGGGATGGCAGAGCCATTTTCTAGGTAATAACTTTCAGATTGAAAGAGTGTATGTTTTTCACAATTAGAGAACCTTTTGAATATTCCTTTAGAAAAGGCACTTTTAAATGAGCTGATTTCCTCAATTGTTATAACATAAATTACCACTGAATAAAAGAAATTTCTTCTAGTTTTCAAATGAGCAAAAATTATCAAATTGCCCTCCTGAGAAGTGAGTTAACAGCACATAAGAGACTTTAATTCTGGAAATCAGATTTCATGACTTTCAACTTGAGCCTCCGCTGGAAGCCCTTGTTTGTTATCTTTGTAGAGCAGGGGTCCCCAACCTCCATGATATAATGCCTGATGTTCTGAGGTGGAGCTGATGCAATAATAATAGAAATGAAGTGTACAATAAATATAATGTACTTGAATCAGCCAGAAACTGCCTCTAACCCACCCCACCCCCAGTCCTGCCTCACCCTGCTCCAGTCCCTGGAAAAATTCTCTTCCAGGAAACCAGTCTCTGGTGCCAAAACCTTTGGGCACCACTGCTCTAGAGCACATCTTATAGTCCATGCCTCCTCCAGAATTCAGTTAGGTGATTCCATGACACCTTGATTTTAGCTGCCCTGAAGGATGTTTTCTTGGGCAGTCAGTAAGCAGCATGGGAAGCAGGATAAAAGAAATTGAGATGGAGGACATGAATTAGGCAGCAAAGAAGGAAACTCTCTATCGAACTATTGGCTTTGCAAGGGAACTGCTTGTTCTTAAGCTGATTTGGGGTTTCTTGTACAAGGTGCTCATTTTTTCCTGCCTTTCCATACTGACTCCATGAAGATTTGGATGAATTTGGCTAAAAGGAAAATGGCCAACTTCTTTTGAGGAAATCCAATTATAATTGGATTAGAGTCCAATTATAAATCCTTGTAATGTTGACCACAGAGTAATTGGAGTCTAATTACAAGGGTTATTTTGATTACTTGAGGCATAAATGATGATTTTGAATTAAGATGAAAGGCCTTAGACTTTAGGTCCATGTGGCTCAGACTTGAAATTATAGAATGAAAAGAAATTTATTTAGATGGTGAAGTTACAGAGTCATAGACCCCAATGCCCACAGCTGCCTAGGAGGCATCAGAAATGGGTACTTTCTCACTTTGATAGAATCAACAGAACAGAAAATATTTTCCTATCAGATGAAAAGTATTATTCCTAGTGAAATGAAAAATGGCAACTGGTGCTTTGTCTCAGCTTTGAGTGACACGGGACCAAGTTAAACTGGAGGCTTCTCTAATGACTCAGTGGGTAGAGAATCTGCCTGCAATGCGGGAGACAGAGGAGACACAGTTTCAATCCCTGGGTTGGGAAGATCCCCCGGAAAAGGAAATGGCAGCCCGCTCCAGTATTCTTGCCTGGAAAATCCCATGGCCAGATGACCCTAGTGGACTACAGTCCATGGGGTTGCAAAGAGTGGAACACGACTGAGCGATTAAGCATGCATGCAAGTTGAACTGGACAAACAAGCCCATTTAAAGAGAGAAAAGAAAACAGCCCTAGCCAATTGTTACCATCTTCCTCTGATTTTTCAAGAGAAGCCAGATTCCAGGTGAATTTTCCCTGGCCCTCTCCTTTCCTCCTCTCTTCTCTCTCTCATTCTCTTTCTATATAGTGATTTTTTTTATTCACATAGTTTCAAAACTTTAAAATATTGTACACTTTATACAACATACATCTGTGAACCTGATGCAACCTTGCATTCAAATTTTGTACCTCCCAGTCCTTTCTAACCTGAGGCCAAGAAAAGTGAAGTGACTTACCAGAGTGAGTAAACAACAAAGCTGACTTCAGGATGGCATTATTAGGATCTGTAACTTGTTTCTCTTACGTTCCTATTGGGCAATGTGTTCTACAGAAGAAAAATATATTTTACATACTTTTTCAGGTCTAGTCAAAGTTACAAGATATGAAAATTATTGTTAGCTCTGCCAAAGATGTTTAAAATTGTTCTTTGAGGATTAGTTTATTCTGGTTGTCTCTGAACTTCCCTTTCTTTTGCTAGATAAAACAAATGTCTATTGAGATGTGACACTCCTTAATTTATCTGTGGTCAAGTCCATATGAACAATTAAAAACCAATATTTTCTAATGGAATTAAACTCGAAATTAACTTAATGCTAATGTAAGTGATTAAGAGAATATACTTTGTGAAAAACATCAATACACTTGTTGTAATTGAATTTTATCTTGTAATACTGTTTGCTCCTTCAGGGAATGTCTTTTTAAGTCGTTCTACTTAGAAAGTTCTTGCTCATTTAGAAACATAAATTAATTCTGAAACCTGCTCAGAGGTTTTCTTATTACAAACAATTCATTTAATCAATTAGCAGCTAAAATTGTAGTCATTATTAGATTTAATTGCTGAAGAATATGCTGTGCCTTTTTTTGTTGAGAAAAATGTATCACAATTTTTCTATAGTCTTTTTACTTTCTAAGGGTAAAGAATTCATAATCATAAAATAGTAAAAGTCAAATCAAGTTATATGTCTATATATCTGTGTCTGTATCTGTATTTTAAGATAATACATGGTCCTGCATGCAGACACAGACATAATATTTTTGGTATCTGGACATAAATCAACTTTCCTCTGTAAAGCTTCTTCTTGCATTTTGATATAGGAATGCCATATATCAAATCATATATCATTTATGCTTATATTACATGTCCCTTATAACTGTATACAGATTTTAATGTAGCAACACTTTAAGACAATTTCAGACATTTGAGAACTATATCATAAATTAACTCTTTCTCATGCAGTATTATGAATATTTCTCAAAGTCGTTGCATTTTTCTATACCCTACACAAATGAATGCACTTATTATACCTGTATATATGCTCTGTACCTATGTATAAAGACAAGCATACAACGTCACACACACCTGAATAGATGATGGGCAGTTTCTCATTGTATATTTGACCATAGTCTTTGACCATAGTTCTGGCACATAGAACATGTGTGTGCCAAATCACATTCAGTTATCACTGTGCACTTTGTATGTGTTCATAAGAGATACAAGTTAGCATCCAGTTTTGACAATTTGCTTTGCACATAGCTGTCATCTTGTTATACAAAAATGTGATGCATTTTAAGTATTTAAGCCTTCATTTTTCTAGATGTTGAAATTTTATTCTTCTCAAATTTCGGCTACAGTGAAAAATTTATTAAATGATGGTTTGATGCAATTAGCATCTTCTTTCATGGTGTTCTGAAAAACCACCTTTGGTCTTTTCCCTTTATGCCGTGTTTCTTGGACTTTTTCTCCTAATGCTACTCATTGAATCAGCTAACCCTTTTACATAACTCAATAAGGAGACACTAACTATACTTGTGAATATACTTGGAGAGGTGTATAAACATGTAGAAGGACTACTATACAGTTTGTTGCCATGAAACTTAGGGTAAAAGTACTTACTGAAATGAACCTGAGTTGTGGTTGGTGAATAAAAAAGAAAATACCTTCAGAGGGCTTCCCTTGATGAAGTACACAGAGCAGGTAATATATTCTCAAAACACAAACAGAGATACAACCAGTGAGTAAGCAGTTTGAAAGGGAGATGAGACGGAGGTATTTTTATATAATGAGAAAGGAGCACTTCTTTCTCTTTCGGGGGAGCATGCTACTTGGCTTTTGGAACTTAGTTCCCTGGCCAGGAATTGAACCTGCACTCTTGGCCATGAAAAGGCAGAGTCCTAACCATAGAACCACCAGGGAATTCACCCATTGTTCTTAATTGTTAATGAAATTGTTACTATTCATCACTTGGACATATCTCCAGTCAGAATGCTCCATCCATTAGATGTTTGAGTAATAACTTCTTTAAGAAGGAAGCCAGGAGGGAGGAAGTGAAGACAGAGAACTATCTTTGCAGTTTATCTCTGTGATATTCAATATAACCAAGTGCAAATATTCTGAGGATGAATGAATGTATTCCTATGGATTCGAGGCAAGGAACCTGAGCTGTGGATAGAGGGTCCCACCCAGGAAGAAGATGACATGTTCTACTCTATTAAAAATTTTCTTTCACATCCATTATGGAATCTGTCTCTAGAGATGGCTAAGTGAGCTTTAACCTCTTCCGAACTTGATCTTCTCATCTAGAATATAATGATCACAGGGCTATTGTGAGGCTAAAGTGAAATGAAGCAAGCTGAATGCTCACACAGGGCTTTGCTCACTGAGAAGCCATGCTATGGTTATTGTGCCCATGATCTTGATAATAATAGAGATGAGAGGATGGTATGATGATAATTATGACACGTATAACAAGCAATAAAATCAGTTTCACCCCTCCCCCAAAGTTTTGATAGTTTTTAAATCCTCTAATATTTCAGTTGCACATTTTACCACCTTTATTTAATACAGCACACTTTCACATGTTACTGGCTATGTGAAGTTAGAGTACCCTGACGATTGTTTGTGAGTGTGTGTATGTGTGTGTGTGTTTCCAGTGTGGGCCACTTTAATCAGAATTAGCTGTGAGACAATCCATTGTACGAATAAGGGCACAGACTTAAGCATTTGGTATATTTGGTTTTGAATTCCAATTCTAGTTCTGCATTCTGTTAGGAATATGATACTATATAAATTATTCAACCTTTTTAAGCCTCAACTTATCATCTAACAAATAACAAGCTTATACAGTTATTAAGCTATATAGGAATTGATATATGTGAAGTGCCAGGCTGGTGTCTGGAACATAGTTTATGTATAATAAATAATGTTTGCTGCTATTATTACACTGTTGATGTTCTTATGATTAATAGTTAGATTGTGACAATCCTCCATTCCAAAGTCACTTGATCGAAGGTTAATATAACTTGCTAATTTATTTTTGAACTTTTGTAAAATCATTCAAGGGTTTTTTGAGATCATTCCTTGAAATCAATCAAGAATCTTAAGATATGAGATTTTATTAACTTTAGCATACTATTTTTTTCTTCAGTAACATTGTTATTGTTTAGTCGCTAAGTCATGTTGAACTCTTTTGCAACCCTGTGGACTGTAGCCTGCCAGGCTCCTCTGTCCATGGGATTTCTCAGGCAAGAATACCAGAGTGGGTTGCCATTTCCTCCTCCAGGGGATCTTCCTAACCCAGGGATCAAACCTGAGTCTCATGCATTGCAGGCGAGTTCTTTACTACTGAGTCACCAGGGAAGCCTTTTAGTGACATTAAAGATACATATATTCTTTCACCAATATTTTATTATTTTGCTTTTTGAAACCCATAGGTCAATAATTTAATCATACTTGTATGTTATATACACATGTGCACAAATACACACATACATACTTATACACAAAAATGTATGACCTATACTTTTATGCATATATACATACTTATGTTTATGACTAAACATAAAATGTTTGTGTGCATATATACTCATGTGTGCATGTGTTTGATCATATGGTCAGATGCCAGACAGCTTTAAAAGAGATTTTTATTTTCTTTTAATGAAATGTAATGATTCTTTTGGAGAATGAAACGGCAGCCTGCTCCAGTAGTCTTGCCTGGGAAGTCTCATGGACAGAGGAGCCTAGTTGTCTACAGGCCAAGGGGTCGCAAAAGAGTAGGACACAACTTAGTGACTAAACGATGACAAACAATGATTTTTTTAAACATAATTGCTAAATATTTTCCAAAGTGAAACACTTCTGAAGACTTTGGTATAATACATTGCAACCTGGAAACTATATTTTTCCATTATATGAATCATTTAAAGCCAGAAAATGAAAGAGTATTTTTTGCAAAAGATGGATTGTGTATATATATGTGCATTCATATGCATTTATGTTTCAAGAAGATAATGATTATACCAGGGTCATTTGAAGAGGAGAAGTTAATTTTTTTTTCCCTTAGACATTATTTTCTTTAAGATAGAACTGATATACAGATTGTAGTGATTGAAAGTTTTATATCAGCTACTACCTTATAAAATGAGATTATAGTACAGAATTTTAAAAATTGAAATATGGTTTAACCACTATGATGGATATCAGATCAGATCAGATCAGTCACTCAGTCGTGTCCGACTCTTTGTGACCCCATGAATAGCAGCACGCCAGGCCTCGCTGTCCATCACCAACTCCCGGAGTTCATTTAGACTCATGTCCATCGAGTCAGTGATGCCATCCAGCCATCTCATCCTCTGTCGTCCCCTTCTCCTCTTGCCCCCAATCCCTCCCAGCATCAGAGTCTTTTCCAATGAGTCAACTCTTTACATGAGGTGGCCAAAGTACTGGAGTTTCAGCTTTAGCATCATTCCTTCCAAAGAAATCCCAGGTCTGATCTCCTTCAGAATGGACTGGTTGGATCTCCCTGCAGTCCATGGGACTCTCAAGAGTTTTCTCCAACACCACAGTTGAAAAGCATGATGGATATATACATATACACACACACACACACACACACACACATATATATATATGTATGCTAGAACAATTGATTAGATACATGAAATAAATAAAAGTAGATTCTCACCTCATGAAAAATTAAAATGCAAAATTTACCCTTTTATTGTTTTACTTTTTGTATCATTTTTCTTATTAAATATATTTTCTCTTCATAAGCAATGTACTTTTGGTAACAAAGAAGAACATAAACAAATGAAGTAAAAGTGAATTCAAGGATATAATAAAACCATAAACTCTGAAAAGAGTAAGAGTTATATTTATATGTTATCAAAAAGTCAGGAAATTTGAAGAATAAAAACTGGAGAAATTTTGAAAAAATTAACTGATTTTACTACTTAAAATTAGAAGCACTTGTTAGTAATAACATAAATGACTAAAAGTGTTAAATATTGGATATTATTAATATAAATAGTATATAAATACCTAAATTAAAATATAAAAATTAGTAAGCAAAACTATCTTATAGAAAAAAACAGAAAATAAGGCTATGGATCAACTCTTCTGTTATCAAGCATTTGAGAAATATCCATATCCATTCAACTCAATATTAAAAGCAAAGCATTATTTTAGACACATAAAATGCAGGAAAAAATACTTTTGTTTCCTTGCTTTTTATTTTGGTAGCACAACTCAATGCAAATAAAGATATAGTATGAGTACCATCCTGCTATGGGAATGGAAAATAGTTCAACTTTCCTGGAAAACAAATAGGCTAGGTCTATATCCAGAGCCTTAAAATGTTTTGACCCTTTGACTTGAGAATTACTGTTTGAGTGGCTTCATGGCAAAAAAAATCATAAAGCATTGAAACATTATTTATTGCATTTAAGAAAGGAAAGTCAATCAAATGTGAGCAATTATAAAGTGACTAAATAAAGATATTCATAGTGAATAATTTGCTTTTATTAACATGTCTTGAAAAAAGTATTTAATAATGGGGAAAGTGCAAGGATATAGTAATACTATATAATCCCAAGTTTAAAAAAGATATTTTATACATACATAAATATCCCTATTAAAAAAAAAGTGAAAGTTAGTTACACAGTCGTGTCCAATTCTTTGCAACCGCATAGACTGTAGCCCTCCAGGTTCCTCTGTCCATGGAATTCTCTAGGCAAGAATACTGGAGTGGGTTGCCATTTCCTTCTCCAGGGGATCTTCGTGACCCAGGGATTGAACCCAGGTCTCCTGCATTGCAGGCAGATTTTTTAGCAACTGAGCTACTAGGGAAGCTTATCATATCAAATATCATTATATGTATATATAATTTATGTGAAGAAATATGCTACTTTTTGGTATGGTGGTATCAGATAATTTTCTTGTTATATTATTATTACCCTCTTTTGTAGAATTGGCATATATTACTTTTATAATCAGAAAAATGTAGTGAAAAAAGTGTACCTCTCAAACTAGTCACTTTGAAATATTATTTCAGTGAATTTTAACTATTTAAAACATTTTTGGATTTTTTTTTCAGGAGTACTAACTCATGATACTAGGGTTACAAAAATAGTGTAAACAAGATCTCTGATTTTCAGAAGTTCAGAATCTTGTGCAAAACTTGTAATAAACACAGTATTCATAGCATGGTGTAAGAGGGCTACTGAATTCAGTAAGTGATGAATGAATGAGTAGACGTACTCCAGCAATAAGCCAGCCTGGCAGTGAGTCACAGAAGATCTCTCAATGGATTCTTGCTACATTTAGCTCAACTTTAAAAGCATCAGTGGAATTTCACATAAAAGATGAGGCTGCAGGGAGAATGAGAGTTCCAGAATGAGGAAACAGCTTGAGCTAAAAATATGATCAAGTAGTGTGCCTGTGGTGTTGGGTGAGTTTTGAGCAGTTGCTTATGACTGGAGTATGAAGCAAATAGATGGGATGTCCCTGGGGCTCTGCAGTAAAGAATCTGCCTGCAATGCAGTGGACATGGGTAGGACACATGGGTTTGTTCCTGGGCTTGGGAAGATCCCTGGGCAAAGGAAATGGCAGCCCACTCCAGGATTTTTACCTGGAAAATCCCAACCCATGGGGTCGCAAAGAGTAGGACATGACTGGGCAACTAAAAAGGACAACAACAAATTAATTAACTGGCAAAAACAACACTAAAGCTCATTGTGATGGATGTGGGGCATTTACCATTTTCTGTAGATAAAGGGGGAATCATTGAGTTGACATGACACTGTGGGGGTTTGCAGGGAGGACTTGGGCAGAAGTGTTGATGGTGGATGAGAAGTAGCAAGAAATGGAACATTAGAGACAATCTTATTAGTCCAGGAATTGAACTGAGTCCAGGAAAAGACCTGAAAATGTAAAAGATGATGGCAAATTTGAGAAAAATTTATGGAACAGAATTAACTGCATTTTGGGCCATTTGAATGCAGTTGCCTGAAACCTGCCTTATCTAAAACTTTGATTCAGGATCTCTAGGTATAATACCTAAGAATTTGATTTTAATGATTTCCTAAGGGGAGCTGAAAGCATATTAAGATTTAGGGAGCATCAGTTCATCATTAATCTGAGCCAAAGTATCAAGGATTCTGAGACCCCAGAATTCAAATCCTTGAGACCGCAAGGATTCAAACACCCAAGAGCGATTTCAACTATGGAACACCCAGACTGTGACTCACATGACATCAAGGGCTGAATTTAACACTAGATGATTTCTGTGGCTGACAAATCCCAGGAAATATATTCTTTTAACCTTGTAAAATTTGGGATATTTATTGGATTCAGTTGAGCCAAGTGAAATCAAATCGTTCAATAAATCAAAGAGTTCCAAAACTCCTTTCCTGAAATAGGGCTTCCCTGATAGTTCAGTAGGTAAAAAGTCCTCCTGCGATGCAGGAGACTCCACTTCGATTCCTGGGTAGGGAAGATCCTCTGGAGAAGGGACAGGCTACCCATTCTAGTATTCTTGGGCTTCAATTGTGGCTCAGCTGGTAAAGAATCCACTTGCAATGCGAGAGATCTGGGTGCGATCCCTGGGTTGGGAAGATCCCCTGGAGAAGGGAAAGGCTACCCACTCCAGTATTCTGGCCTGGAGAATTCCATGAACTGTATAGCCCATGGGGTCACAAAGAGATGGACATGACTGGAGCATTAGTCTTCTAGTCATCCACTTGCTTATCCATTCGTTCCTTGCATGAGTTTTTATGACATACTTCCTTGTACTAAAGGCTAAGGGTGTGGTGATTTACTATAGAACCTTTCCCTGCCTTCAGAGAGCTTGCTAGTGGTGTCTGTACTCAGTCTACTAGGGGTGTGTGTGCTCAGTTGCTCAGTTGTGTCTGACTCTGGCCATGGGATTCTCCTGCCAAGAATACTGGAGGACATTGCCATTTCCTATTCCAGGGGGTCTTCCCGACCAAGGAATCGAACCTGCATTCTTTACCACTGAGCCACCTTGTAGAGGAGCTTATGTTTTTGTGTCCATCTTGAGGTAGATGTTAACTTATTACATGTGCTTCTCCCAACAAAACTAAAGTCTTATTATTTTTATTTCAAAGCTAAAGAACCAAGGTCTCAGGAAGATTATATGCTTGTCCCAGATCTCACAAGTAATAAGTGGTAAAACCAGGCCATAATATTCATTTTACCCACTTATGCTGTCCCCTAAGAAAGAAGGAAGTCAAACATGCACACAAAAATTGTATTGGTGTATTACAGAAGGATGCACAGTGTATTGGCGGAGCGTGGGGACAGCTGTGATTGCCATTGTTTAACAGAGTAGTTCAGACCAAGCTCTGTCCTTAAAAGTGACCTGTGGGTCTTATTTAGAGGACATCATAATAAAACTGAAGAGATAGATGTTTCCCTCGTTTTGCAGACAGAGAACATGAACAATCTATATTAACTTGAGACTATTTATAGACTTGCAATTGTAAGGCTTATTAACTTACAATTTAAAAATCTTTATGATGAGTGAGTTTTACATAATTGGTCATAAAACCCAGCACAGATATGTAAAATAGCATATATGGTTTAAAATACCAACATGTGATGTTTCTTAGAGCTGATCAGAGATTGTATACTGAGGCAGATCTTCAGATCTAGAAAAAGAAGGGTGAAGATTATTCTAATTTTATCAATAAATATCTCAAAGCTAAATTTAGACCATTTTAAATAAAACCTGAAATTTTTGCATATACCTTAGGTGTACACTTTTAAAATAACTCTTTTATATACCATAGGTTCTAAATCAACAGTGCTGATAAGTGAGGGAAGAGTACAAAGGAACAATTTAAAAAATAATATATCATAGTTAAAGATGAGTAAAAGCATAGGCATAAAACTATGGAAAATCCTTAAGTTATCCCAAGGGTGCTATCATTTCAAATACTGTCATAGAATTTTAAAGCTAGGAATGTTTCAAATATAATCTTTAATTCTCATAATATCTCAAGCAAGAGAACCAGATAAGTAACTTGCACATCACCAAGTGAGATTAAAAGTCAAGATAAAATCCAGGTCTATGGAACTGACAAAACTTTTTTGGTTTTGTAAACTTACATTATCTGCTTTTTAAAAAATATTGCACATCTATATTATCTCTTTTTGTTTTGCACACTTATATTTTGTACCTTTTTATTTTTGATATTTCATACTTTGTTGTTCAAGTAACTTCATTCCAGCCTTCATGAAAAAAGAGAAACAAATTCATTTAGGGTAGAATCATCTTCCTGACCTTGAATTTGTAATTTTCAAAGTAGAATTAATAGTATTTTAAAGTAATTATGAGCTTCCCTAATGGCTCAGCGGTAAAGAATCTGCAATGCAGGAGCCGCAGGAGATGCAAGTTTGATCCCTGGGTCAGGAAGATCCCTTGGAGGAGGTCATGGAAACCCACTCCAGTTCTCTTGCCTGGAGAAGCCCATTGACACAGGAGCCTGGCTACAGTTCACAGGGTCGCAAAGAGTCGGACACAACTGGAGCGATTCAGTGTGCAGCACATAATTATAAAGTCACATGGATTAATTTTTTAATTGGAGGACAACTGCTTTACAATACTGTGTTGGCTTCTGCCGTACAACATGAATCAGCTACATATTTACATATGTCCCCTACCTCTTGAACCTTCTCCCACTCCTCCACCCCATCCTACCCTTGTAGGCTTTCACAGAGCACTGCGTTGAGCTCCCTGTGTCATAGCTAGCTATATACTTGTAGTAGTAACCTCCCAGTAGCTATCTATTTTACTTACAGTAATGTATATGTTTCAATGCTACTCTCTCAATTCACCACCCGCTCTCTTCTTTCCCTGCTGTGTCCAAAGTCTGCTTCTCTATTTCTGCCCTGCAAATAGTCCATCAGTACCGTCCTTCTAGATTTCACATAAATGCATTAATACAGGAATAGAAGTACCGTATGCCCCAGCAGTCCCACTGCTGGGCATATACTCTGAGAAAACCATAACAGAAAAAGTCACATGTATCCTGGTGTTCATTGTAGCACTATTTATAATAGTTAGCACATGAAGGCAACCTGGATGTCCTTTGACAGATAAATGGATTGGGAGGTTTCAGTGCATGCGTGCCATGGAATATCACTCAGCCATAAAAAGGAACACATTTGAGTCAGTTCTAGTGAGGTGAATGAACCTAGAGGTTGTTATGCAGAGTAAGGTGAGTCAGATTATTTGATGGTATCATTTAATATTTACCATAGAAAATACTGTGATGTTGGGTCACCTCTATGTGCTTTCAATTATTTTTCACAAATACATAGGCAGAGATAGGTAGATGCATACATACATACATACATACATGGATAAGCCTTATTAAATCAAAGAAAAATACATTTTTTTCCATTCTGTATAATGATCAAGGAACATGGATTTGATAACTTATTATTCAATAAGTAATACAACAATTATTGAATTTGCTGACAACTGCAGATAATTATAACCTTTTCAATTTTTTTGTTATATCAATTTCAAAAGATTTATTTAGGGTCTATGTTGCTGCTTATGCTATGGAAGACTGATACCTTCTTTCTAAAATATGTTTGAAAAAGTATAAAAGAAATACAAGTCACCAAAATATTATTTAAAAAGTTCTCTAGGCAACTTTTTTTCTTAATTTTTTAAAATTTTATTTTGTTTTTAAACTTTACAAAATTGTATTAGTTTTGCCAAATATCGAAATGAATCTAGGCAACTTTTATATTGAATTTGAATCACCAGTGTGACATACCACAGACAAACAAATAGCCACTTCAGAGTTATTAAAAGAAAAGCTTGACCTTATAGTAAATCTCTTATTGAGAGGACTTAAACTAGATTATCCACTTTGTTTTATTCCAACATTTCTCTTCTTTCTTATAATGATGAAATTGTAAAATGTGTAGTCAGTGGGCCCAAAAATTTCTTTAATCTAGTTGTCAAAGCTGATTTTAAATCTGTCTCATCCTTTATGATTCACCTAATGGGCCATATTTAATATGAAAAATATTGTAAGTGTATATGAGTCAATGCTCTTGATTTTGTGTTAGCCCTTTTATAGTACTAACATTGATTTTATCTTTTTTGGTCTCTTATCAGGCATTTCTTAGGGTTAATATTAGGCATTTTAAGCATTGTAAGGGTTAATTGGACATTTACTTAGTAACCTAGAGAACTTTCTTGAAAGAGTCAGACAATAAACACTTTTGCCTTTACGGGTCATGTGATATGAGTCCCAACACGTTGTTCAGTTGCAAAGTCATGTCTGACTCTTTGTGACCTCATGGACTGCAGCACATCAGGCTTCCCTGTCCTTCCCTATTTCCCAGAGTTTGCTCAAGTTCATGTCCATTGAGTCAGTGATACCATCCAACCATCTCATCCTCTGTCACCGTCTTCTCCTCCTGCCCTCTATCTTTCCCAGCGTTAGAGTCTTTCCCAATGAGTCGGCTCTTCACATCAGGTGGCCAAACTATTGGAGCTTCAGCTTCAGCATCAGTCCTTCCAGTGAATATTCAGGGTTGATTTCCTTTAGGATTGACTGGTTTGATCTCCTTGCTGTCCATGGGACTCTCAAGAGTCTTCTTCAGCACCACAGTTTGAAATCATCAATTCTTCTTTATGGTGCCAACATGTCCTGTACTAAAAAGGCAATGGGTTTTACTTGGGAAATGTGCTGTAGTTGGCCAATCTCTGTCTGTTATCCTGAAATAGATGAAAAAAATCCGTGCTATTTGCATGTTTATTCTATGTACATGTGTTAAAGAATCAATCTCTTTGCCCACTAAATGGGAGAGGAAAATGTTTTCAATGAGAGCACTATCACTTCTGGCTGACCTGTGACTCCGAAGGACAGAAACAGCCGAGGTGAAAGTGTCTTTCTCCCTTCTGTAATTCCTGAAGAAGTTGCTTCCCCTTCTCAAATCATACCAGCTGACCTCATGCCTGCTCTTCCTTGATGCCCCACTAATGTTATCCATGCTCTCCTGGAGAAATTTTTCTCTAGGGTTAAGAGAAAATTCAGAGAAATTTGATAATCTAGCTTCCCTTTCAGCTAGACTAAAGCTTATACTCCTCATACTGGAAACGATTATTTCCTTTTTTAAATTAATTTTTTTGGAGTATAGTACTACTATAGTGCTGTGTTAGTTTCTGTTGTACGGAAATGTGAATCAGTTATACGCGTGCATATATCTACTCTTTTTTAGATTCTCTTACCATATAGGTCATTACAGAGCTGGGAATAATGATTTCTTAGAAAATGAGCTACCCAGGTAGCCCTACCCAGGTAGAAATTGGGACAAAGAGAGCAACATGGAACTGATAAATCCCCCTCACCCCCCTGCACCAGAGTTTTTGGAAATTAGTATTGGTGTTGTGTCTATTGTTTAAGGAATTAAATTTAATTCTCAAATCTTCAGGCTTACAGCCAAGCTTTATTTCAAAGCAAACATCACACCTGCTCAAAAATCTTCAATGATTTTTTTTAATGTGTTTATTCATGAAGCATAAAAATCAAAATCAGTACAGATAGATATGCTTGCATCAGCTTAATTCTTGTATCATTTTTAATATTGAAATGCTCCATGTGTTTACTCGGAGTATTATTTTCTCCTATGGTTTACATGTTTTGAAAAATTGAATAGTTTAGTTAAACATTATAGAGATTTTTTTATTGGATAGTCACACTATTTCTTTGCTTTTGGGATAAAATGTACTCAATATCAGGAAGTACTTGATTGTTTTTTTTGGAGAAAGTAATTATTGAATTGAATTAAAATTCCTCATTTACGTTACTCTCGATGTGTTGAAGAATCAGTAGATAAGATCGTGAATGATGTATGGGACTTCACTGCTTTTCAATTTCTTGCATGTGTTAGTTAACTGCCTCCTGTAACCTTGTGCAATGTGGTGCATAAATATGCATAATATATATATAAAGATATTCAAGTGTACATACTGTGTATATATGAATTATGTACATATATACATATATAATGTATAAAGGAAGTACATACAACTTCAGAAAGACACATGACTTCTCAAGGTCGCACAACAATCGAGATCCCAGTCAAGTCATTTAACTCTTCTATTATACCACGTTGCTTCCCTCTAAAGAATGAAAGATACAGTTACTTATTCTTTGGAAAGAATGTGATCCTATCATGTCATTTCTTAAAATATATATTTTTTGAATTTTAGAATAGTTTTGAACTTACCAAAAAGTGGCAAAGAACACATAGAGGATTCCTGCCTACCCCACACTCAGTTTTCCCTTTTATTATTCCCTAGAAGGCAATGGCACCCCACTCCAGTACTCTTGCCTGAAAAATCCCAGGGATGGAGGAGCCTGGTAGGCTGCAGTCCATGGGGTCGCTAAGAGTCGGACACAACTGAGCGACTTCACTTTCACTTTTCACTTTCATGCATTGGAGAAGGAAATGGCAAACCACTCCAGTGTCCTTGCCTGGAGAATCCCAGGGACGGGGGAGCCTGGTGGGCTGCCGTCTATGGGGTTGCACCGAGTCGGACACGACTGAAGCGACTTAGCAGTAGCAGTACAGTATTATGGTGTTTTTGTCACAACTAAAGACTCAATATTGATACATTGTTATTAAAACCATACTGTGATTGTTTCTCAGACTTTCCTTAGTTTATGTGATCTTGACAGTTTTGAGGATTACTGGACTGGTATTTTGTAGAATGTCTCTCAGTTTGGGTTTGTCTGGTGTCTTTCTCATGATTCTACTGGAGTTATGGTTTAGAGGAGGAAGACCACAGAGATTAAGTGCACTTTTCATCACGTGATATCAAGGATGCACTCTCTCAACATTACTGATCAGCGTGGACGACCTGGTGTGTTGTAGGTAGTGTTGACAGGTTTCTTCATGTAAACTTCATCTCCTTTCCACAGTGTACCCTTTGGAAATGTCATGTGTATAGCCTACACCTAAGGGGTGTATATTTATGATTCATCTTCTTGAGGAGGAGCTTCATTTGATTTGATCTCCATGAAATTAGGCAAAAATACTGTCTCCATTAAATCTTGCTAATAGGAAAATCTTCTCCAAGATATATAAGTGTGTTCATACAAAGTGAATAATTGTCTCCCAGAGCATGCTTACTTGCTTGTGTATTTTTTTTTTTTCTTTCCTTCATGGTTCATACAATAAATGCATTTGGATTAAAGATAAGAAACAGACCACTTGATTAAATAACTAAGGAAGGGTTAGTCACTCAGTTGTGTCTGACTCTTTGTGACCCCATAGACTGTAGGCTGCCAGGCTCCTCTGTTCATGGAATTCTCCTGGCCAGAATATTGGAGTGGGTAGCCATTCCCTTCTCCAGGAGATCTTCCTGACCCAGGGTTTAACCCAGGTCTCCTGCATTGCAGGCAGATTCTGTACCATCTCAGCCACCAGGGAAGCCCCTAAAGAACTAAACTACTCGAGTTTATTTACTAGGCTTACTTTTAAATATTAATATTTATAAATTGGCATAGAAGTGTTTCAACTATAGTATGAAGTGGAATGGAATTTTACAACTAAATTTAAATTAAATATGAAGAATTAGATGACAAAAAAAAATAGGAAAGTCTCAATACCTTTTATGGAGAAGGCAATGGCACCCCACTCCAGTACTCTTGCTTGGAAAATCCCATGGATGGAGGAGCCTGGTAGGCTGCAGTCCATCGGGTTACTAAGACTCAGACACGACTGAGCAACTTCATTTTCACTTTTCACTTTCATGCATTGGAGAAGGAAATGGCAACCCACTCCAGTGTTCTTGCCTGGAGAATCCCAGGGACAGGGGAGCCTGGTGGGCTGCCGTCTATGGGGTCGCACAGAGTCAGACATGACTGAAGCGACTTAGCGGCAGCAGCAGCAATAGCTTTTATGGGTAGTAGTCTTAACACACTTCATATAATGCCTAAACATGCTATTTTTTATGCCTAAAGTAATGAATTAACACATACTATCAGGATGAAATATAATTTTTGGACACATTTTAGGGGGAAGGGATTTGGCCATGTCAATAGGCATAGAAGTAACACTGAGTTTAACTTGGGGGTTTAAAAACAATGTGTACTCTTCAGGAAGAAATTTTCAAAAACATGTGTTCTTTAAAAGTAAATATAAGAAGCAGATTTATCTCCCCCAAACTGAATCTCATTCTTCATTTAATCATATTATTGCAACATAATAACAATTTGGGGGTGGTATTTTAAATGAGAAAAAAAGTTTGATAGCAAATTTAACATTAGAAGATTCTGTACCAGACTTGTTAGATTTGTTAAACTTTAAAATTAAAAAATGAATTTTACTATCTTCTAAGAACCTGAATTCTCTTAGAATACCTCTCCCTCTTTCATACACTGGGCAATGCTTTATCATGGAATTTTTATTGACTGTGTAACAGACCCCCAAAAGAAAATAATTTAATATTGCAGAGTCAGTCTGGAAAACAAGAGTGATTGTCTACTAGTACTATTCTGAACCATTATATATCAATCAAGTGATATATAAGTATTCTAAAATAAAAATGCAATGAGTATGAAACTCAATTTATAACTCAATTTTCAAATTCTTATTCTTTATATTTTTAAAGAATGGGTTATTCTTAATAAATTGACATACCTATTTAGCATAAATACTAATTGACTGAAAACACTTATTCTCAATAATATAATGCATTTATGAACTGTAATGACAACTATGAAATGAAATGAAATATAACGAAATATATTGGTGGCACTGTTGTCAGAGGAATCCAGAAAAAAAATTATTTTTCAGTTATATGTACTGATTCACACCCTAAAAATACTAAAGGAAATTAATAAGTGATTTAATGTTTGTATGGACAAGTAAATACCATGCAAATATTGAAGTGATGCTGTAAATATCTTATCTTAAAGAAGATGGGAGGTTTTGTGATTTCACTGGGATCTGTGAAATCCAGTGAGAATTTACTAAAAAGGAAATTATCTTGAGAGTTTTCTGAGAATAGCAAATACTGTACAGTGCTGGTGGCTTCACTCCATTTCTAACACTTTTATTGAGAGCTAAATGATTCTGTTCTGCATGTCGGGGCTACTGTGTTGGATGCTATTTGGGGCTAGCCCTCTGAGAATTCTGTATTATAAATTCCATTTATAACAGTTTATAGTCACTCAATAAATTTTGCTTGTATTTCCACCCAAATAGAGTTATTGTATTTTTATTGCTTAGATTATCATGTTATAAAATATTACAAATCTTTTGAAAAATTATGAGCTACTCTGACAGTCTCATGTTGGGACAAAAACCTGTTGGTCATTGTCCCAGAAATTCACTTAAAAAGTGAACAGCCATGGCCATGGCCCTCTCTGCTTGGGGCCAGAGGACACCAAAAGGTGTCAAATACAGCCCATCCTTTCAAGAAACTTTATGTCAAGTTAAGCTTATTACATACAAGATATTTACCCAAGAGAATCACCCTCTGGAATCTAAGCCATTGGCTAATCAATTCAAGCCATTGATTTTACTTATTTGACAAGCAGTTTTTATTCACTCATAAAGCTATAAATATATTTGCATTTTTGAATAGCATCTGGAAATGGTAGTACATACAACAACAACTATTATTATAATCTCTAAATAATATTCAGGAGATGGAGCTTGCTGTAGTAGAAAGATGATTTACTGTGGAGTCAAATAGATCTGAATTTGAAATAGACTTGTATCACAGCCAGTAACCTATGACCTTCCTTGAACTAGTTCCTTAAGCTTTCTGAGACTTGTCTTTCTCACTTGTGACGTGTAACTAAACTCTAACTTTCAGTGTGGCTGGGAGGCTTTAATATTAATATAATATATGTAGAGCTCTTTCCATATGAATGGCAGAGAGCATGTATGGAAAACTGTTGCTAGGTATTTGTCAGTATTAGGATAATAATTCCAGGGCAATGTTTCACTGTTTTGGTTTTTTTTTAATTACTTCACCTTCATTACCCAATCTAATTTTTAAACAAACTTCTGAAATGAAGATGTTATCAATTCAGTTATTCAGATAAAGCAACTGAGAAAAGGAGTGACCAATGGAAACTCATCAAGTTTCAGAATTTGAATCTTTGATTTCTAGCTCAAGATCTTGTCCTTTCCATAAAGACTCAAGAATTGTGAGAATCAATTTTGCCTTGTTCACTAAAAACCAACCTGCCTGGTTTGGACAAGATGTATAAATTCTTGAAACTTAGCTTCCTCACCCATCCTTGGAGGGTGTTGTACTGACTCATCTCAGTCCTTTCCAGTTTCACATGCATCAGAACCAGGAGCATGTAGTTTGAAGGGCACAGGTGCTGAGATAAACTCGTGGGTTCAAATGTGACCCTGTCATTTGTTGGTTCTGTAAGCTTAGGCACATTACTAAATGTCTCCAAGTCTCATTTTACTCATTATGGGATAACAGGGTCTTCCTTGATAGCTCAAACGGTCAAGAATCTGCCTGCAACGCAGGAGACCCGGGTTCAGTCTCTGGGTCAGGAAGATCACCTAGAGAAGGGAATGGCAACACATTCCAGGATTCTTGCCTGGAGAATTCCATAGACAGAGGAACCTGGTGAGCTACAGTCTGTGGGATCACAATAGTTGGACATGACTGTGCAACTAACATGCGCATGGGGTGATTAATAGTACTTAATCCAGAGCACTGTCATTGTGAGGAATAAATGCATTAAACTATGCAAAGTACTAAGAATGGGTTTTGGTATAGAGCATTATGTTGTTTAGTGGCTAAATCATGTCCGACTCTTTTGCAACCCATGGGCTCTTCTGTTCATGTTTCCCAGGCAAGAATACTAGAGTGGGTTGCCATTTCCTTCTGCAGGGGATCTTCTCAACCCAGGGATCAAACCCATGTCTCCTGCATTGGCAAGCATATTCTTTACCACTGAGCCACCAGGAAGCCCCAGAAAAAGTGTTATAAATATTTGTCAATTATTTCCTAAAATTGTATCATTAAATTTAGTGCCTCCAAGTGAGCTGTTTTAACTCTCAAGTCATACAATAGCTTTGCTCAAATGATTAACTGTAAGCATCTCCATCCTGGATTTCTGTCTCAATCACACTGCTATTCTGTGACAGATTCAACCTGCTAGCTTTGTGCTAAAGAACAGTTACTGGAGGACATAGTCACATACACTTGGGAGCAGTGTTTGCCTGTCCTGTAGTAGATGTATGTGTATCAATATACAGTCATCACTAAATCTTCTCCTGATATCCAATTGACCTGATGAATCTGGTTCTTTGAAGTTCTGAAAATATTCAGGATCTGGATCAGTATGATTGTAGAAACCAATGATTCTAATTAAACATTTTCTGTAGCATCAAGATTATAGTGAAACTTCTTTGCAGAGTAATTATTTAAGTGTTTATATTCCAAGCATTGGATGTACATTGAAATTCATTTTGGTAGAAAAATGATTAAAAGTCTAAATTCCATGCTATTTATAAACAAATGTTAACTTTTATTTTTTTTTTCTCCAATTTTATTTTATTTTTAAACTTTACATAATTGTATTAGTTTTGCCAAATATCAAAATGAATCCGCCACAGGTATACATGTGTTCCCCATCCCGAACCCTCCTCCCTCCTCCCTTTAATTCACTAATAAAAATGTTCATGAAAACATATCACATTCATATAAGATCTCTCTTGAAAGTAATGCTAATAATTGAACTTAGAATATTGAGACGCATAAGACAATGGAGTCAACATAAAAATAATAGCCAAATATTTGGCAAATGGCTTAAAAATTTTACAGATTTTATTTCCATAGCATGGAGTTTTAGAACATATTGGTAAAATATTCACTCCTAAATTATTGTTTCATAATATCTCAATGTTTAATAATATAAGTACAAATTTTTTGGCACTTCTATGCCTAAATTTTGCTTTGTAAGAATTTCAAAAATATAGAAACGGCTGACATTTTTCAAAACAACTACTAGCACAGTGCAAAACAAATCTGCTTTCTTTCCATTTTTTTTTTTCTGTATTCACTCTTTCTTTTTTGCTAGGTGGCATGCATGCAGTGGTTTCATGGAGACCATACAATGCTTGAGATGATTGAGAAAAAGCGTTGCTTGTGCAAGGAAATAAAAGCTAGACAGAAAACGGAAAAGGGGCTTTGCAAACAGGATAGCATGCCTATCCTACCCAGCTGGAAGAAGAATGCAGGTGCAAAGAAGTACAGCCCTCCACCCTATTCTAAACAGCAAACGGTATTCTGGGATACTGCCATATGACTGTGCAGGATGGCGTGAGCTCCACGTTACTTAACACGAAGAGGGAGGTCAACTCGGTCATGTGATAAGTAACTGTTACATATCTTCTCAGTCAGAATGGAATGCCAGTGGTTCCCTGGAAAGCCCACGGGAAGCTGTGCCTATTCATGGCGAGTTCAAGATAAAACGTGTATTTCCTTGCATTTAAGGCACACTTATTTATCATGGATTATTTTGAATCCAGAAGATATTGAGATGTAAATATTTTACTAGTTTATGGGTGACACCTGAAATAATACACATTATACATATATAAATGATAGAAATACCAAGAGTTTTACTATATGATACAATTTCGGTATTAACTGGTTTGTTATCTATTTTATATGTCCCTTGATGCCTTTGATTATTAATTTTTGCATTTAAAATGTTTTTCTTTCTTCCTACATTTGGTTTCTGTACACTAGCTCATGTATGAATTATGTTCAATCACATAATATATGATCTGGTGCTAGTAATGTAGAAGTTGAATATCACATCGTTAAGAACACCTGTTTGTTGCTTTGTACCTTTTTAAGGGTTTGATGGGAAATGAATGCCAATGTGATGCTGAACTTGGACATCCACATTGCATCAACACCGATATTTTTGACGCATTGGCTTTATAAGAATTTCTCCTCAAATGTCGTCTTGTTTATACTAAGCAATGGTGAGTCAGACTCCAGAGAAAGTTACTAGGGTATATTTGGACATCCCAGCAGAAAACATTTCTTTCAGAAATGACTTTAGGGACACATGTCCTTGCATCATTGATCTGATTGGAGGAGACCAGGGTTCACTGTGACAATGGAAGGGACAAGGAATAGAAGGTGAAACAGCACGACTGCTTTCAAGGTGAGACCAGTGGCTTTAGAGCTGCTGCAGTCGCTACTTTTGAGTAACTTTTCACGTGTATGTTTGTTTCCCCTAGAAAATGATCAATTAACATTCAATCAGATGAGTTTGCATATTTCAGTACACTAAATGCCAAGCTTTCTCAAAATCTAGATGCCTGAATGGAGTAGTATTTCATGTTAACTTTTCAACGAGTTATCACCCTATTTGGGGGGTTAATCTTTTGTGCATGTTCATCACATTCTTACCGATGATGACACCATGACCAAAGAATTATGACCAATTGTTTATTTTATTTTATTTCAAGGAAGAAACAGGAAATGCAGGGGATGGGAGATGGGGTGGATTCAATTTTTGAGGTGGTAAAGTTTAAGTTAAACAAATCATATATATCTTTTAAGAGTAACTTGTTGAGTATAAATAACCCCATGGAGGAATAAAAAGGAAACTATCATATATATTTTGTATATTTAAATTACTATTTATGCTTCCAAAAAATGGACAGTATGTGATTCTTCTTTAACAATCAATTTAGTATTATATTTCTGAGAGAAAAGGTATGTGTTTGAAGTTGTTGTCATAGTGGTTTTCCTTGTAAGGGTTTTGACAGCAATAGTACAGTGCTGCTCAATATAACCAAATATAACAGGAAGTAGGGGAATTTTGTAATCTATATTGCTAAAGACCTGGTAATGCTTTATCAGTAATAGTTTCTTTCAAGCCTTTGAAATGTTATAAAATAATTTTTTAATATTTTATAATTAATGTATATTTTGATGCCCAACTAGAATTCTGAAAGAATAAGGGAAATAAGGTGAGTGGGAGCATGTGTATCTGTTATGTGTGCGTGTGTACACTACACGAGAATGAGTACTCGGTGGGGGAACTGTATACATAGAATGCTTACTGATGTTTTAAATTTTGCTTGCATCGTTGAGGTGGAAAAAAACAAAAGTAGAATCACAAGTTAGTACATGAAATCATGGAGAGATCTTAAGTAGCTTAAATAGATCCTGCTGTCATATTTCACCAGTTATCGATTATGTTTCAAACCCCAAAATCAATGGGGTACAAATCTAAGACTGGTGAAAATGTGTTAAGGTAAAACTCAGAATTGACGTTAAATGTGTTTATGACTCAAATTATTATCCTGATTTAAGTTATTATGACCACATACACTCAAGGCCATGAATTAGATATATGTAAGCCATCAATGATTAGCATCTTTATGATGATCTTAATACACGTACATACATGTATGTCATATGAATATGTCAAGCTTGACCTAGTTACAACTGGATAATTCCCCTGAAATTTTCATTTGGGTAAAACACACAGGTGTGTTTTTCAAATGCCCATCATTACCATATCTCTCTGAATTAGGCAGAAGATATTTTTTAATGCTGGCCACTTGTCAAGAAGGAAATAGTTAACAAAATGATTTGTGTTGGGTTCAGCCATTTCCATTTGTTCTGCCAAACGAACGCTGTTGCCAGGTTTCATACACTCCCTTTTCAAGCAAGTTATTTTCTGAGAAGGTAGCTTGTTTGAAAATCTGACCTTAGGCAACCATTTCCATTTACTGTCTCCAAATCTTGCCTTCAGTGGGAAGTAACTGAAAGATCTGGAAAAGCAGCTTCACTGATATTTAACTTAAGAAATGATATTCGGTACCTATAAAACTCTTCACTGGAGTTTAGCCTATGTGGCAATAACTATTATATAATTAATTTCCTTTTTGGGCAGCATTTCTTTATGTGGAAAAAAAGAGGTCATTAGGATAAAAAAGAAAGATAAACTTACTCTCTGATGGTAGCCATTTAGGGCCCTTATACCTATGAATTTAGTCAAATGATGAAAAATTCCAACTACAGCCAGAACACTATGGAGTGATAAAACTCCATATGCTATTTTGGTTTTTTTTAGCAGTGCCAAAGAACAAATCATGTCATTGTATGGTTACCAGTTGAAAGCTCAGCCCTATAAAAAATGATCGTTTCAGAGCAAATTTTATAGAAACAGAACTTTATTGGCTGTCAGCAAGATGCTTTTATATGTGAAAACCTTCTTAGAAGACACACATTTCTTTAGAATTGATGGAAGGGAAATATCAAATCCTGCTTTTCTATCCAATCTCAGAAGCCAGCATTTTCTGAAGTATAACAGTAGATTAGTTCTTAGGTAAACACTGCCAAGATCTCCCCTAGTGTTGGTACTATGGAAGCAAGTTTGGAGTGAAAACTGATTGATTTGCGGAAAAGGTAATGCCCACTCCCCCAAAATAGATGTTAAAATGAAACAATGCAAAATATTAAGAAATTAAATAGTGTAGTTTTAAAGACTGTACATATTCAGATACACGGTAATTGAATGGATATAGCCAGATACAACTTTGCTTTTCAAAGCAGTGACACTGGGACTTCAGAGACCCCAAGGTCCCAAACGGGTTTCTTTCAATTTTTCTGGAGAGAAACATTTTTCTTATTACATTTTGGCTTAGGCCGCATCCTTATATCCAAAGGGGTTTGACTCTTATGAGCGAGTTTGGTGATCAAATTAATAAAACTAAACAACTCTATTGTTTTATTGTTTTAATTAAATGAGACATCAGAACAATGCACATACAATGCAATTTCAATATTACTTCTATGTTAAGTTGACTTACTTACCTAAAATTGAAGAGTAATTGTAAGCTAATTATGGCTACCTATAAAATTAAGGAAACATTTGTATGATATTAACAGCAGATTATCTGAGATGAGAGGGAATTCACCCTTGCAAAGAAGTAGAAGTAGAATAGAAAAGCAATTCACCATTCATTGCATCCCAAACTTAAATGGAAGTGAAACAAACAAACAAAAAATGCTACTTATGTACTTAAGCTTAACTCACTGAACCTTCCTTGTAAGGGAAAAATTATAGCTAACTCTGGAATGTGAACAATTTACTATTAATCCATTATTCATTTAACAGTTCATTATTGAGCAACTTATGTATCAGCTATTTTAAAGCATTTCTAAAGCATTTGACATTAAGCATTCAGAAAAATGTGGTCCCTGCCTTCAAGGAGTTTCATTATACAATCATTAGTAGTTTCCAACAGAGTTTTGAAGAAGATATACAATATCATATGTGTTTGACATCTCTTATGTGTTTATGTATGTGTTTATATGTTTTTCCCGGATCAAGTGTATAGTCAAAATAAAATGCTAAACGTACTAAAGTTGATGTCTAAATATAAAATATGTTTATGTGTAAACCTCTATGTGTACACATAGGATATGTACTGCTGTCTATATAAACCAGTAACAGAATAATCCATTTTGCCATGTTGGACTTTGAACATTATAGCTGGGGGTTTGGATTTGTTTAAAACCCTTTGATATTTGGGTCAATGACATTGTAGCAAGATGTGTGTTACCTGGGTAAAAATGTCTGAGTATATTTCCCTTTAAATATTATAAAGTTTTAAATTTAAGGGAAAACATCTTTACAGTTATATTGCTGGATTTATCTCAACCAAACCTATGTGAAGATCTTCTTGAAGTTTTCAATTATTCCCAAATATGACTGGGTTTGCCCACCCTAAAAGCATTTACATTTTCACATGTATACACCCACATACAGTATACATACTGTATATAATATATATGAAAATGTTTAGTATGCACTTCTTCAGTTTGGAACTCCTTCGGTTAACATTTATAGTGTAGCAATTTGTGTGAAGTGCACTGTGATTATAAAAGACAAAGCACAGTAAAGTCACAGGTCTTGTTATCTTGCACTAAAAACGTGTTTACGTATTTAGCAGTTGTATGTTTACTTTCTTGCTCTTTTCAAGAAATTGAAACAAATAGCTATTGAGAAAAATGATATCAAATAATATGTTTTTTAGTGGATAATGACACTACGCTTTTAAAAGACAGGGTTTTTAAAAGAAACCATTTAACATCAATTCCAACATCACATGTTTACCGTATTTAAAAATCTGAATGTCATATTGCATTTTTCATAACTCATTAAAAATGTCAGGTATGTGCCTGAAAAGTTGTGCAAATAAGCATTAGGTAACAGATTTCTCTACTCATGTGTTGTTAGCCATTTCTATATACATATTAATATAAACACTGATGTTTTCATTTCTTTTAATTTTTGTACTTGATTTTTTAGGTAATATGTAATTATAAATGTACTTTGATACTACTGAAGTAACCAGATGTTGTTTGAAAACAAATTGTTTTCTTTAGTGCATTGGCAATATTTTGCAATATTTTGTGCTTATTTATTTGTGCTCCCGTGTAATTATAATAAAAGCAATAGTTTAAATTAGTTGACTTTGTTGTTGCTGGTATTTATTCATCAAGAAATAAGATTAGTAAGAAATCTTTTAAAGAAAAATGCACACATTTTTCCATGTTTCCAGTTGCCTGTGAGATTGTATGGTAAACGACTCTTGCCAGTGAGTCATTGAAGACTGAGGCTTTCACCCTAGTTATGTGACCCCCAATTGTCCTTAGTCACCCTCTGGCTTCTGCTTCAAATGGCAATCCAGTAAATAAGAGGAAACTACATTTTTTCTTTCATATGCTCCTAATTCCAATTAAATGATTCAGTGTGTATCTAAAGTGTTCTGGAGGCACTAAAGGAAAAAAAAAAATCCAGCAATCCTAGACTGGTATTCATAGAAAAGATATTCATTTATTTAAAAGATGTTTAACACACTCATTTGTTCAGCCATACTTCTAGAATTAATCTGGCTTAAACAGGGAGCAAGAAATCAATCATGAATAGTCATTAAAAGGACTGATGCTAAAGCTGAAGCTCCAATACTTTGGCCACTTGATTTGAAGAGCTGACTCATTGGACAAGACCTGCCTCATTGGAAAAGACCCTGATGCTGGAAAAGATTAAAGGCAAGAGGAGAAGGGAGCAACAGAGAATGAGATGGTTGGATAGCATCACCGACTCAATAAACATGAGTTTGAGCAAATTCAGGGAGACAGTGAAGGACAGGGAAGCCTGGTATGCTGCAGTCCATGGGGTCAGACATGACTTAGTGACTAAACAACAATAACAACAAAATAGGGAGCAAGTCAGTATGTTTAATGTTACTGAAGTGTTGATAACTAAAGTGCCACTGAGTGTCTGAAATATATAAAACAAGGTTCTGGAGTTCAGCAAACTTATAAAAAATGTGCATTTGTCATACAGCAGCCTCCTTTAATAGTTTCTAATGGTTACTTAATCAACTACTTACATCGTCTCTTATACATCGAATTTCAGAGTAATTTATTATAATTTCAAAATTTCTCACAAATTATTTCCATGTTCATTCTTAAGAGGAATCTAATTTATTCTCACTCTTCATTTCCACTTCTCTAGCTACTCAAAGGCTCTCTATGCACACTACCTCTTGGTTGAACAAGAAATAACTAACCATACTTTCCACTGTCAACACTTCCAACTTCCATTCATCTCAGCTCATGACAAGTGCCCCATATTCTGAATTCTCTTCTGTTCTCCCTGCTCTCCCTCAGACTCATTGTTCTCAGTGATCTCAGAGTAGAAGAATGGACACTTTCGAATTGTGGTGCTGGAGAAGACTTTTGAGAATCCTTTGAGCAGCAAGGAGATCAAACCAGTCAATCCTAAAGGAAATCATTCATTGAATATTGAATATTCATAGGAAAAAATTATTCTTAAGCTGAAACTCTAATACTATGGTCACCTGATATGAAGAGCCACCTCATTGGAAAAGACCCTAATTCTGGGAAAGAGTGAAGGCAAAAGAAGAAGAGGGTCACAGAAGATTAGATGGTTGGATGGCATCACCAACTCAATGGACATGAGTTTGAGCAAACTCTAATAGATAGTGAAGGACAGTGAAGACTGGTGTGCTGCACTCCATAGGGTTGCAAAGAGTTGGACATGACTTAGAGACTGAACAATCCACCTACACATTTATTTAAACCCCGCATTGCTATTTTATAAATTAAAGAAGTTCATATTAAAGCATAAAACACAGCAAGATATATGGTGGAACTGTATGACAACTATAAGAGGAAAAATAAAAGATTAGGGCATGATATTAAAAGTATCCAGAAATGATTTTAGTTCACAAAATGAATACAATGATACCCTAAGTTAGGGTTAGGGTTAGGGTTAGGGTTGGCAACCCACTCCAGTACTCTTGCCTGGAAAATCCCATGGATGGAGGAGCCTGGTAGGCTGCAGTCCATGGGGTCGCAAAGAGTCGGACACGACTGATCGACTTCACTTTCACTTTTCACTTTCATGCATTGGAGAAGGAAATGGCAACCCACTCCAGTGTTCTTGCCTGGAGAATCCCAGGGATGGGGGAGCCTGGTGGGCTGCCGTCGATGGGGTCGCACAGAGTCGGACACGACTGACGCGGCAGAAAAAAAAATAAAGTTCATAATTAATTATAATAGCAACACATTATTACATACTTCATGGTAGAAACTGAACTGTTGATGAATTTGTTTTGCTCAATTCCTACCTCAGCTCTATGATTATATTTATTTTCTAGGTAAACTTGTTGAAATTTGTAGAACTTGCCCCAACTTATACAGATAGTATTTATAGATTCTGAAAATTCAGGCTAAGCTTATCTGATTCTAAAACAAAGCCGTGGCAACAGAGCCTCTCATTTAAATTAGTGTCAGTTTGTTGTTCACTGTTTGCAGAAATTCAAACACATTTTGAATATTACACAAAAGCTATACACTAGTTGCCTGCTACTTCACTTCAGTTGTGTCTGGCTCTTTGAGACCCTATCGACAACAACCCACCAGGCTCCTCTGTCTGTGGGATTCTCCAGGCAAGAAAACTGGAGTGGGTTGCCATTTCTTCCTCCAGGGGACCTTCCTGACCCAGGGATGGAACCCACGTCTCTTCTGTCTCCTACATTGGCAGGCAGGTCCTTTACCACTAGCGCCGCCTGGGAAGTGTAACAACAATGGAATAATTCATCTAACTTCGATATATTTATTTTAACATCAAAGAGGCCATCTTTTCCCCTACAGTGGAATAAAGTTCACAGTTATGGCTCAGTGTAGAGGACTATAGTGGTTTTTTTTTTTTTTTTTTTGCCATTATTGATAATTTCATATCAATCTTTTAACTGGCTGCAAGGAGAGTCAAATGAGTTCACTAAGGTCAAATAGTAAATTGGCTCTTAAATGGGTTTTGCCTGTACATTTTCCTTAGGGTAACTATGGCCACACTATGTTAAGTTTCTTGATATGTTTCAAAGTGCCTTCTCAGTTCCATTCAACAAAAGGTTTATTGGCTTAAGGATGTACTTTGTTTTAGGAAATGCATCCATCCAAATTTTCTTACTCTTTCTTTAGGGAAGACACTGGGTCATGTCATTTAAAATGGAGGGGATGGGGGAAAAGAAGAACAGAGTCACACCCGGTTTTGAAAGAACTGGGCACTGACACCTCCAGATTTTTCAGCCACGTTTCCTCACAAAGATCCATGAAATATGCTACTCATGACACTAAGATAGAAAAAAAAAAAACTTTGTTATTATTTTAGTTATATAGTTAAGAAGTTTTAGTACATTTAAAGTGTAATGCTAGCATATTAAAATATTTGCCTTCTTTCACTGAATAAATAATTTTTTTGGCACACCGCTTGGCATGAGGGGGATCTTAATTCCCTTATCAGGGATGGAACCCAGGCACCCTACAGAGAAAGCTTGGAGTCTTAACCACTGGAGCGCCAAGGAAGACCTGAAGGAATTATTCTTGAGTGCTCCTGTGCAAACTGAAGCAATGATGGGAATTTGGTACTGAATAAAGGACAACTCCACTCCTCTTAGAGTTTACACAATGGATATGATTACTAGTCTTACTAAATTGGTGGCTTCCTGGCTGGCTCAGCCATAAAGAATACACTTGCAATGCAGGAGACCCAGGCTTGATCCCTGGTCAGGAAGATCCCCTGGAGAAGGAAATGGCAACCCACTCCAGGATTCTTGCTGGGAAAATTCCACAGACAGAGGAGCCTGATGGGCTATAATCTAGGGGGTTGCAAGAGTCAGACAGGACTCAGGGACTAAATCACAAAGTTAGCCCCCTTGTTCAGACCTCAAGAATTATAAGGTGTGGTGTTGAGATGGTATTCAGATGTGGCAACATTCAGAAGTATTTGAAAGGCGGAAAGGCAGCTGCTATGAGGCCATAGGATTATACTATGTATGCCAGGGAAGGCTTTTTTTGCCTCACCCTCCTCATTGCCTTGGGGTTTGACACCTCTGTATTAGAGACCACACATATACACATATTGCTTCCTTGCTAAATACACACTTTGCTTTTTACAATGGAAAGTTTCTGAAGAGAAAAAGACTACTGAGACCACTTGGAGATGATTACACATCTCTGATAATAATTATGTCAAAATGGGCTGCTGGCTTGAGGATCCTCCAGACTTTATCTAAGACTAGCATCCAAATGTTTGTCATACCCTAGAAAATTCTTGGTTTCTCTTAGTTTACAATGCTAATCGCTTTGTCCAGGTTCCAAACCATTTCACTTGTTTCCAGAAATCTTCCAGCTTCAGTATCAAACTATAAGGCCCTTTTGCTTCCCAGACCCCAGCATCATCCATCAACAATCTCAAATTCAAAAGACTGTATGCACTGGGTAAGAAAAAGACAAGTTTCTATTGTCAAGTATTGAAACAGTCAATAATAAGGTTGGGCTTGAAAAAAATGGAAAATGAAAGGGATGGTAAACTGCAACAATAAACTTAGACATGAGGATGAGGAGTCTGTAAGGGAAAAACACAAGAGTAGGAATACAGTAAATTTTTAAAATAACATTTGTAGTGTTACTTAGTTTTGGAAAAAGTACAATTTATCCCAAAGATGGCTAGGAAGGAATTTTTAAGGAAATTTACCTCATTTTTTTTTTTTTTTCCTGAATGTGTGGCTTTCTTTCACATTTATATCAGGAGTCTACAAAAGAGTCATTTGGGAAACTTGATCAAAACTGTTTAGGAAGGGAAACAAGACAGTGAATCAAGGCATAGAAATGAAAGTGAGCACAGAGAAGCAAGGAAAGGGTAAGGTCAAAGATTATTGACTCAGTATTTTCTGTTGACTCCTTATAGCTGTTTCTTCCTGCTTTGTAGATGTATTATTAATTAAATCTAAAGAGGTGAGGTGAGATATAAACAATGAATAGTGTTTGCGGGATTGTCAAACCTCTGAAATAAAAAGATTTTGATGTGTTGAGGAACCCTACCAGCCACAAATACAGTGAACAGGAGGTCAGGGAGGGGAAGGGCCAGATATGTAGGTGCTGAGGAATTTGTACACCAGGCAAGATGTAAAACATATCACTTGCAATATCAAAGAATCAAGGCATAGGTGGAATTTAGGAATACATGGGTCTAGTACAAAGGGTATCCATGACACCTTCCTAAATTGGTCGGCCCACTTCTCATTAGCCAATGCATGTGCAGAAAACCAAGACTCATCAAGCATTTGAAAATATGCAACAAATAAAAGAAAATCCAACAGAAGAGGTAAGTAAACACAAATAGATTTTAATAAATTATAGTTAGGTTGATCACCAAAGATAGGTTTAATGGGAAACTAATGATGTCAATTTTATGGCCACACATACTTATATAAAAACCATTCTAAGATGCTGGGAGAAGCCTAACAATGGTTTCATATGATCATACAATTGTGTAAAGTCTGCAAAAGCAGGCCTTTTGGATTATAATTAATCAGTTCAGAGTGATGTCTTTTTCTACTTTAGTTTACCTTCCATCCTACTTCTCCTTGATTTGGGAACATTGGAGTGTTTCTGGGAACTTTTGAGATTTGGCTAAGAGATTAGGTTGGATGAACAATCATTTTAGGCTCAGTGGGATATTGTTATAGAAATCACAGAATTAATAATTTTTTTTTTCTTAAAAACACCCCTCCACAATTTGTATAAGCTTCAGTTCTTACAAAATTTGGAGTAGCACTGATTTTCACTGATATTTACAGGTATTAAAAGGAGTATCATTTCCATTACAGAAAAACAGCTATGCCAATGATAATAATCTGGAAATCAGAAAAAAATAACAGCTATTAAGTATGAAATACTTCAGCTCCCTGACCTTCCCTTCCCTTTTCAAACCAAAAAATAAGTAGAATAAATAATAAGCAACAAACAGTCTATGGATAACAGATGAGAGACACTTTATGAAACATTTTAGAAAATGCTGATTTAGATTTCTAGGAAACACTTAGATCCACAGGCTACATGTTAAATTTACCACCCATATCTTAGATATGCTCATATCTTTTAGAATATGATTATTGTAATATTTGGGGCTCAATGGTAATGAATTTGCCAGCCAATGTAGGAGATGCAAGTTTGATCTCTGGGTTAGGAAGATCCCCTGGAAGAGGGTATGGCAATCCACTCCAGTATTTTTGCCTAGAGAATCCCCAAAAGAGAGGAGCATAGCAGGCTACAGTCCATAAGGTCGCAAAGAGTTGAACACTACTAAAGTGACTGAGTACATTATATATTATATATATATTTATATATATACACACATATATATTTAAAGAGCCTATAATGGAAAGGAATCTAAAAAGAATGCATATATTTAATGTTTTCATATTCTTTTCTATTATAGGTTATTACAAGATAGTGAATAGAATCCCCTATGTTATACATAAGGTTCTTTTTGTTTATAAACTACTTAAAATCTTAAGGACATATGTCCACACAGAAATGACTAGATAATAGAAAGTTAAATACAACTGTGAAAACGATCAATTCACATCATCTCAGCTCCAAATATAAGTGATGCTCACCTTCATAGAGTTTTAATGGCACCTTAGAGGGAGATTTCCAGCTTACCTAGAATCTGTGGACCATCTCAGGCCCAAGGCAACTCAGTAAACTACTCTGCTATCCATTAAGCCACAACCATACTCTAATGAGTTCTGAATCTCAGCATTGATGAAGGAAATCCCATCGTCCACATCTGTTCCTTCCTTAGGTTATATCTCTCAGCCCCAATGTAATTTTTAGAATTCTCTTGAGTGCTGTATATCTTTTCCTTTGTTACAGTTAATGCTTCTTTACACCAAATTTTGCCTATTCAAATTATTATGTGTTGCTATCTCCTGAGTGGGCTTCCCTTATCATTGGATCTCCTTATTGGAACAATGATTTTCTATTCTTCTTTACTATGGTCATGTTGCTCATTTTTCATGAACACTTTTCTGAACTATTACCTAGAATGCCAATGAAATAAATATGTATTTCATAAAACTTATAGCATCTTGTTAATATTGATGACAGCAAAACATTTGAAACTGGTGTTGGGCTTTTTGAGCCAAAATTGGTCAGTTTTGGTGCCAGTTATTTGTTATAAGTAGCTTGATGAATTGTGAATATATTTTAATACTCAATCTCTTCTTGTTAAAAGCAAACACTTTTTTGAGTTTCATTAAGCAATCTGATTTCATTCCTGTTTTATTATTTTTTTGTTAATATTAACTGAAATTAAATGCAACACATTTGATGTCTAAAAAAATTGAACACAGAGAAGAATTGACCTTTAGCTGGCATAAAAAATATTCAATTCATTGCAACCATTCTAACTTGCTCTAACAAATGTAACTGGTTTGGGAGTTAAAGCTTCCATAGGAGACAGTGAAAATGATGAAGGGACTGCATCTCTAAGCCTTGGGCCGGAGATGGTCCACAGACCCTAGGTAAGCTGGAAATCTCCCGCTAAGGTGCCATTAAAATGATGAAGGGACTGTATTTTCTCTGTCATTCTGCAGAAAAACAAAGTTGGCTTCTCTCATTATACATTGTAATTTGTTACAGAAGATAAAAATGAGTGAATACATAGATAATAAATTCTAGTAGAGCTTCTATCCTGGAGAAAACAAAGCTCCATGATGGTACCAAAAACTTCATAATTACTGTCTAATTTTATAAAATAAATGAATGCAAACATTTTATAACATAATTTTTAAATACAGGAAGTAAACATTTCCTTTTGTGACACTTTATAAATTTTAAGACGTATCATGATTTTCTGAAATATCATGGTGGTGGTGGTGGTTTAATCACTAAGTTGTGTTCTATGTACCATATCCTGCTAGGCTCCTCTGTCCATGGGATTTCTTAGGCAAGAATACTGGAGTGGTTGTCATTTCCTTAATGGCACAAATATAACACATACAATTTATTCTCCATTGTAATATTTCTTTCTTTTGGTGGGATCTCCAAAAGCTTCTTGGTCTCTCTCTCATTGGCCTCACTTACTCCCTCCCTAGGGATGGAGAAATGACATACGATTTTTACTTTGGAACTAACACCTGTCTCACAGGCCTTTCACATCAAGGCAAGCAGTCTCATCTACTACTATTTGAGGTTCATTGATTCTGAAAGGAGACTTTTGGCTCCAAAGATAATTGTCATCTCATGTCTCACGACTATGAAAACTTGAATATGGTTAAAGGTAAGTTAAAGTTTAATTCATATTTGGTATAGTAAATTTTTTCTTTTTGACTTCACAAACCTTATTTTTTCTTGAAAAAGATCTTTGGTTGGAAACATACTTGTGCATTTTCTAGATCAGGAAGCAGGACATTTTATGTAATACATGTATTTAAGGGTTCTCTTGGAAAAAATAAAACTGGAAAAGGGGGCACACTGGGTCCATGTGTCTACGGAGCAGGAGTGGGCTGGTGCTGAGCACTCATCTTGTATGCAAGGCTGATCCTCTCCCACTTATCCCAACAGGGAGGTCTTTCCCTCCCTGTTGCCTTACTCCAGCTGCTTCATTCAGAGATGTTAATAGCCTGACACCTGCTTGAACTTTCTGTTTCAGGCACTTTGTTGGTTTTCCTTCAGAATGGTGTGTATTCTTAGAATGAATAAACACCACGACCATTGACTTACTTCATGAAACTTGTTTTTATGAGGATAATGACTGACCATTCTCAAGAAGAAAATTCACTCATTAGCAAACAGAGTGCCAATCATGTAAATATGTCACTTCTTCCCAAATTTTCACAGATTCAGGTCTTCCAGAAGCAGATGCTGAAATAGAATTTAGGGTGCAAGATGGGTATTAGAGATCCACAAATGGGAAGAGGATAGAAGCAGAACTGGGTGGAGAACAAAACTAAATAATTATGGGCAACCTGGCAAGGCAATCTGGAGGGAGCTCTGAAGCTGTGGACAATCCCACCTGGGCCAAAATGGCTTGACTTTTACACCCCTCCAGCTTCCCAGGTGGCACTAGTGGTAAAGAATCAGCCTGCACATGCAGCAGATGCAAGAGACTGGGGTTCAATCCCTGGGTCAGAAATATCCCCTGGAGAAGGAGGAAATGGCAACCCACTCCGGTATTCTTGCCTGGAGAATCCCATGGACAGTGCGTGAACACCCCTCAGTTCACACAGCAGTAGCAGTGGAAGCAGGTCCTCTGGGGTAAGTAGGTGGAGCTGTCTGCTGCCTGCAGCCCCTGCAGAAAGGCTGAAGTCTTTCCTAATGGTTGCCCGACAGCATATCACAGGCTCTGTCACACAAATCAATCTGGAATTCAGTACTCTTGAGACTTCCCTGGTGGTCCAGTGGTTAATACTCTGAACTTGCACTGCAAGGGGCATGGGTTCAGTTCCTGGTCAGGAACTATGATCTTGCATGCTGTGCAGCCAAATAAATAAGCAAGTAAATGAAATAAAATTCAATACCCAAATAAATTTTGTATCACATTTGAAGAGCTGACTCTAAATTCATCTAGGTTAAAGGAAAAATATATGAGAATAAGGCAATATGATGTTTAAAATGAACAATAGAGGAGAATTTGCTCTTTCAGATTTAAAATTATACTATGAAACTACAGTAATGAAATAGGTTCATATTGGAAGAAAGGATGTAATAGAGGAAAACAAAATGACAGAACAGAGGTCAGGGATAGAGTGCAGTGCATACTGGAAATAAACCTAAAATGAGTGTGGCATGTGGGGAAAAAATAGGTTATCCAACAAATCACGTGGGAGTAATTGTTCATTCTTTTGAACAAAAACATATGTTCATTCACTAAAATTCACCATGTAATTCACTAAAATAAATTCTAGTTCCATTTAAAAGTTAAAAATGAAACAACTTCCAAAACTTAAAATGGCATTTTATAAAATAATTTAAATTATACTAAAACATAATTCATTTTGTAATGCTTTGCTGAGTAGAGAAAAGCATCTTAAGCCCAAATTCCATATCTACCAAGAAGACAAAATTGACTATATATAGTGAAAGCTCTGTGTATAAGAGACACCAAAAATAAAATTAAAAGCAGTGATAGACTAGGAGAAAAGTATTTGCAACATATACGACACACTCACTATAAGGATGTGTAGCATATAAGTCCCTATAAATCTGTATGTAAAAGAAAAAAAGTCGAAATATAGATAAAGCTTATTGACAGGTATTCACGGTAGATAAAAAATAGCTAATACACATAAAGCCAAATCAATAATCATAAAAAGAAACAAAACTGGTACATATTTTTAACTCTCAGATTCTGTGAAAATTAAATTATTGTTAGATCATATCCAATATTGGCTACAACATGGGTCAATGTGTTCTCATGACTATTTCTACTAGTATCTATTCTGACAACATTTTTATAGGACACTTTTGGCAAAATCTACCAAAACTGACTTTGCATAAAATCTGCCTTGGGTATAAAAATGTAAGATACAAATGTTAAGAGTGTCCCTTGTCACTGTTTTATATACAGGGACAACTGGAAGCAATGATATCGATTTCATTAATACATAGATACTCTTTCAATGAGTCAAGAAATGCTGCAGTCTGCAGGAGTAACACATCACTCCAGAAACCCAGTGGCTCAAAGCACAAGGTTATTTCTTACTCACACACGGGAGCTTTGTCTTGAGCGCTCCTCACCTAGGACCCAGTCAGAAGGTTCAGATGTCAGTTTGGAGAATTAGACTGTCGCCTGGCTTCCTCTTAATATTGATCCAGTTCTCTCTCACTCACATTTTATTCACAAGGCCACACCCAACCTCAAGGATACCCCAAACTATACAATGCCTGTAAAGACTATTAGAAACTACCAAGTTACCATACAATGGAATAAAATATTTACAACTAGAAAGAATGGGGCAGATAAGTACATTCATATGTTAATTAAAAAGCCATTCACTTCTCCACTATATTTAAATTCCATTGCCATTTTGAAAACCCATATTTCTATATGTGCATATATATTGGTGTAAATAGACAAAGATTTGAAATCATAATGTATTAAAAAAAAAGAAATGGTACATTTGCTGATCAAGAACAAGGAGCGGTACTTTTGACTTTATATATGGCAATATACTTTTCAACATGTAATTGTAGGAATGAATCTATATATTATTTGCTTGATTTAAAAATAAAAGTACCACAGATTCTTGAACCTTCTCCCACTTCTTCAGATGGGAAAAATATGTCAAGAAGCAAACTGGAACAATTAACAATTACTATCTACATTTTGTATGTCCCGAGAAATATTTATGTAGATTGCTGAAGATGCCAAGCTTTTATTAGCTGTTCCCAGATGAAAGAGTCATTAATCATTTTCTTGTATCAGACCAAAGTATATCTGAGAGTAAACTGTAGTCTCTTCCTGGTGGCCCACCACTTCTTAAAACAAGAGTTATTTAGGAAAAAATTTGTGACCCATTTAACTTAATAATCATCATTTTCTACACACATATACAGAACCGTTAACTGTTCTAAGCTAATTTGGTGGCCTTCCTCAATTATTATGCCTGTTGCTTCAACCTTGCTGCTAGGTGACCTGTTAAACAAGTCTTTAGAATTTGCCGCACTTGCAAATTGCAATTAACAAGTGGACCCAAATATGGTCATATAATTGGTTTGCAATCAGTTTCACAAGCTCCCTGAAGGCTCAGCTCTGAAGAGCCTCTTGTAGGAAAGGTTGGCGAGAGTGAGATGAGAAGGTATTCAAGGATAGGTGTCAGCTACTCCCAGTCAGCTCAGGTGACACAATCCTATGAAAACAATTAGACACAGGGCTACACTCTGAAGTTGCCTTTAAGCCGAGTGCCTTCTGAAAGCTTAGTCTCCTGGTCTTGCTGGATTTTGAGACTGAGGGTATACAAGGGTGCAGTTGCTGGTCATGATTGCATCTTACACATGAATCCTTTCACCAATGGAAGCACGTTCTTGAAACCTATTCTGCTAAATTAATAGCCTTCTGATGGGAGTGGAAATAAAGGTGATTGATGTGCTCTTGTGGCTACCTCTGGAATGTGGCCTCTGATTAGAGTCTGTATAATCCCCTTCTTGTGGACTGTGCACACTTTATTAAGGAAAATAAAATATTTACTATTCATTATGGGGATAAAGATTTAAACAAACACAAAGATACCACTGCCTATGCTGAAGTGTTTGAAAGTAAGTTACATTCACTACAACTCCTGGTATGTCCAGGGTGCAGTGGCAGAGATGACCAAAGTCAGCGATAAGGAAGTGGTGTGTATTACCGTAGCCAACTTACATACAATCATTTACTCAAATAATTGACCTGCTTTTTATTATCACCATGTGTTTGAGGTGATGGGGGCTGGTCACTGTCAGTGATAAACTACTTATTTCCTGAAAAATATATTTTATCAGTCTAAGCTGTAAACCACCCTTGTAGTTATTTTTGAATATTAGCAGTATATATGTAAACATCAAATTAGCCATTGTTACTTTTAAAAAACACTGTATTTTATATGGAAGTTAATTCAGAGAACCTCGATTATACAGCTCCCAACACACATAGACACAGCTATAGATGACTCTCTGGAGAAAAGTTTACAGTGGTTCGTTATTATTGGAGTTTATTTTGAGTACAGTTTGTGCCTCCAGCCCTATGGTGCTACCTAGACATGCATTTAAACAGTTAGTTGATCCAAAATAAATAATTTGCATGGTAACTGTAAAGATACAGAAATAGAAATAGAGTTATTTGAGTTTGTCATTCAAGGTCATATGGCAAATGGAATTTATACTGTGTTTGGAAGGTAAAACAGTATAACAGCCTGGACTGTAAGTACACATAATTTGTACAGTATTTAATTTAATAAGAGAAAATTTTAAGTAGCACATAAAGTATTTTAATGAATATAAATAATACATTGCATTCATAGAAATAAAATTTATGACTTTAACATATGTAAAAATAAAATTAACCTTCTAATAACCTACAATGAGAAAGAATAAAAATATGAATATATACATATACATGTATAACTGGATCACTTTGCTGTACACCTGAAACTAACACAATGTTGTAAATCAACTATATTTCAATAAATATATATATATATAATTAAAATTTTACTCTTTTTCTTTAATAGTTATATCTTTTTGTTCCTAAAGACAAATACAACGTTACAAGAGCAGTATAATTCAGTAATTGCCTAAATTGTACTTTTTTGCTTATATTGCTGCAGCTGCTGCTAAGTCGCTTCAGGCATGTCCGACTCTGTGAGAGCCCATAGATGGCAGCCCATCAGGCTCCTCTATCCCTGGGATTCTCCGGACAAGAATACTGGAGTGGGTTGCCATTTCCTTCTCTTATATTAGCAGAAGTTTAGCATATGCTTCTACTGTAATTAGCTTATATTTCACTAATATTAACTAATAAATTTAATGAACAATTATTTATATAACTGACATAGAACTGTCCCCTGAAGATCAGTGTTCAAACTGCTAGTTAGACATAAAAACTACTGAATAAATAATTGTGCTTTTATACTGGAAAAATCACTTTATTTTGTTTTATTTTACTTTTAGCAACATAATTAATTATGCAAATTTCAATAAAAGAAATATTTTACTGTCTACACTGCTTCTCTGGATATTATTTTATTAGTTTAATTCCATAATTATTACTGAAAGCAATGCTTTCCTGTAGAGGAGGGAGCATTAAACAGGAAAAAGCTGATGCTTTAGTTGGAAAGCTGTCAGGTATGAGGAATTCTCTTAAAAGTGTATGTGTGTGTTTGTGTGTGTGTCTGTGTGTAAACTCAATCATGTCCGACTCTTTGTGACTCCTTGGACTGTAGACTGCCAGGCTTCTCTGTCCATGGAATTTTCCAGGTAAGAATACTGGAATGGGTTGGAAGGCTCTCCTCCATAGGATCTCCCCAACCCAGGGGTCCAACCAGCGTCTTCTGCATCTCCTGCATTGGCAGGTGGATTCTTTACCACTGTACCGCTTGGAGGCCCACTTAACCACGGTGGGGGATCAGACTTTTTGTTTGATTCAGGACTTTCATAGAATGAATGAGACCCACCCTCTTGATGAGAGCAATCTGCTTTACTCAGTCTATATATTCAGATGTTAATTTCATCCAGAAACACCTTCACAGACACACTCAGAGAAATGTTTGATCAAATATCTGGGAATCCCATGGCCCAGTCAAATTGATACATAAAATTAACCTTCATAGAAACCTCTTAATACAACAAACTTGCTTCTGGAACTGTTAATTTTCCTAGATGTTAACTTTCTAAAATTATATTGTGGAACATGGTAGTAAGTTAGTCTTATCTTCTCCAAAATGTATTACAAGTGTATTTTTTTAGGGACTAGTTTTATGTTATGACAAATCTGTAAGCTCTGGGCTTCATTTCTATTGTTCTTTGGTGATAATCTGATTCTTAAATAAATCATGAAAAGTTTTGAGAACTTTTATTTGAAATTCCTGTGGGTGACATTAAGCACTAAAGCTGTTGAATCTCTAAATTTTCATTTAAGTCAGGATCATTTACTCGACAGGCTATCTAGTTATCAAATGCATATTTATAAAAATAGATTTGACTTCTTACTTTTTAAATTTTATTGTCACTTTTAGAGAATAAGTGATCTTTAAGTTAAGCAAATGAATAAGTATTTGGGAGCTTCTATTTCATATGTCATACTAAGAAACTTTGCTCATTGCTTAGTTATTTTTTTCATTCTGAGTTATAGCTGAAATGGGAAAATCTCTCAAAATATAATATTAACTAAATGGAATGTGGCATATTGTATCGAGAAAACAGTTTTGCTCAATGAACATGGGTTGTATAAAAACTGTCAAAAGTTTTTATAGATGCTGCTGCTGCTGCTAAGTCGCTTCAGTTGTGTCTGACTCTGTGCGACCCCAGAGACGGCAGCCCACCAGGCTCTGCCATCCCTGGGATTCTCCAGGCAAGAACACTGGAGTGGGTTGCCATTTCCTTCTCCAATGCATGAAAATGAAAAGTGAAAGTGAAGTCGCTCAGTCGTGTCCGACTCTTAGCGACCCCATGGACTGCAGCCTACCAGGCTCCTCCGTCCATGGGATTTTCCAGGCAAGAGTACTGGAGTGGGGTGCCATTGCCTTCTCCGTTTTTATAGATTCACTAAGTTAAAAATCATCAAAGTAATACTTTTATGGTATGGTACTCAATATTTTCAAGTGAAATTACATTTATTAAACCTGGTTAATAGTCAATGAACCCATGAAGCTTGAAACAAAGTGGTATCAGATTATCGGTCAAAACCTAAAACATTAGAGGGTTTGCAAGAGTATGTAGCCAGTGCGTGTGTGAGTGCTCAGTTGTAGCAGACCCTTTGTGACCCCATGGACTGCAGCCCACCAGGATCCTCTGTCTATAGAATTTCCCAGAAAGGAATACTGGAGTGCGTTGTCATTTCTTTGTCCAGAGGATCTCTCAGACCTAGGGATCAAACCTGTGTCTTTTGTGTCTCTTGCATCAGCAGGCAGACTTTTTGTGACTACACCACCTGGGAAGCCCCTATGCAGTCAGTAAACTTCCTGTATTTAGATTGTAATGTTTCCAAATGGTAAGGATCTTTCATTTTAAGATCCCTCAGGATTTCTTTAGGATGTATTATGAAAAAGTTATTGTATGGCAGCACATAACCATAATAAAATACGTTCTTGATATTTTTAAGCATAGAGCTGAGGTGCTTCAAAGATTCATCTGTCTTCACTTTAAAAATTTATGAAATATCTGCTAATAGGTACTTTCTTATTTCTAGAAGATTTTTTAAACTTTAATGAGAACTGTTAGAAATCAATTTAAATATCACAACTCATATTTAACCCATTTAAATGCTCTTTCAATGAGAGTAGAAAACAAATGGGGAAAAATATCTGATAAACGCAGGCCCCCTGAGGACTGAACATTAATTTGAATGGCCTTTAAGGGACACTAGAGAACAGAAGTTGGCAACTCATGGGAACCAACTTCCTTGGTGGCAGAATGCTGCTTCCTTAGAATTTTTTAGGAGCTTTTTTCTTTAGCATATCACTGTAGATCTGAAGTAAAAATCATGGCTTAAACCCAACGGGACTTCAGATAAATGCCCCAGAATTTGTGGGAGATCTGAAGTTAGTCTAATAGACATGAGTGCCTTTAACTTTTTTGTCTCCAAATATCTTGAGATGAAGATGAAATTCAAAACAATTTTATTTCTGCAGCTGAGCCTTTAAGATATATCAGTTCACATCATATACAATTTTGAAAATATTTTTGATCATCCAGTTTTGCTTTAGGAAATGTGTAGGTCTAGTATGTGGTAAAATACCAAGGTAAAGAGTAGTCCATATAAGCATTATCCAGCTTGAGTTTGAACTGAAATTCAAACATCCCTGCAGTGTGGCATAAGGATAACCAGGAATCCATTTGAAGAATCAGTTTTCAGAGAAGTTTGGTCTAAAGAATATTCTACACACAAGATAGGATTAGAAGGAAAACACAAAGGGAAATAAAAGAAGGTATTTATTGAAATGCTGGCCTGAAAGAAAGACTAGGAAGAATCATTAAGAATGGGTCTTTCTAACTGTAATGGAGATAAAAATGGTTTGGGCTAGGGAAAAAGGGTTATTGTTCAGAAAAAAAAAAAAAAAAAGGCAGGACAGTAAGTCACTCATATTGATCTCTGATAAAAGGACTCCTGCTTTCTACTTTTCTCTGAAGTCAAATTCCTGAGTGGCATCGAGAGGCAGATATTAGGATAGATTTCCCATAGAGTTTAGAGAGCTCAAAAACAGAAAAGGGTTTTATATCATTTCTACCTAAATTCCTTAGAATCTAGCAAGCTTCATGGAAATCCTCATGCCTGATCAAGCATAGAAGCTTCAGATGGAGGTGTGTAGTTATTTCAAGACAGATTTCTACAGCTCTGCCAAGTTTTCCTGACCATAGAGTGAAACAGGGGAAAGGCTGAATGTTGTCAAAATCCAAGATGGGAGATGAGCTGATGAAAAATGAGGAAGAGGGCCAGGTAGGGTCATGCTTTCTCAGCTGATGACAATATAGACAGATGCTAATAGAGGACCAGGGTACCTCCTTCCCTCTCAAGCTTTGATCATCCTGGAGCCACCAGAATCTTAGTGTTCCATTGGCAAAAGAGTGAGAGGGAAACTCAAATTGCTAGTGAAGATCATGAAGCAACTGCTGTTTCTCTGAATGAGAGGTTTGAAAGATCATAGGATGGTATCAAGGCACGTAGTTTGAAGAGAGAGGGCAGGGAAGAGGAAGGAAGGGAGGGAGGGAAGAGGAAGGAAGGGAGGGAGGGAAGAGGAAAGAAGGGAGGGAGGGAGGGAGAAAAGAGAGGAACAAAAGAAGGAAGGAAAAGGGAAAGAAAACACATAAAGAGGCAATTGGAAATGATAAAACTAAACTGTTCAGAAAGTCATAGTTTGACATGTTGTTCAATCACTAAATCATGCCTTTGTTACCCCACAGACCACAGCATGCCAGGTTCCTCTGTCCTTCACTATCTCCCAGAGTTACCTCAGATTCACGTCCATTGAGTCAGTTGGTGACACTATATAAACCTCTTACCCTCTGCTGTCCCCTTCTCCTCCTGCCTTTAATCTTTCCCAGGATCAAAGTCTTTTCCAATGAGTAAGCTCTTTGCATCAGTGGCCAAAGTATTGGAGCTTTAGCATCAGCATCAGTCCTTCCAATGAATATTCTGGGTGATTTTCTTAAGGATTGACCAATTTTTTTTTCTGAATTTATTTTTAATTGAAGGATAATTGCTTTACAGTATTGTGTTGATTTCTACCAAACATCAACATGAATTAACCAAGATTGACTGACTTGATCTTGCAGTCCAATGGAATTTGACATAGAAGCAAATTAAAATGTGGTATGATTTGGAATAGTAAAATAAAATCAACTTGACCTCTATATGAGGATCATTTCTTCCAGCTTTAAAAGAGGTCCCAACATTAAATTTCTGAGATAAGAATGTAATTCTTATGCAATAATTGAGGCAATAACATTACCTGCACCATCATAATAATATAGCTACTTATATGCCCTAAATCTCTAGAGTCAGTCTACGGACAAACCATGACCAACTTGGTTGTGAGTGCAGAATAGAGTGTAAAAGATGTAAAGTTAATTACATAAAAAGGAAAAATTTAACTGCCAAGGTGGGAAATGAAAGAGCAAGGGAAGTAAGGGAGGGTAAGGGTAGTGAAAACTTCATCTTAAGAAATGTGGATAGGTCAATGTATACCATAAAAATCCTATAGAATAAGAAATAGGGACTTACATATATTAGTGAGGTCAAAAAGTGTCTGTATAAAAACTAAGAGCAACCATATCACTACCAAACACTGACACTAGCAATGGAGAATGAGAGTTCAGTACATTTTATTTAAATGATCATCTATTACAGTGAGGCCAAAATGGGTATTGTTTTTATTAAGGAGTATTAATAAGCATCGGAGAAGGCAATGGCAATCCACTCCAGTACTCTTGCCTGGAAGATCCCATGGACGGAGGAGCCTAGTAGGCTGCAGTCCATGGGGTCGCTAGGAGTCGGACACAACTGAGCGACTTGACTTTCACTTTTCACTTTCATGCATTGGAGAAGGCAATGGCAACCCACTCCAGTGTTCTTGCCTGGAGAATCCCAGGGACAGAGGAGCGTGGTGGGCTGCTGTCTCTGGGGTTGCACAGAGTCGCACACGACTGAAGTGACTTAGCAGCAGCAGCATTAATAAGCATACTATCTAAAATGATGAGGAGAACCACTGTAAGAGTAGAAACAATCAAAATTAAAAGGTATTTACAGAGGTGAGATTATGGAATAATGAAGGAGAATTCCCAAACATCAGCATGATTCTTCTGTGCCATTGGATGTCTCATACTGTAGTCAGGAATTACTACAATAAAGATTCAATGATACTAACAATAATGCCACTTATGGTTAAATCCAAGAGTGTTGGCATACCTGGATTTTAAATCTAGCAGTTATTATTAGTAGCTCAGAGATTTGAAATATTTTCTTTAACCTTTCTTTGCTTATTCATCTGTAAAATGGGGAAGAAATTGTAGCTTCTTCCTAAGATAATTGAAATGATTTAACCTGTAAATTTAATCTCAGAAAATTAGACTGTGCATAGCATTTAGACACATAGCAAATACTATGGAAATAATGGGCTTTACTACCTAGTACCTCTGATCCTTAACAAACTTATGTTTGCTTATATCATGGTAACACCTAAATTTACATTGTTAAGTTGTATTTAGGCTTCTAATTTACATGTTGATGGAGACATACACTCTCTTTCGGTTGGGTTACTTCCTTGTTATCTCATAGCCCCAGCAGGTGCATGGCTGAGACTGTCATCCCTCATAAGGCCCATTGAAGAAGTCTCCTTGGCTTTTCCTCCCTTAACTCCCTCCCCACACAAGATAAAATCCAGTCCTCTATCTCATTCTTCATACTTGCTTCAGAAGATCTTTATAACCCAACTAGACCCTTCTTCTCCATAAAAGTCTTCAGCAAGTCCCAACTGCCTAAAGACAGTGTTTCCACTTCTTTGCAAAGTGACTAATTGACCAATCTGTTGTGTCCATCCACTGACATCTTGTGAGCAACCATGCTAAACTTTTGTACTTATTGAAAGTGAAATTTGCTGAATCGTGATCCACTCTTTGCGACACCATGGACTGTTTAGTCCTGGAATTCTGCAAGCCAGAATACTAGAGTGGGTAGCCATTCCCTTCTCTAGGGGATCTTCTCAACCTAGGAATTGAACCTAGGCCTCCCACATTGCAGGCACATTCTTTACCAGCTGAGCCACCAAGGAAGTCCACTTACTAAAATAATCTATTCAAATAATTAGTTCTTTCTGTAGGAATTGGGCCTCATCCAATATAGATTGCAGGATTTTGACACACATTTATTGAATGAATGAATGAATGAATAAGATTATAAAGCCATAAGATTTGCTCTTTGATTTCAGAAATAGATAGTATTTATTCTATTCCTAAGCATCTAAAATTTATATAATCTTTTTCTATGGCTTATACACCCAATCTGATGAGAAAGTAAAATCCACTTTTTCCCAGTATGTTTGAGACTCTGATTAGAATAGAGTCATACTGTTGATTCTAAATATATATTTTTTGAAGGAGTTAATACTTGGATGGCTAAATAAATGAATGGATTAATATGTGTTCATTCTGAGCTCAAGAACTCCTATTAAACACAGTTAATTAAATTTAACTGCTAGCTGTATTTGTTTTCTCATTTTAGAATTAAAAACTTCAATTTCTAGAATAGTTTAAATGTCTAGGTATTCTTAAAATAAGTGATATTTAAATGCAAAATGAAAGCCAAAACTCAGGTATTCAACGTTTTATCTATTGTAATTCACAGTGTGAAATCTTTTTCTCTGTTAAAAGCATTCACCCCCAAACATTAGTCTCCTTTTCAACCTTTGTTCTTGCTATGGTAATAATACAGAAGATCCTAGCTCACCAGGAGTTGTAAAGAGTCTCAGTCACATCACCCAGGAGCATGGATGCTGTGGAGGTTTTCTAAAGCAGAGAGGACTGAGGACCAGGCAGCTTGAAGTATCTGTGGGATTAATGCAAGATGGTAAATGGTAATGGCTAGGAAAGGTCCGTCCAGTCAAGGCTATGGTTTTTCCAGTAGTCATGTATGGATGTGAGAGTTTGACTGTGAAGAAAGCTGAGTGCCGAAGAATTGATGCTTTTGAACTGTGGTGTTGGAGAAGACTCTTGAGAGTCCCTTGGACTGCAAGGAGATCCAACTAGTCCATTCTAAAGGAGATCAGTCCTGGGTGTTCTTTGGAAGGAATGATGCTAAAGCTGAAATTCCAGTACTTTGGCCACCTCATATGAAGAGTTGATTCATTGGAAAAGACTCTGATGCTGGGAGGGTTTGGGGGCAGGAGAAAAAGAGGATGATAGAGGATGAGATGGGTAGATGGCATCACCGACTCAATGGACATGGGTGTGTGTGAACTCCGGGAGTTGGTGATGGACAGGGAGGCCTGGTGTTCTGCGATTCATGGGGTCGCAAAGAGTCGGACACGACTGAGCAACTAAACTGAACTGAACTGAGGATACAACAGTAGCAAGACAACTAGGAGAGAAATTCTGTGGGAAGGTCTGACTGTATGTGTAAAGCAAATAAGAAAATGCCTCAATAAATTGTTTGGGCTATAATTACTGCAGCTTGCAAATATTTTTAATGCTGGGGCCAACTAGGAGAATTGGACCAGAGGTTGGTGGATATGAACCAGCTTCCAGCTTCTAGGTTTCTTTTATTTATCTTCACCCTTTCCACATTAATACTATCTTGGTTGTAATTCACTGAAGATAGGAGGAGCACATCTGCTACTTTATGTTTGAGTGTAGGGGTGTTGGGAGCCTCTGGGTGGAGTTGGCATAAAGAAAAATGGCTTGGTCTTCAGGTAAGCAAATGAGCTCATCTCATTTCAGTTATAGAATTTATGTTTCCCATTTAGTTCTAAGAAGATGCTATAAAAATCTTGATAATTGCCTAGAGGCAGAATGTTGTAACAAACCTTATTCTTCTCTCTTATGCCACTGCTTGGATTTTGACAGTAGAGGCTCAGACATAATTTTTAAGTCAAATAAACAAAATGCAGCAAAGGGAGTGGTTCAATTAATGGTAACCAATAGGAGCAATTAATGAATGAGTCAGATCATGAAGTCAAGAAAGAACTTAAATTTTATTTCTTGTTTCCAGGTGGAGATGACAGTTAAAATAATAGGTCTATGCCTGGACAAGACCATGGTTTCTGTGTACTTTAAAGCAGACCTCTGAGTTGGTTTCCACCTTAATGATTGTATCACTGGTTTGGTAAGATAAAATAGGCTAAGATTTCCATAGGTCACTCTGGGGTTCTTTTGTCTGGGCTGATTTTGACTTTAGCCTTGATAACCAAGTCATAGCTGTACTTTGCACTCATTGCAGAAATGACATTAAAAATTATATATATTTAGTTTGTGATCCTCTATTTTCTTTCCTCTCTAGGAGACTTTCAGCTTCCCAAGGAAAGGGCCACGCATGTTCTGTCTGCTGTAATATACCTGTGCTTGACACAAATGGTGCTTCTTTAATGGATGTATAAAAGAGGGATGATGTGAATTTGAAGGCTCAGTGTTAGACAAAACAAGTCATTTAAAGACAGAACAAGTGTTAATCATTGAAAGTGAAAGTCGCCAATCCTGTAGGACTCTTTGCAACTAAGATTCTCGAGGACAGAATACTGGAGTGGGTAGCCTTCCCCTTCTCCAGGGTAATTTCCTAACCCAGGGATCGAACCTAGGTCTCCCACATTGCAGGCAGATTCTCTACTAGCTGAGCCACAAGGGAAGCCCAAGAGTACTGGAATTGGTAGCCTATTCTTTCTCCAGTGGATCTTCCCAACCCAGAGATCAAACCAGGGTCTCCTGCATTGCAGGCAGATTCTTTACCAACTGAGCTATCATTGGTGGCAGCAAAAAAAAAAAAAAAAAAAAAAAGGTTTTGGCAAAACTCAAGCAAAAATTAGGTAAAGTTTTCTGAAAATGGAATAAGATTCTTTGTGCGCTGGGAAGTTGCCTTTCATCTAGAGAAAACTCTGTTGGCTTGCAGTAACAAACAAAGAACAATTCTTACTGCACACAGTCTTTTATGACATAACCTCCCATGGTCACTTGGGCTTTTCCCAATCACTAGGTCTTCTCTTGGGGCTTCCCTGGTGGCTCAGCAGTAAAGAATCTGCATGTCAATACAGGAGAGATGGGTTTGGTCTCTGGCTCTGGAAGATGCCTTGGAGAAGGAAATGACAACCCACACCAGTATGCTTGCCTGGGAAATCCCATGGACAGAGGAGCCTGGTGGGCTACAGTTCATGGGGTTGCAAAGAGTTGAACGTGACTTAGCAAGTGAATAACAACAGCAACAAGGTTCTCCTCTTGGTTCCCCAGCCCATTTACACTCCCCACCGTGTCCTTTCTGATCCTATATATTTCTTTAGACAAGACATTCCCTCTTTCTGGGATCCTTATGCCCTTTTGGCAGGTAATCTCATTACTATTCTCTAAATTCTACTTTATTTTCTTTATCTAAGAATATTGTTCCCAACATGGTCTTGTTTCTTTAAAAAAAAAAAAATTTGATTGGAGTATAATAGTGTTTCAATGTTGTGTTAATTTCTACTAAATGGCAAAGTGAATCAGCAATATGTACGCATATATCCCCTCCTTTTGAGTTTCCATCCCATTCAGTCACCACAGAGCAGTGATTAGAGTTCCCTGTGCTGACAGCCAGTTCTCAATAGTTATCTATTTTAGACATAGTATCAGTAGCATATATATGCCAATCCCAATCACCCAATTCATCCTAATCCCTAAATTTTAAAGTTAAATCTCTTGAACACCCGTTTAGTACATGTTGACCCCACCCTCTCTTTCCAACCCCATCCCTTTGGCAACTATCTCACTGAATTTGCATTTTCCTATTTCCCAAGGGCCACTGAAGTCAAAGATCATTTTCTTTTTTCATCTCATTGGATCCCTAGAATCTAGGGTAAACCTGATGCTTATCAGGGTGCCTATAAATATTGGTAGGATGAATAGACACTTGAATCCTGGCCTAAGCTTTAAAAGTCACCTGTGATGGATAATTTTATGTGTTAACTGAACTGGATCACAAAATGCCCAGATATCTGATCAAACATTAATCTGGGTGTTTCAACAAGTGTGTTTTGGGATGAGCTTAACATTTCTGGTAAAGACCTGAATAAAATTAAAGGGCTAGCCTTCCCTCAAGTAAGAAAGAACCCTTATCTAACAGATCTGCTTTTCCTATCCTTAGATTTGAACTAAAAATTTTCAGCTTACCAACTGCAGGTCCCTGGACTTGTCAGCCTCCATTCTCACATGAGCCAATTCCTATTGGTTCCGTTTCTTTGGAGAATGCAGATTAATATGCCTGGGATATAACAAATAACCTGGGATCTTTTTCTCTTTAATCTTTTAAGTCTCTTGATATTTTCTTTTCTATTATAGAAGATAGTGATCTAGGTGACTGAAGTTTTAAGATAAGTATCTTTGATGTACTAGTATTAGTTTCTTCCTTCCTTACCTGGATCATATTCTAGTTTTTCCTTACTTCTAATAACAAGTATGAAATATTTTTTAAACAAAAAACAAGCAAATGCAGAGAAAGAGCAAAACCTTTTACTTCAGAACTTGACACATATTTCTTCTAAAAAATATACTTTTTTTTCTTTCCTTTTTTTTAAAATTTTATTTTATTTTTAAACTTTACATAATTGTATTAGTTTTGCCAAATATCAAAATGAATCCATCACAGGTATACATGTGTTCCCCATCCTGAACCCTCCTCCCTCCTCCCTCCCCATACCATCCCTCTGGGTCATCCCAGTGCACTAGCCCCAAGCATCCAGTATCGTGCATCGAACCTGGACTAAAAAATATACTTAATATTTCTTCACGTAAGTATATAACCTATTGCTCTGTCAATTATTTTCATTGAATCAAATTTATTGCTCAGCATGAGCTTTGGAGATTTCAGAGATTATCTCTGTATTTGCAGTGGTCAATCATTATTAAAGGATTTTGTAAAACTTCAAATAATTTACATTAGCTCAAAAACAGGTTTGGATTTGTATAAAAAAATTAACATCCATTGATAGGCTAAAAGGGAAACTGTTATATATAGAATTAAAATATTAAGGATATTAAGGCCAATATTTGGGGAACAAAAGTACATTAAAGCTAGAGTTATTTAGAATTTGGTTTTTGGCAGCATAGAAGGAATTCCCTAATAATTATACATGGCACTAATGATTATGATGATGACTAAAAATAAAAATAAGAAACAAAATAGCCTTTAAAAACTAAGCCACAATTAAAGCTGCTAATTGCCCTTGATGTGCTATGGATTAGCAAATTAGCCAGCCAGAAACAAGTAATTAAGTAAAATGTTATTGCTATGGACGTTCTGTTTGGAGCTTAACATTAGCAGAACAGCAGTCTTTCAAATATACTTAGTAAGAGTATGCCATTCTATGGTTTAAAACTTGCCAATAGCTTCTTGCCTTTTCATAAAATCCAGTTTCCTTTTTAAATCCATAAATCCCTGTGTGCCCTGGCCAATGCTCATCTGTTTCTGATCACTAAGATTCACTCTTAGAGAATTTATTTCTGCCAAGTTTAACTCTTATTTAGTCCATTTGTGTTTGCTGTTTCCTCTTCTTAAAATGCATTTTAGCAACTGTTGCTTGTACAGTTTTCAGATCTGAGCTCAGAAGTCACCTTCTTGACCCTTTCAGAATCTTGTTTGATGTGCGGTCCTTTCTTTCTGCTCTGAGTAATATTCTATGTATCACTGTGTTTGTTTTCTTAAATGCACTTGCCAGAAGTCTTTATTTATTTCTCTGATACTCCATAATAGAATTCAGACTCCATGGGTACCTGTCTGTTTTGTTCACTGTTGCATTCTCAGCTCCTGGGAAACTACCTACTACACAGTATGAGTGAGCTTGCGTGAACACGTGAGTCATGCAAATTATAATGTTGTAAACATATAAGTTGTAAATTTGTCAAGGCCTTTCAGAAAAATCCTCAAAGTTGGTATTTGAAAATCAAAGCAGGGTCAGTGGGTGATCAACTGTTTTTCGTTTTACCCTAATGTGTGTGCTGAGTTGCTCAGTTGTGTCTGACTCTTTGTGGCCCCATGGTTGGTGGCCTGCCAGGTTCCTCTGTCCATGGAATTTTCCATGTAAGAATACTGGAGTGGGTGGTCACTTACTACTCCAGGAGATCTTCCTGACCCAGGGATCAAACCCACATATCTTGAATCTCCTGCATTGGCAGGCAGATTCTTTACTAGCCCCACCTGGGAAGCCCTAATGTCATGACTGAATTTAACTTGGGAAATTCTCATTTTGACCTCACTTCCAATGTTTTAAACTAGATTTCTATTTATTAAGTTATAAATTTTCAGATGATGTGAGGATGGATTATATAGATTGCTTGCTCTGTTTATGGATTCATGATCTCTTCCACAAAAACCTTCAACCCATAATAAGGCAGCTGATGAATAGGACTGGATCAACTTTAATATAACAGCTGGTATTCACCAGTGTATAAAAAACATAATCCAATATATCCCATATTTAAGTATTTAAGTGGAATTTGATAACTGGCCTTCAAGGGCTCATGATATAAATTAGGGGAAAAAGTAGTGTCAGGGCTGAGTTATTAGAAAGTTTACAAATAAATTTATTTTACAAATAAACAGAAAAAAAGTCACTGTTACTATGGACTAGAAGTTATGTTTTTCACATAAATAACTTAGTTCTGCTGAGGTTTGTAGTTTGTCAGAACAAAGACATTGGGAACAAATGCTTCCTTGAAGTCATCCACATTTCATGTTATTTACACTTGACTCACCCTTGGTATACCAAAGATTTAAATCATACCCAAGAAACCACATGATGCATTTGTGGCAAAAATCCAGTTTCAGGTGTACTTTTTTCAGATGTTCCAGGGGATCGTGAGCATCTCAGGATGACCTGGCTTCAGCTAGAGAGTCAATGTCTTTCAAATAACACTTGAAGTTTCCAGAACTCTACTTTCCAACAATGGGTCTGTATCATGGTGACACTTCAGGGGTGCCAGAAAAGCTTTCCCTGCTATGACACCAAAAGTCAAACTTAGTTGATAAAGAAAAGAAACTATCATTTATTTATATTAAGAAAAACAACACGCCAGTTAGAGCCTTCCTAGGTTGCTCAGTGGTAAAAGATCTGCCTGCTGATGCAAGTTCTATCCCTGGGTCGGAAAGATGCCCTGGAGGAGGAAATGGCAACCCACTCCAGTATTCTTGCCTGGAAAACTCAATGGACAAAGGACCCTGAGGGCTATAGTCCATGGGGTCACAAAGAGTGGGTCACAGCTGAGCACACAGGCCAGGAGGAGATGGCTGAAAAATTAATAGTATTCAGTAATTTGACCTACTCGTAACTTAGTGGATGGGATAAATATATCCACTTGCAATTATATTACAATGTGTGTCTTTACTGAGGTATTAATAATGTACAATTATGAATTGAACCTGAGACAAGATGTGACATAACTTCAGGTCAGCAGAGTCTTAAGAGATGAGTAGGGTTTAGCAGTACAGATTAGAGCAGTGAAACACAGGACATTTCGTACAAGTGGATGCATGAGCAAAAGCACAGATAATGGCCTGGAATGAGGGAGTTCATGATATATTGACAGTCACAGAAGTGTTAAGCAGCAAGATCAGATCAGATCAGTCGCTCAGTTGTGTCTGCCTCTTTGTGACCCCATGAATCGCAGCACGCCAGGCCTCTCTGTCTATCACCAACTCCTGGAGTTCACTCAGACTCACGTCCATCGAGTCAGTGATGCCATCCAGCCATGTCATCCTCTGTCATCCCCTTCTCCTCCTGCCCCCAATCCCTCCCAGCATCAGAGTCTTTTCCAATGAGTCAACTCTTCGCATTAGGTGGCCAAAGTACTGGAGCTTCAGCTTTAGCATCATTCCTTCCAAAGAAATCCCAGGGCTGATCTCCTTCAGAATGGACTGGTTGGATCTCCTTGCAGTCCAAGGGACTCTCAAGAGTCTTCTCCAACACCACAGTTCAAAAGCATCAATTCTTCAGTGCTCAGCCTTCTTCACAGTCCAACTCTCATGTCCATACATGACCACAGGAAAAACCATAGCATTGACTAGACGAACCTTTGTTGGCAAAGTAATGTCTCTGCTTTTGAATACGCTATCTAGGTTGGTCATAACTTTCCTTCCAAGGAGTAAGCGTCTTTTAATTTCATGGCTGCAGTCACCATCTGCAGTGATTTTGAAGCCCAGAAAAATGAAGTCTGACACTGTTTCCACTGTTTCCCTATCTATTTCCCATGAAGTGGTGGGACCGGATGCCATGATCTTCATTTTCTGAATGTTGAGCTTTAAGCCAACTTTTTCACTCTCCACTTTCACCTTCATCAAGAGGCTTTTTAGTTCCTCTTCACTTTCTGCCATAAGGGTGGTGTCATCTGCATATCTGAGGTTATTGATATATCTCCCGGCAATCTTGATTCCAACTTGTGTTTCTCCCAGTCCAGCGTTTCTCATGATGTACTCTGCATATAAGTTAAATAAACAGGGTGACAATATACAGCCTTGACGAACTCCTTTTCCTATTTGGAACCAGTCTGTTGTTCCATGTCCAGTTCTAACTGTTGCTTCCTGACCTGCATACAGGTTTCTCAAGAGGCAGATCAGGTGGTCTGGTATTCCCATCTCTTTCAGAATTCTCCACAGTTTATTGTGATCCACACAGTCAAAGGCTTTGGCATAGTCAGTAAAGCAGAAATAGATGCTTTTCTGGAACTCTCTTGCTTTTTCCGTGATCCAGCGGATGTTGGCAATTTGATCTCTGGTTCCTCTGCCTTTTCTAAAACCAGCTTGAACATCTGGAAGTTCATGGTTCACGTATCACTGAAGCCTGGCTTGGAGAATTTTGAGCATTACTTTACTAGCGTGTGAGATGAGTGCAATTGTGCGGTAGTTTGAGCATTCTTTGGCCTTGCCTTTCTTTGGGATTGGAATGAAAACTAACCTTTCCCAGTCCTGTGGCCACTGCTGAGTTTTCCAAATTTGCTGGCATATTGAGTGCAGCACTTTCACAGCATCATCTTTCAGGATTTGGAATAGCTCAACTGGAATTCCATCACCTCCACTAGCTTTGTTCGTAGTGATGCTTTCTAAGGCCCTCTTGACTTCACATTCTAGGATGTCTGGCTCTAGGTCAGTGATCACACCATCGTGATTATCTGGGTTGTGAAGATCTTTTTTGTACAGTTCTTCTGTGTATTCTTGCCATCTCTTCTTAATATCTTCTGCTTCTGTTAGGTCCATACCATTTCTGTCCTTTATCGAGCTCATCTTTGCATGAAATATTCCTTTGGTATCTCTGATTTTCTTGAAGAGATCTCTAGTCTTTCCCATTCTGTTGTTTTCCTCTATTTCTTTGCATTGATCACTGAAGAAGGCTTTCTTATCTCTTCTTGCTATTCTTTGGAACTCTGCATTCAGATGCTTATATCTTTCGTTTTCTCCTTTGCTTTTTGCTTCTCTTCTTTTCACAGCTATTTGTAAGGCCTCCCCTGTCAGCCATTCTGCTTTTTTGCATTTCTTTTCTATGGGAATGGTCTTGATCCTTGTCTCCTGTACAATGTCACGAACCTCAGTCCATAACTCATCAGGCACTCTATCTATCAGATCTAGACCCTTAAATCTATTTCTCACTTCCACTGTATAATCATAAGGGATTTGATTTAGGTCATACCTGAATGGTCTAGTGGTTTTCCCTACTTTCTTCAGTTTAAGTCTGAATTTGGCAATAAGGAGTTCATGGTCTGAGCCACAGTCAGCTCCTGGTCTTGTTTTTGCTGACTGTATAGAGCTTCTCCATCTTTGGCTGCAAAGAATATAATCAATCTGATTTCGGTGTTGACCATCTGGTGATGTCCATGTATAGAGTCTTCTCCTGTGTTGTTGGAAGAGGGTGTTTGTTATGACCAGTGCATTTTCTTGGCACAACTCTATCAGTCTTTGCCCTGCTTCATTCCATATTACAAGGCCAAGTTTGCCTGTTATTCCAGGAGTTTCTTGACTTCCTACTTTTGCATCCCAGTCCCCTATAATGAAAAGGATATCTTTTTTGGGTGTTAGTTCTAAAAGGTCTTGTAGGTCTTCATAGAACCGTTCAACTTCAGCTTAGTCAGAACTAAAGACTATGACCATTTTAAAAATCTTTAATGACTTTGTTACAATATTGCTTCTGTTTAATGGTTTGATTTTTTGGCTGCAAGGCATGTGGAATCTAATTCCCCAACTGGTCATCAAACCCCCAGCCCCCGCACTGGAAGGTACAGTCTTAAGCACTGGGCCCCAAGGGAAGTCCCTGAAAAGCTTTTCAAATACATCTCATGATTCTTAAATATTTTCAAAACTGTGTCACCCCCTTTTTTATTCTTGACAGTGTAGAATGACATATCTCACCATTCCCTCCCCCTCAAAAGATACTCTGTGTGTCTTTCACACATCGAGTACCATTGACAACAGAGTATGGATTTTCAGCCGTGGACTAGATTGAATGTTCTGTGGCAGGGAGTCAAGAATATCTCAGGAATCTTCTTGAGATCCACTGCTTGGATCTTGAAGCAGGCCCTAATTTTCTACCCTCCAGTAATTCCTTCAAAAGGGTCCTTTTCTTCTATGGGCTTCTTTCCTCACTATTTCCATCCTTGCTCTGACCTGAGATGTTCCACACCCTGTAGCTGTGAATCTCTTCAAGGAGAAGAGTTAAAGAAATACCAGTTTACTCATTTCCCTGCATTTCCAGCATCTTTTATCTGGCCAAGAGTGACTGATTCTTAGAAAAAGTGTGAAACATTTTGTTAAAAGAGTATTTCTCCTTTCCCTTTTATACTATTAGAGGCAACATAACACGGCCTCTTCCATTAGCTCTGCACTGCTATGGTTAAGCCAGGCAGAGAAGTGTGTTATATCTATCTTGCCCACAGAGCATATGACTGGCCATGGGAGAAACAAGCCTATCAAGTCGTGTACAAGTCATTGAAGGGTTGAAGCAAGGAAAGATATATTTTTATTTTTTGTTCACTGTTTGGCAGTGTGTGGATGGTGGATTAAGGAAGACAACCTTGGAGTCTGGGAAAAACAGTTGTAGCAGTTTGCACCACAGCAAAAAAGCCTCCTATGGGAAAGGGGTGAACTGTAGGAATATCCAGAGGATGAGGGGGGTTCAGCTGGTTTACTTATTGATTACATAAACTATATAAAATTACATTATTATGTAAAATTACGTTACATAAACTATGTAAAATTCATCTTGACAAGCTTTCGCTGATTTGCATTACAGGACGGAAGCAGTAGAAGATATACGGTTAGAAAGTTCTTCAAAGAGTTAATTTTGGAGGCTATAGGGCATGCAGATGGGGAGATACTGAAGACTTCTGGATGTACCATTCCCAAGTTTGAGGACAGGAAGTTCTGGCTTAAAGGTAAATGGCCAAGGACTTTCCTGGGAGTCCAGTGGTTAAGACTCTGTGCTCCCAATGCAGGGGGCCCAGGTTTGATCCCCGGTAGAGGCACTAGATTTCACATGCTGCAAATAAAAAGATCTCACATGCCCCAACTAAAAGAATTTACATGCCACAGCGAAGGTTGAAAATCCTGGGCACAACAACCAAGGCTTGGTGCAGTCAAATAAGTAAATAAGAATATTAAAAAAGGTAGACACCCAGTAGTTAATCTTCCTGTAATCTTGTAAGATCCTGTAGGTAGAGAGGATGGAGACACTGGGATAAAAAGGGGAAGGCAGGCTTGACTTCTCACATAAAGATAAAGAAGGGAGACCCACAGCAGAAAAATAGGAGGAGAAGCATCAAAGACTTCAGTATTTAACAAGTTGCCTAAAATCACCCCACTCAGTGCCATTCTTAAGATTCAGTCTTGACTCCACTGCTAGATACTGCATTAAGACTTGGGTTCTTTTCTTGAACATCAAGGATTCTGGAGTATTTCCATGAGGAATATATACCCTGTGGGATATTTATTGGTGTAGCTTTTTCTGAATTGAAGTCATTCAGACAACAGATCGTTCCATGTCACAAGAGCAAAGGTGTAGCTGTCATGAAGTATGCATGCAAAAATATTATTTCTATAAAATTATATGTATATACTTACATATTCATATATACCTTGGATGTGTGAATGCTCAATAGCTCAGTTATGTCTGACTCTTTGAGGTCCCGTGGAATGTAGTCTGCCAGGCTCCTCTTTCCATGGGATTATCCAGGCAAAAATACTGGAGTGGATTGCCATTTCCTCCCCTAGGGGGTCTTCTTGACTCAGGGACTGAAACTGTGCTGTCTGTGGATCCTGCATTGGCAGGCAGATTCTTTACCACTGAGCCACCTGAGGAGCCCCATATATAACACATGTGATATAATTTGTATATATATATATACACACACATATATGTATCTATATGTATATATGGGCTTCCCTGATGGCTCAGATGATAAAGAATCTGCCTGCAATGCCGGAGACCTGGGTTTGATCCCTGGGTTGGGAAGATCCCCTTCAGAAGGGAACAGCTACCCACTCCAGTGTTCTGGTTTGGAGAATTCCATGGACAGCAGAGCCTGGCAGGCTATGGTCCATGGGGTTGCAAAGAGTCAGACACAACTGAGTGACTTTCACTGATCACTGATATGTATATGTATATACATATGCATATATTTTTTGACTGAATTGTGAGTTTATCTGAGATAAAGCTTTGTTGTGACTTGCTTCCAAATATACAATTTAGACCCCAGTGAAGCACCAATAAGGGAACATTTGGAACTTCAAAGTTCTAAAATGTAGAATCCCAGTGTGATAGCCTTAGTTCACTAAATAGAAAAGTAAAATAACCATAAGACACAAGCATAACTCTGAAAGCAATCTGGAGCTGTATTGACTAATTCATACTCTTTATATAGTGGTAAGAAGCAAAGTTGGGAGCAACTTACCAACTGGGTCAGGAGACAAGAGTGAGCCAGAGCAGGACTATCAGGAGAAAAGAGGAAGCTCAAACCATGGCAGGAGAAAGCTTGTCAGTCATAGAGTTGGTCACTGTATTTAATTGCATTTAATTTAAAGTTGATATTGAGTATTCAATATTAATTTGCTTCCTGTTTTGTGTTGAGATGTAGCAACAGCTTACCCTGCATCGACCTTTTAGTAAAGAGTTTTCATCTCGAATACAGTGTGAAGAGGACACTGGCTGGATCCCCAGAGGATTGAAGACTGAACTGACAGTGATGAATTACAGCAGTTACCCCTTGTGGCGGGGATGTGGCCTGGGTAGAGACTGGGTAACACCTCCCACATGGAGGATGACCCATGTAAAAGACCTCATCCAGTTTGTCCAGTGGTTCTCTGGAGAAGGAAATGGCAACCCACTCCACTATTCTTGCCTGGAAAATCCCATGGATGGAGAAGCCTGGAAGGCTACCGTCCATGGGGTCTCAAAGAGTCGGATATGACTGAGTGACTTCACTTTCTGATGCAAAGAGCCAACTCATTGGAAAAGATGCTGATGCTGGAAAAGAGTGAAGGCAGGAGAAGTGGGCGACAGAGGATGAGATGGTTGGATGGCATCAATGACTCAATGGAAATGAGTTTGAGCAAACTCCAGGAGATGGTGAAGGACAGGGAAGCCTGGCATGCTGTAGTCCATGGGTCACAAAGAGTCGGACAAGACTGAGTGACTGAAAATCAATGAAAGAAAGGGTAGCACAGGATAAGACACAGGAAAAGTATATGTGTTGCAAGGATAAAGGATATGGAGTTGCAATGATTTGGACATGACTTAGCGACTGAACCGCAAAAACAAGGGGACATTGGAAATATCTGGAGACCTTTTTTTCTTGTCACAAAGAGGGAGAGTTACTGGGATTTAATGAGTGAAGATCAGAGATGCTACTAAACATCCCACATTATACAGGACAGCCTTCTGCAACTAAGAATTACTTGACTTCAACGTCAAGAGCAAGGTTCAGAAGCCTTAGGTTACATATGCTTGTTTTCAGCTATAGCAAGATACAATGTAAATTTCTGGCATTTAACATAGAACTTTAGAAAGTGTTTCTTTTCCTTGCCCTAAAAGATTCTGCAACCTGTGGGTTGGGAAACTCCTTTTGTATTTCCTTTTCCAGCCCTTTCTTCTAGACTTGCCTCCCACCTCAAACAGTGAAAAGGCTAGTTGATGTTTAACTAGGACTCTGACTTGGAAAAGAGGCCATATTTCATATTGCAAAAAAAGACCCTTAGGATTACTTATATTACCAAACAATTATTAAATGGTCTGGTAGTTCTGTCTCAGATTGACTGGAAGAATCTGGCATTTTTACATTCTTAGTGAGTTCTTTCTGGGTGGTGGAGAATGTGGTATGCAGGATTTTAGTTCTCTGACCAGGGATCAACACTGTGCCCCTGAATTGAATGTGGAGTCTTAACCACTGGATTGCCAGGGAAGTTCTACTTACTGAGTTCTTTGTCCAAGTTCTTCTTACTTTGTTTTCCCTCCATGGAAGTTGAAGGTCTCATACCCTGTGGAAATGGATTCCTGGTTCCCAGGATTCACAGGTCAGAGAGTCACAAGCTTAACAATGAAAGTGTTCTTTGTCTTCCCTTCTTGATGTAAACAGAATTTTGTCACTCTGAATCTCTGTCAATACTTGTTCCTGAACTACTTATTTCTATGGTGGTTTTAAAGGTTAAAATTGATATTAAAGAATATGAAGTCTTGGGTTCTGATTCTAAATTTAAGATGTTGAGAAAATTAGGTCATCTTGAGAGGTCTGTAAAAGAGCAAAGAGTTTAGACATTTGTATCTGCTCATCTTGAAATCGGAGAAGGCAATGGCACCCCACTCCAGTACTCTTGCCTGGAAAATCCCATGGATGGAGGAGCCTGGTAGGTTGCAGTCCTTGGGGTCGCTAAGAGTCGGACACGACTGAGCGACTTCACTTTCACTTTCATGCATTGGAGAAGGAAATGGCAACCCACTCCAGTGTTCCAGGGACGGGGGAGCCTGGTGGGCTGCCGTCTATGGGATCATACAGAGTCGGACACGACTGAAGTGACGTAGCATAGCATAGTATAGCATCTTGAAATAGACATACACAGAATCTAATACCTGCCCCATGTTCCAAACTAGCAGCAATTCTGCCAAGCAATTGATGGGATAGTGCAGGAAAAGATGAGTCATTAAAACATAAGCACAAACTTTAGTCAGACAAACTGATGGGATTGCTGCCAAAGGAAAAAAAATATCTCACAGTTGGGCCACCCTCATAGATTTGTCTAGCAAACACAGCCAAGTATTCCTGTACTTAGCCACCTGATTCTGTGATTCTGAATTATCAGTCCCTATCATTTTCATTGCTTAGGAGAAAGATTACTTGAGGGAAAATGTTATTTCAAAGCTAATAACTGAGAGAGAAAGTGATACACATTTCTCTGTCAGTATTCAGCTTTTTTTCTCAAAATAAGAAAAGTATCGATTCAAGTTATCTGAGAATCTGAGTCAAGATTTGTAAACCAGGATTTTTCAATCTTTTACATCCAGAATATGTGTTACCTAGAATATGTATGAAGTGCATACTCCCCACCCACTACCCCCATGGGATCTGACTCAACAGGCACTTTTTTTTTTTTTTTTTACAGGCTTCAAGGGTATTTCTGAGCAAATGGTCTGTGGACTTGACTTTACAAAAAGTCTGTCAAAGATGTCAGCTCAAGACTGGAGGGCAATGAAAAAATAACTAGACACACACAACTGGCTTAATAAATATTTGTTAAATGAATTATCTCTAGCTCTTTCCCTAGAAACAGAATTGTTTTTGCTTTCCTTATGAGTGAATTGCTGGTATGACTTATTCTCTGTTATTTTAGAGAAACTCAATGCTCCACATTCTCTTAGATGGATTTTAGTCTCTGGAGTCAGAAAACTCAGGTTATGTTAACCCTTTCCTTTCCTAATTAATGTGATCTTGGGCCCTAGTTTTCATATAACGTGGCTTTAGTTTAAAATTTTCTAACTTGGGAAACAATGATTATTTCTCAAAATATCATATACCTCTGACAAGAAAGAAAGAATAACACTTGTGAAAGACGTAGTTTAAAGTCTGCTAACTAATGTTATTCATTTTATGATTCCTAGAAACATAATGAATTGGAATTCAGAATTAAATAACAGAGGTAATGGCAATGAGATACTTCTAATCAATCCTATCTTTAAGGGAAAAAAGCTTTCCTCAATAGTTGGGAGAAAGCCAGGTTTAAAGTGAATGCAAGTTAAATATCAGTTGATGAGTTAAAGTTGTATCTGCCATACATCATTTTGCTTTGTTGTTTTTACAGTCAACATTATTGAGGTATTAGTTACTTGCTTCTAAAAATAGTAGTTGCCTAGGTCCCATAGGGGTCAATTAATCTCAAGGAGGAGAATGGATGGTCTTTTGGGTGGAGAAGGCTTGTTAAGACAATCAGTTCACTTCCAATCCTCCCCACCCTGAAAATCCCCAGTCACTGTTCATACATTCAGCTCACACACACAGGTAGACACTTGCCCCGTTCCCCTTCATTCTCATCCTGTGCAAGATGAGTCAGTTGAGTTCTTCTTGCCTCCCCCTTGGCTGTGCTCATGAAGGATAGCTCTTTAAGTAAGGGTGTTGGTGAGCAGTTACAGGCTGGGAGTGGAGAAGAAAGTGAGTGTCTAAAAGTAGTTCTAAAGAATTTTTCTGCATTTTTTTCTTTCTGATAAAAGAGGTATAAACACATCTGGGAAATGAATCATCCTGTCACCTGCAGCAGAAATGCAGGCGCTTCCCTGTTTAAGCCTAGCATATTAAAGTTAAATAAAAAGAAGAAAGCAAGCATGGGGGTAGGTAAAATGCTGTAGGACTTAATTATATTGGCACAAGTCAGACCGACATAACAAAAACCAAGATAAATTTCAGGGCAGGTGCTGCCTAACCTGAAGGGCACAGTGACCCACCAGTATCTAGCTTAGTTTAGCCTTGGTTATCATTTGAATGAGTCAGAGCTCCTTGCCTTCCCAGCATCAGGTCCACTACTTGAATTGGGTGAGGGAAAGAAGAAAACACATGGGAAGTTTCCTGTCAATATGGGAAGGGAGCTGGCCTTGAGAGACAGCTGGAACATGAGAACTCGAACGCTCTCAGATCACTCATTGAGACCTTGCTTCTCTCAGAACTTAGGATTCATTATCGTGGATGACTCTCCCCTAAGAAAAGAGGAAAATAAATCCCTAAATCTTGTATTTTCCATCTTCTGGGTTTAAGAGAATAAAAGCATGGTAGAGTGGGTCAGATTTGAGGTAGAGACAGAAAGTAAAGTCACAAGAACTTGTGTGTGTGTATGTGTTTAAGTGTGTATATGTGTGTATAAGTGTGTTTGTGTATCAGGGTGCAACATGAGGCAGACACAATGATGTGACACATGGTTCAGATCCTTCTTCATGAATAAAAAGTTCAAGATCTAACCTCTAGGAGGGCTGCTGGCATCTCTTCTGTAGCCTCTTTAGAGATTTCTTCCAATGGAGAGATCCAACTCTCGTAAGATTGTATTCTATCCCAGAATAGCTGGCCTCAGCCTCTGATAACAGACTGATCGAGGATATAAAAGCCTGTCCCTTCAGCTTCTTGGGACTTCTTCAAAGTCCTCTGTGCCCATTCCTGCTCCCTTCCCCTCTACCAGCATTGAGACCAATAACACACCCTATAAAGCCCCTGCACCCTCAACTCCATCTCAGAGTTGGCTCCCCAGGAAAGCCTTCCAGGGATAACTGAGAAGAAAGAAGAGAGAGGAGAATAGAACTCTGGGTACCAGCAACCTTTAAAATGCAGAAGAAGGAGGAGAATCTGTATAATAAAGTAAGAGGAAATTAAGGAGGAGATGGGTCCTGGAAGAGCAGATGGCATGGCTCCCACTTGATATGCTCCATTCATTCATTTTGGTGAGTAGATGGGCTTAGAGTGAGAGATACTTGAGGTTGGTGGTAAATTTTTAATAGCTATAGGGGGACTAGTCCTTGCAACAGGACACAAGATTGACAAATGGTGTTGAGGCTCCAGATGAGACTGATAACCATGATGTCAACACCAAACTGTATGTCAAGTGCCGTTTACTCTTGCATCACTCAGTTTTCACAATGTGGGAGAGAACACAATGGACTGAAGGATTGCTTCAGTTTGGGGATTTATGTGGAGTAGAGTGGTTACCTAAAAAACAGAGGCCATGAGAATTGAAGCAATAATTAAAAATTGAACATAAAATCTGCACACATGTGCGCTCTCTCACACACACACTCATGGCCATCTCTCTGAATCCATGGGGGACTGGTTTTGAGGCACCACGGATATAAATATCCACAGATGGTTAAATCCCTTATATAAGATGCATGTGAAAGTGGATGTGTGGTTGGTTGAGTTTGTGGATGTGGGATCTCCCAGAGGGAGTACAACAATGTGTACATGATTGTTGATTCTTCTATAGCAATGATGATACTCTTATTTTTCACATTTTATTTCCAAGGAATTGTTACAACGTGCCATTCCATTTCCTCTTGATGATTTTACATGATATTCATTTGCAATTAAGTTTTATATTATGTATTAATGAAGTTATCATTCCATTTGTCTTTTCTAGGTCTTATGATGAATTTTAAAAGAAACAATATGGGTATACAATCACATAAGCAATTAAAATAGAAGGTAGGACTTCAGGCTTTAGTCATTGGCTAGCAAGAAATTTTATAGCCTATAAAATATGAGGATGCTTTAAATTTACTTTCTGTTGGCATGACTTCACTTCCTTTTCAAATAGTGGGTATCGTCCTTGGAGTTGGGGTGATAGAGAATGAGAAGGAGATTAATGGAGTCAGCGCCCATCGCAGCCGCCGGCGCTTTGGCGCACCCGTCACAGCCGGCTTTGGTGCGGGCAGGAGGAGCTACCCCATGCCCCTAAGCCCGAGGCCAGGGGCGGTGGCCCGGAGGACCAAGCCCACATCCAAGGAGCTGTGGCTGCGCGGGCGCAGGAGGGCCTAGAGGAGCTATCCCACATTGAAGGTCAGGAAAGGGGGCAGTGAGGAGATACCCCTCATCCAAGGTAAGGAGCAATGGCTGCGCTTTGCTGGAGCAGCCCCCACACCCAAGGTAAGAGAAACCCAAGTAAGACGGTAGGTGTTGCAAGAGGGCATCAGAGGGCAAACACACTGAAACCATACTCACAGAAAACTAGTCAATCTAATCACATTAGGACCACAGCCTTGTCTAACTCAATGAAACTAAGCCATGCCCGTGGGGCAACCCAAGACGGGTGGGTCATGGTGGAGAGATTTGACAGAATGTGGTCCACTGGAGAAGCAAATGGCAAACCACTTCAGTATTCTTGCCTTGAGAACCCCATGAACAGTATGAAAAGGCAAAATGATAGGATGCTGAAAGAGAAACTCCCCAGGTCAATAGGTGCCCAGTATGCTACTGGAGATCAGTGGAGAAATAACTCCAGAAAGAATGAAAGGATGGAGCCAAAGCAAAAAAATACCCAGCTGAAGATGTCACTGGTGATAGAACAAGGTCCGATGCTGTAAAGAGCAATATTGCATAGGAACCTTGAATGTCAGGTCCATGAATCAAGGCAAATTGGAAGTGGTCAAACAAGAGATGGCAAGAGTGAATGTTGACATTCTAGGAATCAGCGAACTGAAATGGACTGGAATGGGTGAATTTAACTCAGATGACCATTATATCTACTACTGTGGGCAGGAATCCCTCAGAAGAAATAGAGTGGCCATCATGGTCAACAAAAGAGTCCGAAATGCAGTACTTGGATGCAATCTCAAAAATGACAGAATGATCTCTGTTCATTTCCAAGGCAAACCATTCAATATCACAGTAATCCAAGTCTATGCCCCAACCAGTAATGGTAAAGAAGCTGAAGTTGAACGGTTCTATGAAGACCTACAAGACCTTTTAGAACTAACACCCCAAAAAGATATCCTTTTCATTATAGGGGACTGGAATGCAAAAGTAGGAAGTCAAGAAACACCTGGAGTAACAGGCAAATTTGGCCTTGGAATATGGAATGAAGCAGGGCAAAGACTAATAGAGTTGTGCCAAGAAAATGCACTGGTCATAGCAAACACCCACTTCCAACAACACAAGAGAAGACTCTATACATGGACATCACCAGATGGTCAGCACTGAAATCAGATTGATTATATTCTTTGCAGCCAAAGATGGAGAAGCTCTATACAGTCAGCAAAAACAAGACCAGGAGCTGACTGTGGCTCAGACCATGAACTCCTTATTGCCAAATTCAGACTTAAACTGAAGAAAGTAGGGAAAACCACTAGACCATTCAGGTATGACCTAAATCAAATCCCTTATGATTATACAGTGGAAGTGAGAAATAGATTTAAGGGCCTAGATCTGATAGATAGAGTGTCTGATTAATTATGGACTGAGGTTCGTGACATTGTACAGGAGACAGGGATCAAGACCATTCCCATAGAAAAGAAATGCAAAAAAGCAGAATGGCTGACTGGGGAGGCCTTACAAATAGCTGTGAAAAGAAGAGAAGCGAAAAACAAAGGAGAAAAGGAAAGATATAAACATCTGAATGCAGAGTCCCAAAGAATAGCAAGAAGAGATAAGAAAGCCTTCTTCAGCGATCAATGCAAAGAAATAGAGGGAAACAACAGAATGGGAAAGACTAGGGATCTCTTCAAGAAAATCAGAGATACCAAAGGAACATTTCATGCAAAGATGAGCTCGATAAAGGACAGAAATTGTATGGACCTAACAGAAGCAGAAGATATTAAGAAGAGATGGCAAGAATACACAGAAGAACTGTACAAAAAAGATCTTCACAACCCAGATAATCACGATGGTGTGATCACTGACCTAGAGCCAGACATCCTAGAATGTGAAGTCAAGAGGGCCTTAGAAAGCATCACTACGAACAAAGCTAGTGGAAGTGATGGAATTCCAGTTGAGCTCTTCCAAATCCTGAAAGATGATGCTGTGAAAGTGCTGCACTCAATATGCCATCAAATTTGGAAAACTCAGCAGTGGCCACAGGACTGGGAAAGGTCAGTTTTCATTCCAATCCCAAAGAAAGGCAAGGCCAAAGAATGCTCAAACTACCGCACAATTGCACTCATCTCACACGCTAGTAAAGTAATGCTCAAAATTCTCCAAGCCAGGCTTCAGCAATATGTGAACCGTGAACTTCCTGATGTTCAAGCTGGTTTTAGAAAAGGCAGAGGAACCAGAGATCAAATTGCCAACATCCACTGGATCATGGAAAAAGCAAGAGAGTTCCAGAAAAGCATCTATTTCTGCTTTACTGACTATGCCAAAGCCTTTGACTGTGTGGATCACAATAAACTGTGGAGAATTCTGAAAGAGATGGGAATACCAGACCACCTGATCTGCCTCTTGAGAAATCTGTATGCAGGTCAGGAAACAACTGTTAGAACTGGACATGGAACAACAGACTGGTTCCAAATAGGAAAAGGAGTTTGTCAAGGCTGTATATTGTCACCCTGTTTATTTAACTTATATGCAGAGTACATCATGAGAAATGCTGTACTGGGAGAAACACAAGCTGGAATCAAGATTGCCGGGAGAAATATCAATAACCTCAGATATGCAGATGACACCACCCTTATGGCAGAAAGTGAAGAGGAACTAAAAAGCCTCTTGATGAAGGTGAAAGTGGAGAGTGAAAAAGTTGGCTTAAAGCTCAACATTCAGGAAACGAAGATCATGGCATCTGGTCCCACCACTTCATGGGAAATAGATGGGGAAACAGTGGAAACAGTGTCAGACTTTATTTTTCTGGGCTCCAAAATCACTGCAGATGGTGACTGCAGCCATGAAATTAAAAGACGCTTACTCCTTGGAAGGAAAGTTATGACCAACCTAGATAGCATATTCAAAAGCAGAGACATTACTTTGCCAACAAATGTCCATCTAGTCAAGGCTATGGTTTTTCCTGTGGTCATGTATGGATGTGAGAGTTGGACTGTGAAGAAGGCTGAGTGCTGAAGAATTGATGCTTTTGAACTGTGGTGTTGGAGAAGACTCTTGAGAGTCCCTTGGACTGCAAGGAGATCCAACCAGTCTATTCTGAAGGAGGTCAGCCCTGGGATTTCTTTGGAAGGAATGATGCTAAAGCTGAAGCTCCAGTACTTTGGCCACCTCATGCGAAGAGTTGACTCATTGGAAAAGACTCTGATGCTGGGAGGGATTGGGGGCAGGAGGAGAAGGGGATGACAGAGGATGAGATGGCTGGATGGCATCACTGACTCGATGGACGTGAGTCTGGGTGAACTCCGGGAGTTGGTGATGGACAGGGAGGCCTGGTGTCCTGTGATTCATGGGGTTGCAAAGAGTCGGACATGACTGAGCGACTGATCTGATTTGATCTTGAACTTTCCTATAAAATCAGTGAGAAAGAGTCTCCTTACCTCCATGGATTTTGGCTATTCATGTGGTATATAAGAAATATACAGGCTGAGTGACTCAAAAGGTAAATTTGGCAGTTATTGTATACATATTAAACTAAAATGTCCCAAAGCTCAATCATACTATTGCAAGTTTTCTGTTGAAACTATCACCATCTTTAGTAATTTATTCCGGAAAGGTTTCTGTGTAATCCAGAGCAAGGAAGGAGCTGCATCCTTCTTGCCAAGCCTGATGGTTGACATCTCACCTAGCAGAAGGTTATCTTATCTTACCTTGTTTCTGTATGTTGGGAAAGCTCCAAGCAGCTTATTAGGGAGGGTGGGAGTGGATCAACTCCAGTGTTTGTATTCTCAAACTGTTTTCAATTAGGAAATGACTTCTGTGTTTCTCCCACTCAAGTGCCTTTGATTAGTGAGAAGCACAAATATACAGTCACACAAAAATGCATGACCTTAGTCAGAATATGAAGGTGACCAAGTGCTCAGCTGGCTGACATTGCTATATGTTCCATGACACACACAGATGCTTTTTGAACCTGGCTGGCCTATCCTTGTGCATGGCTGCCAGACTCCACAAGGCTAGCTAAGAACACCCAGAGTTGTTTTTGTTTCTTATACAAAGGCCTTGCCCTATAGGATAGAGGCATTCCACTGAACAGCTGCATGACTTTTCAGAGCCCTGGCTCTGCTATCCTTGGAGTTGCTTTAAGAGTATAGATATGAATATTTTTCACTGCCAGCAAAATTGATACAAAGTTGTGTATCAATTCTAGGTCATCAGAAGAGAATGTTGAATAAGTAATACTATATGTGGCTCATTTTAAACTTCTTATTTTATATTGGAATATAGTTGACTAACAATGTTGTGTTAGTTTAAGATATATAACAAAGAGATTCAGTTATCCATGTATCCATTCTTTTTTCAAATTCTTTTCCTATTTATGTTGTTACAGAATACTGAGCAGAGTTCTCTGTGCTATTCAATAGGTCCTTGTTGGTTATCCTTTTTAAATACAGCAGAGTGTACATGTCCATCCCAAACTCCCTAACTACCCCTCCCCGCCACTTTCCTTCCCTGATGAACATAAATTCATTCTCTAGGTCTGTGAGTCTGTTTTGTAAATAAGGTCATTTGTATCATATTTTTAAGGTTCCGCATATAAGTGATAATGTGTGATATTCTAATACTAGCCCTTTCACAGTCCATTCCATTTGGATTCTGGGTTAAGATGAGAGCCACTGAGAAAAACGAGGATTGATGGAGAGACTCCTCTTGTTTTCTTTTCTCCAACCCCCTGATCTCCAATCAATCCTATAGCCAGATAAAGTTTATCAAGTCTGACCAGCTTACTCTGTTGCTAAAATGCAAGGGCTTCCCATGACTTTTCGTGTAAAGACAAAAATTCTTTGTCTTCTACAGGCCCCTTCCTCTTTATTCAAGGAATATCTCTAGTCTGACCCTTAAACCTATTCTTTGTACATGTTTTTCATCTGATTCCCTCACCCAGATTTCCCAATTACATCAGCTCCTCTTGAAACATGTTTCCACTTCATCATATGACTCTTCTTCATAGTATTTTTGCAGGTGCATTTTTACATAGAATTATATGATTGCTTAATACAAATCTAGACACTCACAGACAAGAAATACGTCTGTTTCATTCTACGCCATATGCCAATGTCCAGCACTGTACCTGCCGTGGCACACAGTTAAGTTAAAAGATATGCTGGTTTAGATAATGTCCAAGAAGTTTCCCTCATACTCACCGACTGCTGACACATATCCTTTGCCTGTGTCTTTCCTGTGCTACCTGTTCTTTACACTGAGCCAGAGACTCTCTTAAAAGACAATTTGACTACTATATTTTAAGAAAATCCAGTCATGATGAGACAGTGTTAAGGACAATTAGAGAATAATCTAGTTGGTTTATGCCTAAGTAATTAACAAATTTCAAATTTGTGCCCAAATGTGTCTGGTTTCCTTAACCCACAACACACTCTATATATTATCTTGGCTTGAAATGTATATTCTAATTCATGAAAAATTGGAGAAGGAAATGGCAACCCACTCCAGTCCTCTTGCCTGGAAAAGCCCATGGACGGAGGAGCCTGGTGGGCTGGAGTCCATGGGGTCGCCAAGAGTCGGACATGACTGAGCGACTTCACTTTCACTTTTCACTTTTCACTTTCATACATTGGAGAAGGAAATGGCAACCCACTCCAGTGTTCTTGCCTGGAGAGTCCCAGGGACGGGGGAGCCTGGTGGGCTGCCATCTCTGGGGTCGCACAGAATCAGACACGAATGAAGCGACTTAGCAGCAAGATGCTCAATAAAATGTATCATCTCTATTAATACCCATATATAACTTTTGGGGGGCTTCTCAGGTGGTGCTAGTGGTAAAGAAAACACCTGGCAATGCGGCAGATAAAATAGATGCCAGTTGGACTCCTGGGTCAGAAAGATGCCCTAGAAGAGGGCATGGCAGCCCACTCTAGTATTATTGCCTGGAGAATCCCATGGACAGAGGAGCCTGGAAGGCTGTAGTCTGTAGTCTGTAGGGTTGCAAAGATTCAGATACAACTGAAACAACTTAGAGTGAATGTATGCATGCCTTTTTCAGTTTTGTTTAGCCCAATATCAATAATTATTCCCTGTTTTGTATCAATACACTGTAATATCAACATGCTTTTATAAACCAATTTCAGTTGTTTTATATTTCCCAGGCAATATGATCTCAATTGCATCATTCACAGCCAACTCTAAAATAAGCATCTTCTATCAGTAAGTCCGGTAGATGCAAAGTCCTAGGAAAATTTAAACAAATATTTTGATTTTGTTTACATACATGCCACCAGTTGCTTTAGAAAATCTACTTGGGAAAAAACAAAAATTACAGAAGAACCCCATATTGTAAACACCTGGATTTAAATACTCAACAAAAAGCCAGAAAGTAAACACTGCAATATTAAACTCAATCATCTGGGAAAACACCTACTCCCAAGTGTATGTGAGACATTGTTTAATTTCACATAAAATAGACTAAGCGGAAAACAAAGAGAATAAAACAGATAAAAAGGCTCATTGTTACGGAACCAGCTGTGTCTCATCTTTGTAGACAAGATGAGGTACTGGTGGCCTGTTGGAAAGTTTAGAAACCCCAGATATACTGAGATTCCCTTCTGCCTATAACCTTCCCAGATGACAAGAGGATCTTTTAGCCATGGATTCTCTGTCCATAACCACAAAGCCCATTTGCTAAAAAAAAGTACAAGTGGTTAAACGCTGAGAGTCATTGATATCTGAGCTCTGTGCTAAGTGTCAAGAATACAGATAGTAAAAGCCATTCTTTCCTTTAGAATCTACAATTTAGCAAGGGTAAAATTACCTGTGAATAATTGTGTGATATTCTTGATACATGCTGGAGTAGAGGTTAATGCTAGGACTTGTTGTTTAGCTGCTAAGTTATATCTGACTCTTTGCAACCCCATGGATTGTAGCCTGTCAGGGTCCTCTGTCCATGGGATTTACCAGGCAAGAATACCAGAGTGGGTTGCCATTTCATTCTCCAGAGGATCTTTCCGACCCAGGAGAGAACCTGCATCTCCTGCATTGGCAGGATAATTTTGTTTACGATTGCGTCACCAGGGAAGCCAAGGGCCAGGACTAGTGGTGTTTCAAGGAAGGAAATGATGGAATTCTTGCAGGATTTAAGAAAGCTTTCCTATCAAAAATAGTCATTCAGTGACGTCTTGGAATATGCATAAAATTTTCTCCAGTATTTAGGTAAAGGAAGGTGAGTTGACAAGTGTGAAAGGGGTTACAAGTGTGCGTTCCAGGCAGAGAAAATGTCATCCCAAAGCGAAAGAAGGGTGTCCAGGACTGCCTGAGGCGGCACAAGTACAAGGGATCAAATGACAAGAGGTCAAATGCTCTGTGTGTCTGCCCTTGTGCCCAGGGCTCCTGGACCCCAACTCTGTGAAAACACTGCCATCCCAGTTATGTCTTCTACTCAGGCGGCACACGCTCCACTCTCCCGTGGGACGTCATTTCCAAAACACAAGGTCAAAGATGAAATTATTAGGAATTTCAGGATGGCAACAGGAGATCATTAAACCAGGCATAGGAGTCTTTCTCAGTACAAGACCTTGTGCTAATACATATGTCTCCTGCCCATGAGGTCAGTTCCACATTAGCACAGTTTTAGTATAGAAGAAAGTGATGTATGATCAAAAACACTTTGTTTTCCTCTCTATGCTCCCCAATTTTTTAAAATTTTCTTTTTTGATTAGTTTATTTTTTATAGTAGGTCCTTCTTGATTATCTTTATTATTTTAATTTTTTGGCTGTCCATTTTAAACACAGCAGTGTGTGCATACCAATCTGAAACGCCCAGTCTTTTCCTCCTTCAGCCCCATCCCCACCCTCACTCTGTAACCTTAAGTTCACTCTCCATGAGTCTGTCCTGCAAACAAGTTCATTTTTATCATTTGTTTTAGATCCCACATATATGTGATAGCATATGATACTCGCCCCAAATTAATATTTTTTCCTTGTTCTTTATTTTTTAATTAATTTACTTTTTTATTGAAGGATAATTGCTTTATAGAATTTCGCTGTTTTCTGTCAAACCTCAACATGAATCAGCCACAGGTATACATGTATCCGCTCCCTTTTGAACCTCCCTCCCATCTCCCTCCCCATCCCACCCTTCTAGGTTGTTACAGAGCCCCGTTTGAGTTTCCTGAGCCATACAGGAAATTCCTGTTGGCTATCTATGTTACATATGGTAATGTAAGTTTTCAAGTTACTCTTTCTATACATCTCAGCCTCTTCTCCCCTCCCCCTGAGTCTGTAAGTCTATTATCTATGTCTGTTTCTCCATTGCTGCCTTGTAAATAAATTCTTCAGTACCATTTTTCTAGATTCCGTATATGAGCTTTAGAATACAATATTTATCTTTCTCTTTCTGACTCACTTCACTCTATATAATAGGTTCTAGGTTCATCTACCTCATCAGAACTGACTTAAATGCATTCCTTTTTATGGCTGAGTAATATTCCATTGCGTATATGTACCACAACTTCTTTATCCATTCATCTGTCGATGGGCATCTATGTTGCTTCCATTTTCTAGCTATTGTAAATGGTGCTGAAATGAACAATGGGATATATGTGTGTTTTTCAATTTTGGTTTCCTCAGGGTATATGCCTAGGAATGGGATTGCTGGGTCATATCGTGGTTTTATTCCTGGTTTTTTAAGGAATCTCCATGCCGTCTTCCATAGTGGCTGTATCAATTTACATCCCCACCAACAGTGCAAGAGTATTCCCTTTTCTCCACACCCTCTCCAGCATTTATTGTTTGTAGACTTTTTTGAAGATGGCCATTCTGACTGGTGTGAGGTAATATCTCATTGTGGTTTTGATTTGCATTTCTCTAATAATGAGAGATGTTGAGCATCTTTTCATGTGTTTGTTAGCCATCTGCATGTCTTCTTTGGAGAAATGTCTGCTTAGGTCTTTTTCCCACTTTTTGATTGGGTCGCTTGTTTTTCTGACATTGAGTTGTATGAGCTGCTTGTTTATTTTGGAAATTAACCCTTTGTCAGTTGTTTCATTTGCTATTATTTTCTCCCATTCTGAGCATTGTCTTTTCACCTTGTTCATGGTTTCCTTTGCTGTGAAAAGCTTTTAAGTTTAATCAGGTTCCACTTGTTTACTTTTGTTTTTATTTATGTTACTGTAGGGGTTGGGTCATAGAGGATCTTGCTTTGATTTATGTCATCAAGTGTTCTGCCTATGTTTTCCTTGAAGAGTTTTATAGTTCTGGTCTTACATTTAGGTCTTTAATACATTTTGAGTTTATCTTTGTGTATTGTGTTAGGAAGTGTTCTAATTGCATTCTTTTACATGTAGCTGTCCAGTTTTTCCAGCACCGTTTATTGAAGAGGCTGTCTTTGCCCCATTGTATATTCTTGCCTCCTTTGTCAAAAATAAGGTACCCATAAGTGCATGGGTTTATTTCTGTCACCCCAATTTAATATTAATTGAACTTGAAACATAAACAACTTGGAGAAGAGGGGAAGGAAACGTGGGCAGCGCTGGAATGAAACCAAGATCAGATGCAGGGCCTAGATTGTGGAAGACTTTATACAACATGTTGGAATCTGATGTTTATCCTGTGGGGGAAGAAGCACCGTGGAATGATTTCAGGAGTGATCTCACATAACCAGATTTGTAGATTAGGAAATTCACTCTGGTGTTAATTTAGCGGGTGAATGTGATGTGGGAGAAACACGGTGGAAAACTAATTCTGAGCATTACAGAATTAATGCTTAGATGGAAGGATGTTTTACCTCCCTCCCTAGACTGTAGAGATCATGATTCTCATGCTGGTAGATACCTGCTCTGTGTTTTGGTTCTCAGTGTGCACGTCCTGTTTCTCACACTAGAGTGAAAATCCCTAGATGCCTTTTAAAGAATTCAGTTCAGTTCAGTCACTCAGTCGTGTCCGACTCTTTGAGACCCCATGAACCGCAGCACACCAGGCCTTCTTGTCTGTCACCAACTCCCAGAGTCCACCCAAACCCATCAAGTCGGTGATGCCATCCAACCATCTCATCCTCTGTCGTCCCCTTCTCCTCCTCCCCTCAATCTTTCCCAGCATCAGGGTCTTTTCAAATGAGTCAGCTGTTTGCATCAGGTGGCCAAGGTATTGGAGTTTCAGCTTCAACATCAGTCCTTCCAATGAACACCCAGGACTGATCTCTTTTAGGATGGACTGGTTGGATCTTCTTGCAGTCCAAGGGACTCTCAAGAGTCTTCTCCAACACCACAGTTCAAAAGCATCAATTCTTCGGCACACAGCTTTCTTTATAGTCCAACTCTCACATCCATACATGACCACTGGAAAACCCATAGCCTTGACTAGACGGACCTTTGTTGGCAAAGTAATGTCTCTGCTTTTAAATATGCTGTCTAGGTTGGTTATAACTTTCCTTCCAAGGAGTAAGTATCTTTTAATTTCATGGATGCAATCACCATCTGCAGTGATTTTGGAGCCCAGAAAAATAAAGTCAGCCACTGTTTCCACTGTTTCCCCATGTATTTCCCATGAAGTGATGGGACCATGCTGGGAGCCAGCACGGGATTCCCACCCATAACAAGGCTATGTGGGAGTGTTTTGGTGGGCAAGGCAAGCCAGAACTCGAGGGGTGCCCCTCTGGGCCTGCCTGAGCATCTACCCCAAAACCAGAGTCTGTCTGTTTTACTGCTTCATGACTTTCACCAACTCCTCTGACATTAATGGGGGACTTTCTCTGACCACATTTTCTCTGAAGGAAATCAACTTAGAGCTCTGGCTAATTAGCCTCTTAGGCATAATAGGAGTGTTTAAATCCAAACCCCTCAGATGGCTCTCTAGCTTGCCTGATAGGTTTACCAGGACTCCTACAGCTATGCATAGGATTGTTTACAGTCTCCCAACCATGAGAGGCATGGGAAGCTTAAGATATTCAAATAGTATAGAGCCTCTCGTAGAGTTAGGAATCATCAGAATAGAACTAGTAGAAGATTTCATTGTTGAGCCAATGCTTGCTGCCAAGTTTCCACATCCCCTGTATTGTATCCTTCAGATCAGATCAGATCAGCCGTTCAGTCGTGTCCGACTTTTTGTGACCCCATGAATCACAGCACGCGAGGCCTCCCTGTCCATCACCAACTCCCGGAGTTCACAAAGACTCATGTCCATCGAGTCAGTGATGCCATCCAGCCATCTCATCCTCTGTCGTCCCCTTCTCCTCTTGCCCCCAATCCCTCCCAGCATCAGAGTCTTTTCCAATGAGTCAACTCTGCGCATGAGGTGGCCAAAGTACTGGAGCTTCAGCTTTAGCATCATTCCTTCCAAAGAAATCTCAGGGCTGATCTCCTTCAGAATGGACTGGTTGGATCTCCTTGCAGTCCAAGGCACTCCCAAGAGTCTTCTCCAACACCACAGTTCAAAAGCATCAATTCTTCGGCGCTCAGCCTTCTTCACAGTCCAACTCTCACATCCATACATGACCACAGGAAAAACCATAGCCTTGAGTAGACGGACCTTTGTTGGCAAAGTAATGTCTCTGCTTTTGAAGATGCTATCCAGGTTGGTCATAACTTTCCTTCCAAGAGTAAGCATCTTTTAATTTCATGGCTGCAGTCACCATCTGCAGTGATTTTGGAGCCCCCCAAAATAAAGTCTGACACTGTTTCCACTGTTTCCCCATCTATTTCCCATGAAGCGATGGGACCAGATGCCATGATCTTCGTTTTCTGAATGTTGAGCTTTAAGCCAACTTTTTCACTCTCCTTTTCACTTTTATCAAGAGGCTCTTTAGTTCTTCTTCACTTTCTATCATAAGGATGGTTTCATCTGCATATCTGAGGTTATTGATATTTCTCCTGGCAATCTTAATTCCAGTTTGTGCTTCTTCCAGCCCAGTGTTTCTCATGATGTACTCTGCATATAAGTTAAATAAGCAGGGTGACAATACACAGCCTTGATGTACTCCTTTTCCTATCTGGAACCAGTCTGTTGTTCCATGACCAGTTCTAACTGTTGCTTCCTGACCTGCATACAGATTTCTCAAGAGGCAGGTCAGGTGGTCTGGTATTCCCATCTCTTTCATAATTTTCCACAGTTTATTGTGATCCATACAATCAAAAGCTTTGGCATAGTCAATAAAGCAGAAATAGATGTTTCTCTGGAACTCTCTTGCTTTTTTAATGACCCAGTGGATGTTGGTAATTGATCTCTGGTTCCTCTGCCTTTTCTAAAACCAGCTTGAACATCTGGAAGTTCACGGTTCACTTATTGCTGAAGCCTGGCTTGGAGAATTTTAAGCATTACTTTACTAGTGTGTGAGATGAGTGCACTTGTGTGGTAGTTTGAGCATTCTTTGGCATTGTGTTTTTTTGGGATTGGAATAAAAACTGACCTTTCCCAGTCCTGTGGCCACTGCTGAGTTTTCCAAATTTGATGGCATATTGAGTGCAGCACTTTCACAGCATCATCTTTCAGGATTTGAAGTAGCTCAACTGGAATTCCATCACCTCCACTAGCTTTGTTCATAGTGATGCTTCCTAAGGCCCACTTGACTTCACATTTCAGGATATCTGGCTCTAGGTGAGTGATCACACCATCGTGGTTATCTGGGTCATGAAGATCTTTTTTGTGCAGTTCTTCTGTGTATTCTTGCCACCTCCTCTTAATATCTTCTGCTTCTGTTAGGTCCATACCATTTCTGTCCTTTATTGAGCCCATCTTTGCATAAAATGTTCCCTTGATGTCTCTAATTTTCTTAAAGACAACTCTAGTCTTTCTCATTCTATTGTTTTCCTCTGTTTCTTTGCATTTTAAAGAGTAGATGCTTAATATCTCTTTCTTGTCAAGCTGAGGTTGCCTTAGCTATTCGAGTAATCACATCAAAATCTTAATTCATATAGGTCTCAATCTGAATCCAACCAAAATTATGGGCTTCTCTAGTAACTTAGCAGTAAAAAGTCCACCTGTTAGTGTAGGAGACCCAGGTTCAATCCCTGAGTTTGGAAGATCCCCAGAAGAAGGAAATGGCAACCCACTCTGCTATTCTTGCCTGGGAAATCCCATGGACAGAGGAGCTTGACAGGCTAAAGGCCACGGGGTCGCAAAAGAGTGAAACGTGACTAAGTGACTAAGCAACAACTTGTTCTCATAAGTAAATCAGTTTAGTAAGGAGAGAAGGGCTACCCATGTTCACCAATGCTCTGGAAAGAAGTTAAATACCTATGTGTGATCTTCACAAAGAAAAAGTAAAAACAAACCATTGTGTTGAGTAATAAATGCATTAACTAAAGTGAAAGTGAAAGTGTTAGTCGTGTCTGACTCCTTGTGACCCCATGGACTATAGCCCACCAGGCTCCTCTGTTCATGGGATTTCCCAGGCAAGAATATTGGAGTGGGTAGCCATTCCCTTCTCCAGGGATCTTCCCAACCCAGGGATCAATTCTGCCTCCTATATTGCAGGCAGATTCTTTACCATCTGAGCCACAAAGAAAGTCCATTGAATCAAATCAAGTAGTAAATCAATATACAGGTCTCCACTGATAAAGGAAATCATATTATAGTTCTATTTATAGAGCAGAAGTTGATGCCTGTAGCTTTGATACTTTGGGTCGATATCTGTTATTGTGTAGGTTTGCAATGTCACAGTCAAGAGGGACTGGGGCTTCTAATATGAACAGGATGGAGTTTTGTTTTCAGTTGCCACATTAGACTCACCTTTCTTGGGGTTAGACTTGGATATCTAAAATTTCCCAAGCTTTGTTGATTTGTGTCATTCATTTTAAAGTGATTCGTATCCCAACAGTTGTACCTTTTTCAGAATGTCATACAAATGTAACCAGAATTGTTAGTCTTTAGCACCAGGTTTGTTTCATATCACATTATATTTTTGAGATTCATCATACTGTTGAAAGTAACAGTAGTTCATTTATTTATGCTCTATTGAAAATGCTGAGAAGTATTCAATGGTATGATTATCTACACCACAATTCATTTGTCCACTCACCAGTTTCTCCATTCACTAAACTTTAAAAATCTTGCCAGTTGATTGTAGAGTACAACAAGGGTTGAGAAACACTGAAAATCTGAATTATGAATATTACTTTGCATTATCAAATCCCTTCACATGCCTCAGTTATCATAGTTGTACTCATTGACTGAACATGATATATGTGGGGGAAGTTAGAATTACCAGAGATTAGTCTATAGACCATGCTATCTGACGCACATGGAAACTTTGAGTCATGTCTGCTTAACCATAATTTTATATTTGATGTTATGTAAAAACTATATGTACTTTCAATTGCCTAACAAATTAGTACCACACACATCCAAATATCCCTGTTATCAATAGGCTTGGATATGTTGGTGGAAGATTTATGAATAAAGACATTATTCACGTTCCAAATCATCTTCTCTTATCCATAAATGGAAAGCGTGCGTCTGTAAAGAGAGATCAGTTTTTGGACCCATACTTATTAAACTATCTAACATGTACATATTTCTGACGACTTGGAAAGCATTATGAGAGTGCTTCAGTATCCAAATCTGTAAATTATGATTAAGAACAATTTATAAGGTCACAGGCATTTCCTACATAAATGCTTGGTTGTGACAGTTCATCTATGCCTTTCCAATCCTTTAAAGGCAACACTTAAAAGCAGTAGGATCAGAAATATCCTAGACACTTCAACATCACAATGAAAGATGTTATTTACCAGTTTGTTTTTTTTTTATGTAAGTTTCAGGTGCAGTTTTTAAATTGCTGTGATTTAATAATGTAGGGGGATATTACATTTAGAGCAACTGAGAGTTATAATGGCATGTCTGGGGGCCCTGAAAACTCGAGATTTTAAAAAGAAATACGCTACTTGAGAACAAAGAATTGAATTTGGCCTACAGAAAATAAAATACTATTTGAGGGACTTTCTCTGAGTTAAATGAAACTTGAACTTTATTCTTTAAAAAAGAAGGAAGTGCATATGGTTATGTGATAATGAGTCAACATCAAGGACAATCTGAATTACAAGTAATTCTTATTGATATTCTTATACCTTATGACCTCTCTTCACCCTGAAAATGAGAACTGAACTCTGGATCCATCACTATCTATGGATTTTGTAATCTCTTGACCTCAGGAAACAAAAAGTTTACCTAAAATTTCTAATTTCTCTTATCTGTCCCTTCAGAAAAAATCCCTTTACAGAATTGTTATGAATGTTGTTTAGTCTCTAAGTCGTGTCTAAGGCTTTTGCAATCCCATGGACTGTAGCCCACCAGGCTTCTCTGTCCATGGGATTTTCCAGGCAGGAATACTGGAATGGGTTGTCATTTCCTGCTCCACAGAATCTTTCTGACCTAGGGATTAAACCAAGTCTCCTGTATTGCAGGCAGATTCTTTAACACTAAGCCACCCAGGCAGCCCATTGTTATAAATAGACTTTGCTTTTTAGTCTTTGCAAGTTAATGGGTGATATCAGATTTGAATGGTTAGGAAACTTAATGAGACTTATTTCTCATCCCTTTGCAGGTCATTTCGTTTATCTTGCTGCAAAATTTTTCTTTTGGCAACCAAAGGAGAATGAAACTGATTTCCCAGGAGATCTGAATTCTGTTCCCTCACATATGTGCACACACAGACATATTATTGAAGGAATCCCTGATTTCTAAGGACATGCCAAACCTTGCAAAGATAACAATGATGTAATTCTAAAGTGAATGAAATTTGCATCCTATGAAAGGTGGGGAAAGTTTAAAAAGAATTACTTCAGGAATTAAAAATAATCTTTAAAAAGTGAAATTAACTTGGAAAGGGAAGGTCAGTTCTTCTTTGTTTATGAGGAACTTATTATTTCAAGTTAATATCTAATTAAGTTGCTTAAGGCTTGTGTACTGGGTTGAGTAGTGTCTCCCCACTTTTTTTGGAACCATAAAATCTGGCCTTATTTGGAAATATGTTCATTATGCATGTAATTGGTTAAGATAATGTCATATTAGAGTAGAATGAGCTCTCAATTCAATATGACTAGTGTCCTTGCAAGAGAGCATAAAAGACACAGAGACACAACATGGAGGGAAGACAGACAAGTGAAGACCAAAGCAGAGCTTGAAGTTACACTGACACAAGTCGAGGAACACCTAGGGCTTCTAGAAATTGGAAGAGGCAAGGAAGGAACTTCCTGTAGAGGCTGAGATGGGAAAATGATCCTGCCAACATGTTGATACTGGACTTTTAATCTACAGTACAGTCAGATCACAAATTTCCTTTTCTTTAAGTCATCCAATTTTGGGCACTTTGCTTACAGTATTCCTAGGAAATGAATACAGCTTGCCTCTGATTTTCAGCCAAAGTGAGCATTAACAGCTTACCATTCTATAGGCTCAGATATGCAGATGACACCACCCTTATGGCAGAAAACAAAGAGGAACTAAAGATCCCCTTGATAAAATTTAAAGAGGAGAGTGAAAAATCTGGCTTAAAACTCAACATTCAAAAAACTAAGATCAAGGCATCTGGTCCCATCACTTCATGGAAAATAGATGGGGAAACAATGGAAACAGTGACAGCCTTTATTTTCTTGGGCTCCAAAATCACAGCAGATGGTGACTGCTCCTTGGAAGGAAAGCTATGACAAACCTAGACAGCATATTAAAAAGCAGAGACTTTACTTTGCCAACAAAGGTCTGTTTTATCAAAGCTATAATTTTTCCAGTTACCATGAATGGATGTGAGAGTCGGACTATAAAGAAAGCTGAGGGCCGAAGAATTGATGCTTTTGAACTGTGGTGTTGGAGAAGACTATTGAGAGTCCCTTGAGTTGCAGGGAGATCCAACCAGTCCATCCTAAAGGAAATCAGTCCTGAATATTCATTGGAAGGACTGATGCTGAAGCTGAAGCTCCAATCTTTTGGCTGCCTGATGTGAAGAACTGACTCATTGGAAAAGACCCTGATGCTGGGACAGATTGAAGGCAGGAGAAGGGGATGACAGAGGATGAGATGGTTGGATGGCATCATTGACTCAATGGAGTTGAGTTTGAGCAATCTCTGCAAGTTTGTTTTGGGCAGGGAAGCCTGGCATGCTGCAGTCCATGGAGTCGCAAAGAATAGGACACAACTGAACTGAAATGAATTGAAACAAAGATCTATCATCCCTTAATGGTAAACAAAAGACTCAATCTTGCCCTGGACTGAAATCCAAACATTAAACAGCATCAATGAGCCACCCAAGCCTACAAGTTCTCCCACCAAGACACAGAATTAGCCAACAGTGTATTCCAGTGACCCCCAATTTTCTTTCTGCTTGCTAACTCTACATCAAGTAATGTCAACAAGTAATTGGTCCTCTTCAGTTCAGTTCAGTTCAGTTGCTCAGTCGTGTCCTCTTACCTTATGTCAAAACCGCAAAAGCTAGTGAAATTGTTTATCTCAGCGTGGGACTTGAACCCACGTGCTGGGACACGATCCCAGCCAAAATCCAGCTTGAAACTTGAACCCACATGGCTGGGACTCAAACCCGGCCAAAACCCGTGGTATCTGTTTTCAGGGCCTAATAAAGCTCAGGTTCTTGATGTCTCATTGCAGAAAGAATTCAGTGAAAGACAAAGTGATAGGTAAGAAGTTGATTTATTCAGATTCAGAGAGAAGCACACTCCACAGACTGTGGGCCATCGCAGAGGGTGCGTGTGGCCTTGAAATGTCACCACATTTCAATGGTTAGTATTTGTAGGTTAGTATGGTTAGTTATGGTTAGTATGGTTATTTCACATGGTTAGTATTTATAGGCTGGGTAATTTCATATGCTAATGAATGAGAGGATTAGTCTAACTATTTTTGGGAAGGGGTGGAAATTTCCAGGATTTGGGCCACCACCCACTCCTTGGTCTTTTGCCAGTGCCTTGGAACTGTCATGGCACATCTGGATGTGTCATTTCACTTGCTGATCCAGGATCCAGGTCTAGTCTTGTCTGCCATCTTGGTCCCTCTTGATTCTAATTGGTTTATGTTGTGCCCTCGGGCTATGTCATTCTTTTCAAAAGTTGTGTTCTCCCCCTTCCCTCCTGTTACATGCCCCCCCCCTTCAGAGATTTTACTCTGATATGCTTATAGGAAGCAGAAGGGTGAAGGTCCATCTTCTGTAATTGCTTCAAGGCTGAGTTAGAGGCGTTGACCCTACCTATCAGGGAGTAAAAATCTCTGGATACCTGACTAGGGGCCCAGGAACAGGGAAGCTCCTTGTTTTAGTCCACAAGGGCTGAAATCCCTACATAGCCATCATCTTGATGTATAACTGTTACAACTGGTCGCTTAGCCTTCCTATGTATCTTCTTGATGATGAAACATTTTTTTGTATCAGCACCAGTGTCCAGAAATACCTATAAATGACAAAAGACTGAAAAGGCATGGTCAAACATGTGACTATAGTGTACGATAAAGCTTGGTTACAATAACCAGAATTACAAATGATCACAATTAGCATAACATACCAAATAACCCTGGTTAAATATTTCTCTTTGAGATACCTTAGGACCCCTCTAACTAACATCCCAAAGTTAGTTTTTAGCCACATAAGATCATAAGTCACTGAGAAAATACTTAATCCCTAACCTAAAGGTTTTTTTCCCCTAAAGATCTCAAAAGCAAATACAAATCACTTATAGGCAAAGAAACTCATCTCAATCTGTTTGTCAAAAACAGTATTTCAAGAATACTTTGGAGGGAGAAATCAAATCCAGTCTTGTACTAGCCCATTCCTAACAAAACCCATTTAAACTAATCCTGATGGTATGTAACTCTTTGCCTAATTTAATCACACCAAAAAGCTTAAACCACTTTCAATATCAGATATCAGTTTTGTCCTGAATATTTTCCAGGTAACATGAGCTTGAAGTTCATTCTGGCCAGATTATTTTGTATTTTTGAGTATTTGTATGAGTATTTAATTTCTCTTAAGTCAATTAGAACTGCTTTATGAATTAATTTTTGGCAATATCATACATCTATAACACACATATAGACACTTATGAATGCACAAACAGAGGCCTCATAGCTCTCGTTACAGAATTTCAGCCATGATCTTGAGAACCCAAACCATTTTCCCAGAATAGTTTTTAAATCTGGGAGAGTTTCATTATCATTTTGTATATATTGAGGTAATCTGAAAGGTGGGATTATCTTTTGAAGCAAGTTCTTTGTTACTCCTAAGGCCTGTTCTAGCCGTGTGGGAAAACTCTCTACCCATCAGTGAATGTGCTTACCTTTAAGACTTGAGCATCCGAGTAAAATCAATTGGCCAGTTCTTCATTTTGTTTCCTTGGTGTTGAATGGGTCTACATCATGGAGGAGGGGGTGGTATTGTTCTAGGGTTATTTTGTAAACGTGTCACATGATTTGGTAATCGGGGCTACCATCATTTTATTCCTTTAAAGATCAGTTGGAGAAGGGATAGGCTACCCATGCCAGCATTCTTGGGCCTGTGGGCTCAGCTGGTAAAAATCCACCTGCAATGCAGGAGACCTGGGTTTGATCCCTGGATTGGGAAGATCCCCTGGAGAAGGGAACAGTTACCCACTCCAGTATTCTGGCCTGGAGAATTCCACGGATTGTATAGTCCATGGGGTCGCAAAGAGTCCGACATGGCTGAGTGACTTTCACTTTCATCCACAAACAACCTTTGTAGTAAATTCCAAAGAGCTTTCCAAAGAATTTAACATCTGTAGTGAGCAGTTGCACTAGAACTTGAAAAGTTGGGGAGAAATATGGAATCTACTAAATGCATAATTTGCTACCTGCATGTTATTCTTCTTTAGCTCTTTAATAAAAATTAAAATTACATGCTTTCAAGATAAATGAAAAATCATTACTAAGATTAAATTTACAGAAGAAAAACCAAAACTCTTTTGAAGAGAAATTCTGTTTATCAAGAGCTTTTCAATCACATAAATCTGAAATTGCATTTATATTAAGTAAATGAGGCAGTTAATTGGTTGAAGGATTTGAAATGGAAATTCTAAATCACTCCTTTTATATTGCAGACTATCAGGATCTTTATATTTGCACAGTGCATATACAATTTATGCAAACGAGATAACTCATGCATGCTTCATATAAATACAGAAGTTTGTGATTATAATTACAGGTTTTTCTTTTATTTTCTTTACAAATCATTTTGGAGCTTGAAAAATTTAAGAAGCACACAAAAGATTAGAGAATAATGTAACAATTACCTGCGAAGCTATTCCCTAACATTAAAAAACTTTGTAATATTTCTGTGTAATATTAGTATGAATAAAATACCTAAAGCATTACTGACCAAACTGTAGGCTTTCTTTATTTGCTTCTTGAACCCTTAGAGGCCATCAGCAGCATGTCTCCCTTTAGTCTTTTTCTCCCTGTTATTTATAGTTCCTTGATTATGTATATGTAAATACATACATATTTGCTTTTATTCAATTTTACTACTAAATGGAGCTTCCCATGTGGCTCAGTTGGTAAAGAATCCATTGGCCAATGAAGGAGACTCAAGAGACATGGGTTCAATCTGTGGGTTGGAAAGATCCCCTGGAGAAGGAAATGGCAATCCACTCCAATATTCTTACCTGGAAAGGAACTTACAGTCCATGGGGTTGCAGAGACTTGGACATGACTGAGCACAAATAAGGACCGATTTTTACTACTAAAATAGGATTCTATCATTTGCATATAAAAGTTTCTTTTAGATATTTCCCAAATCATAAATTATTTATTTATTCCTCAGTATTGATAATATTGAGGGTATTATAATATTTTAAATATTATACATGATATATGTTTTTTCTTTCAACTTTCATATTTGATAAATGGTATTGTTGGGATGAGGAAATTACAATTTTTATATGTTAGCCTTCCTGACAGGAATTCTGTTCTTATTAGTTTTAACTTTTTTTTCTGGAGAATATTGTAAGCTTTCTATTTAGGCAATAATATCATTTGCATAAAAAGAGTTTTTCTCATTCTTTCTTTGTACTGCTTATTGAATGACTTGATATCTCTATGGAGGAGACATAATGTCAGGTTTCCAGGAGGGTGGAGTGTTCCTGACATTAACAGGAATGTTTCTGATGCTACAAAAATAAGCATAATGGTCTTTAGGAGCACAACATTCCAGTAAGTTACTATTATATATTCTTCAGAGCCAGGCCAATAGGGGAAAGATACTGAGAGATTCTAAAGCTTTGATAGGAAAAAAATTTTTTCAACACTCTATGACCCGAGAAAGATATAACTTGGAGCTATTTTTCATAGAGAAATGTGTAATATATATGCTAGTTAATGACATGAAGAATCTCTTCATACAGTTCATCTTGGACATAACTAACACAGAAGGATTTTTTAAACAATCCTCTTCAATATATTTATAATTTATCTACTAGTTATAAAGTTCAATGAATGATAATTTTGATAGCAAAATAACACAGTTTTATTTTTCCTAACTTCCTATAATAATCCTATAAATACAAATAAATAAAGCATTATTTTATCTGTTGATTTTAATTTATTTCATGAGTTAATTTATTACATTTACTTTTAGCCTTTTTAAAAATGTTTGTTTAAGACCATCACATATTTTTCTATTTTAAGCACTGCTTAAGCATATCCCACAAGTTTGAACATGAAAATGAAAATTGTAGTCACTCAGTCGTGTCTGTCTCTTTGTTATCCCATGGACTGTAGCTCTCCAGGCTCCTCTGTCCATGGATTTCTGCAAGCAAGAATACTGGAGTGGGTTGTTGATTCCTCCTCCAGTGATGCTTTTATTATATTTTATTTTTAAATATTAAAATTTAAAGATATGTACCTTATCTATCATGTCATTACAGTCTGTTATTCCTGACCCCTACAATGAATGACATAATCACTAAGCTAAATTCACATTGATCGCTCTCTTGTGCTTATTTATACTTTTAATATGTACATATACATTGTTCCCTTAACCTGCAGCTGCTCGCCCTTCAATCATAACACTTATAAAACACAATTATTAATTTAGTTTTTTGAGGAGCACTAGGTGATATGCAAAATATTTCTATTGTAAGTGAGCTTTTGCATTTTTGTCATTTTTATATAAATGTTTTATATACATGCTGAGAGATCTCCTATTAAGTTGGTGCAGAAGTAACTCGTTTTGCATTGTTGAACTTTGCCATTTGACACTAGAATACATTCTTAAATAAATGGCATTATACTTCATTTTAATGTGCATTTCTTGTTTTATGCTTTTTGTTAATGAATTATTACTTGCTGTTTATTTTATATGTATTTTAGACTATGGAATCCTTTGGATAATAGAAAAAGAAAGAGAAATCCAGAAAAAACAGCTACTTCTGCTTTATTGATTATGCCAAAGCCTTAGACTGTGTAGATCACAACAAACTGCTCAATGCTCAAAATTCTCCAAGCCAGGCTTAAGCAGTACATGAACCGTGAACTTCCAGATGTTCAAGGTGAATTTAGAAAAGGCATACAAAGCAGAGATAAAATTGCCAATATCCACTGGATCATCAGGAAAGCAAGAGAGTTCCAGAAAAACATCTGCTTTATTGACTATGCCAAAGCCTTTGACTACATGGATCATAACAAACTGTAGAAAATTCTTAAAGAGATGGGAATACCAGATCATAGTACCTGCCTCCTGAGAAATCTGTATACAGGTCAAGAAGCAACAGTTAGAACCAGACATGGAACAATACACTGGTTCCAAATCAGGAAAGGAGTACGTCAAGGATGTATATTGTCACCTTGCTTATTTAACTTATATGCAGAGTACATCATGAGAACTGTTGGACTGGATGAAGCACAAGCTGGAATCAAGATTGCCAGGAGAATTATCAATAACTTCAGATATGCAGATGGCACCACCCTTATGGCAAAATGCGAAGAACTAAAGAGCCTCTTGATAAAAGTGAAAGAGGATAGTGAAAAGTTGGCTTAAAACTCAATATTCAGAAAACTAAGATCATGGCATTCAGTTTCATCACTTCATGGCAAATAGATGGGGAAACAATGGAAACAGTGAGAGATTTTATTTTTGGGGGACTCCATAATCACTGCAGATGGTGACTGCAGCCATGAAATTAAAAGACACTTGCTCCTTGGAAGAAAAGCTATGCCCAACCTAGACAGCATATTAAAAAGCAGAGACATTACTTTGTCAACAAAGGTCCATCTAGTCAAAGCTATGGTTTTTCCAGTGGTCATGTATGGGTATGAGAATTGGACTATAAAGAAAGCTGAGGGCTGAAGAATTGATGATTTTGAACTATGGTGTTGGAGAAGACTCTTGAGAGTCCCTTGAATTGCAAGGAGATCCAACCAGTCCATCCTAAAGGAAATCAGTCCTGAATATTCATTGGGAAGACTGATGCTGAAGCTGAAACTTCAGTACTTTGGCCACCTCATGTGAAGAGTTGGCTCATTGGAAAAACCCTGATGCTGGGAAAGATCGAAGGCAGGAGGAGAAGGGGACGACAAAGGATGAGATGGTTGGATGGCATCACCGACTCAATGGGCATGGGTTTGGGTAAACCCCGGGAGTTGGTGATGGACAGGGAGGCCTGGCGTGCTGCAGTCCATGGGATCACAAAGAGTTGGACACGATTGAGCAACTGAACTGAACTGAGCCTTTGGAAATGGTGTTAGACCAAAAGCAAATTTAAGCAATTTTCTTATTTGAGTTGAAAACGGGTCATAAAGCAGTAGAGACAACTGGCAACATGTACAACGCATTTGGCTTGGGAATTGCTAATGAACACACTGTGCAGTGGTAGTTCAAGAAGTTTTGCAAAGGAGACTAGAACCTTGAAGATGAGGAGTGCAGTGCCTGGTTATTGGCAGTTGACAATGACCAACTGAAAGGATCAGCTTTACTGACAGCACCATCTAAGTCAATCTTCTTACAGCTACACAGGAAATTGCCAAAGAATCCAGTGTCCACCATTTTAGTGTCTTTTGGGATTTGAAGCAAATTGGAATAGTAAAACAGCTCAGTAAGTGGGTGCATCAGAAGCTCAACACGAATATAAAAAAACCATAGTTTTGAAGTGTCTTCTCTTATTATACACAAAAACGAACCATTTCTCGATTTGATTGTGATGTATGATGGAAAGTGGATTTTATATGACAACCAGCAGCAAACAATTCAGTGACTGGACTGAGAAAGAACTCCAAAGCACTTTTCAAAGCAAAACTTGCACCAAAAAAGGGTCATGGTCACTGTTTCGTGGTCTGCTGCTGGTCTGATTCACTACAGCTTTCTTTAATCCTGGTGAAACCATTACATCTGAGAAGTATGCTCAAGACATCGATGTGATGCACCCAAAACTGCAATGCCTGTAGCCAACATTGTTCAACAGAAAGTACTCAATTCTTCTCCGTGATACCACCTGACTGCACATCAGACAACCAACACTTCAAAAGTTAAACGAATTGGGCCACAAAGTTTTGCTTCATCTGCCATATTCACCTGACCTCTCACCAACTGATGGCCACTTCTTAAATCATCTCAACAACTTTCTGCAGAGAAAAGCCTTCTCCAACCAGCAGAACACAGAAGATGCTTTCCAAGAGTTCCTCAAATCTCAAAGCAGAGATTTTTATGCTACAGGAATAAATAAACCTATTTCCTGTTGGCAAAAAAAAAAAAAAAAAAAAAAAGATGTGCTTGAGCCTAGTTATAAAGATTTAAAATTCAGGGTCTGAAATTGTAGTTACTTTTTTTGTTTTGTTTTGTTTTCCTTTGTTCAGTCATTAAGTTGAGTCCGACTCTTTGTGACCCCATGGACTATAGCACGTCAGACTTCTCTGTTCTTCACTATCTCCTGGAGTTTGCTCAAACTCATGTTCGTTGAGTCAGTGATGCCACCTAACCATCTCATCCTCTACCACCCCCTTCTCCATTGCCCTCAGTCTTTCCTAGCATTAGGGTCTTTTCCAGTAAGCCAGCTCTTTCCATCAAGAGTCCAAGTACTGGAGCTTCAGCTTCAGCATTAGTTCTTCTAATGAATATTCAGGGTTGATTTTCTTTAGGATTGATAGGTTTGATCTCCTTGCAGTCCAAGGGACCCTCTAGAGTCTTCTCCAGCATCACAGTTCAAAAGCATCAATTCTTCAGTGCTCAGATATTTTTATGGTCCAACTCTCACATCTGTACATGATTACTGGAAAATCCATAGCTTTGACTAGACAAAGCTTTCTTGGCACAGTGGCATCTCTGCTTTTTAATATGCAGTTTTAATATAGGTTTGTTATAGCTTTTCTTCCGAGGAGCAAATGTCTTTTAATTTAGTGGCTGTAGTCACTGCCTGTAGTGATTTTGGAGCCCAAGAAAATAAAATCTGCCACTGTTTCCACTTTTTTCCCATCTATCTGCCATGAAGTGATGCCATGAAATGAAGATGCCAAGATCTTCATTTTTTGAATATTGAGTTTTAAACCAGCTTTTTTCAGTCTCCTCTTTCATCCTCATAAGAGGCTCTTTAGTTAATCCTTCCTTTCTGCCATTCAAATAGCATCTGCATATCTGAGATTGTTCATATTTCTGCAGGCAATCTTGATTCCAGCTTGTGATTCATCCAGTCTGGCATTTCACATGATGTAATTTTCAAAGAATTTAAATAATTACTTTTGCACCAACCTAATAGAATAAGAGAGCTTAATTTCTGAATCATGGGGATCTTCAACTTCACTAGAGATTTTCAGGCTTTTCTCTGATCAGTATTTCAACTCAGAAGAAGAGAATAGATACCATGGAGAGGAGAAAGTTTCATAATTTTTTTGTCTGAAATTGAGTCACAAAACTACATGATGCTACAAGGTCAATTGCAAAATTGGTCTCTAGGGCAAAACCATATTCATAACCAAAACTAAAGGAGATATAATCTCTATTGCAAAGAAAATGTGGAGGAGGGTAGGATGTAGTCTAGGGCATATTAACAGATCCTGTGAAAATCATGCCTTCATACTCCCAAGATCCTGTGTGCCCTTCTTGCTGCATTATCACTCACTCACTCCAAGATAATGACCTTTCCTTGCCCAAGGGGCAAAACCTACAGGATCTGTACCTCCCCATGCCCAGTTCACAACAGGATTGAAAAAGGAGCACAAATGTTTAAAGAAATTCAACTTACTGTCAAGTGCCTGATGTCACCCATTATCCGGGGGCAGAGTTTTTCTAGTCCTTACTGTCCCGAGAGAGAAGTCTTCGTAACTTCTAGGCATCCTGGGTACCTCTGTGCAAAGATCTATGGTTCATAACTAATATGAGAAACATCCTTTGTGCACATTAGCATATCGCTTTAAATATTATCTTGACACTCATGACTCATCATTTTAATTGTTCTGGGCATTAATCCAAAGCTCTTGCCCTTTCTTGTTTTGGAAGGTTGAAAGACAAGTTCACTGAAAATATATTGAGGTTTTGTGTATCTTTCCAGAAAATGCTCCATGAAATTGTGGTCTTGAGTTATATGTATTGACATTGCTTAGTATTTCTACCTCCAGTTTTATAGAAAATGACAATAGTTTAGTGAAACATTATGCCTTTCTTCAAGGCTATATTGTTTTCTTCAAAAAATCAAATATGACTTTCTTCTCCTATTGTAGTTCAAGAGACCTGATAGATTTTAGCCATATTTTATAAGCATAAAACAGTTATATAAGTTAACATGTTTTTCTAGGTTTTAGAACTTTTGATTGGATGTAACCATTGCCCTAGGTGGATGATTTAAAAAATGAAATTATTGATATATATCTCAGATAAAAATTTAGTCTTTTAATTTCAACTTTAACATGCATTGACATATTAATATTAAAAAAAGAAAACTTGTAAAATTTTATCAATATTTTGGAAAATAGAAACAATAGCAGCTAAATACATGTGGGGACAATGGATGACTCATATATTGCTAGTGCTCAGTCGTGTCTGACTCTTTGTTGCCCTGTGGAATGTAGCCCACCAGGCTACTCTGCAGTTTTCTAGCCAAGTATACCAGTGTAGAGTGCCATTTCCTATGCCAGGGGATCTTTCTGATCCAGGGATCAAACCTGCATCTCTTGCATCTCCTACATTGGTAGGCAGATTCTCTACCAATGGCTCCACCTTGGATATTGCTAGAGAAAACATAAAATGATATATTTTTGTGTACAATGTACTGGTAATATCAAAGAAATTATTAAACATATATTAAATGTAGAATCTTACTAGTGAGAATTAACTTTACAAATATATCTATTTCTATGTGCAAAGACTCTTTGTGACCCCAAGGATAGTAGCCTGCACCAAGCTCCTCTGTCCATGGGATTTGCAAGGCAAGAGTACTGGAGTGGGTTGCCATTTCCTTCTCCAGGGAATCTTCCCAAACCAGGGACCAAACCCAGGTCTCTCACATTGTAGACAGATGCTTTACCATAGTGGAGGTGATGGAATTCCAGTTGAGCTATTTCAAATCCTGAAAGATGATGCTGTGAAAGTGCTGCACTCAATATGCCAGCAAATTTGGAAAACTCAGCAGTGGCCACAGGACTGGAAAAAGTCAGTTTTCATTCCAATCCCAAAGAAAGGCAATGCCAAAGAATGCTCAAACTACCACACAACTGCACTCATCTCACATGCTAGTAAAGTAATGCTCCAAATTCTCCAGGCCAGTCTTCAGCAATATGTGAACTGTGAACTTCCAGATGTTCAAGCTAGTTTTAGAAAAGGCAGAGGAACCAGAGATAAAATTGCCAACATCTGCTGGATCATCGAAAAAGCAAGAGAGTTCCAGAAAAACATCTATTTCTGCTTTATTGACTATGCCAATATTTATTGTGTGGATCACAATAAACTGCGGGAAATTCTGAAAGAGATGGGAATACCAGACTACTTGACCTGCCTCTTGAGAAATCTGTATGCAGGTCAGGAAGCAACAGTTAGAACTGGACATGGAACAACAGACTGGTTCCGAATAGGAAAAGGAGTATGTCAAGGCTGTATATTGTCACCCTGCTTATTTAACTTATATGCATGAGAAATGCTGGACTGGAAGAAACACAAGCTGGAATCAAGATTTCCGGGAGAAATATCGATAACCTCAGATATGCAGATGACACCACCCTTATGGCAGAAAGTGAAGAGGAACTCAAAAGCCTCTTGATGAAAGTGAAAGTGGAGAGTGAAAAAGTTGGCTTAAAGCTCAACATTCAGGAAACGAAGATCATGGCATCTGGTCCCATCACTTCATGGGAAATAGATGGGGAAACAGTGGAAACAGTGTCAGACTTTATTTTTCTGGGCTCCAAAATCACTGCAGATGGTGACTGCAGCCATGAAATTAAAAGACGCTTACTCCTTGGAAGGAAAGTTATGACCAATCTAGATAGCATATTCAAAAGCAGCAACATTACTTTGCCAACAAAGGTCCATCTAGTCAAGGCTATGGTTTTTCCTGTGGTCATGTATGGATGTGAGAGTTGGACTGTGAAGAAGGCTGAGCGCCGAAGAATTGATGCTTTTGAAGTGTGGTGTTGGAGAAGACTCTTGAGAGTCCCTTGGACTGCAAGGAGATCCAACCAGTCCATTCTGAAGGAGATGAGCCCTGGGATTTCTTTGGAAGGAATGATGCTAAAGCTGAAACTCCAGTACTTTGGCCACCTCATGCCAAGAGTTGACTCCTTGGAAAAACTCTGATGCTGGGAGGGATTGGGGGCAGGAGGAGAAGGGGACGATAGAGGATGAGATGGCTGGATGGCATCACTGACTCCATGGACATGAGTCTGAGTGAACTCCGGGAGTTGGTGACGGACAGGGAGTCCTGGTGTGCTGCGATTCATGGGGTCGCAAAGAGACGGACACGACTGAGCGACTGAACTGAAGTGAACTGATGTGCAAAGAGGCACAAACTATAAACATCAATTGATAAGAAAAATTTAAGGATTCCCATGTGGCTCAGTGGGTAAGGAATCCGCCTGCAATGCAGGAGACTGTCTGCAACCCAAGAGATGCGGTTTCGATCCCTGGATCAGGAACATCCTCTAGAGAAGGGAAAGACAACTCACTCCACTATTCTCGCCTTTGGAAATCCCATGGACAGGGGAGTCTGGTGGGCTGCAATCCATGAAGTCACAAAAGAGTCAGATACAATTTAGTGACTAAACCATCATACAGTATATGAATAAAGGCAACGTATGTAGGAGAAAAAAATAAGGCAGACATTTATATTAGCTTTCTATGTTGTATAATAAATTACCACAAACTTGTAGCTTACAACAATTCACATTTATTACCTCACAGTGTCTATGGGTTGGGAGTTCAGGCACTGTTTATTTAGGGCTTCTGCTCAAGTTTCATAAAGATACAGTGAATGTTTGGTTGGGTTGTATTCTCATCCAGAAGGTCATGTGGGGAAGAATCTGCATCCATAGTTTTTCCGGTTGTTAGCAGAATTCATTTCCTGGTGGTTGTAAAATTGAAGGCGCAGGGTATGCTGACTATTGGCTGAAGGTCACCCTCAGCACCTAGAGGCCATAATTCCCAGAGACTGCCAGCCCATTCCTTTCCACATGGTTGCTTATTTCATCAAGCCAGTAAGAAGATTCTCTAGAAAGCATCTGCTAGCAAGGCCAAATTTTATGTCTTATTAAGGCAAAATATGGAGAAGGAAATGGCAACCCACTCCAGCGTTCTTGCCTGGAGAATCCCATGGATAGAGAAGCCTGGTAGGCTGCAGTCCATGGGGTCGCACAGACACGACTGAAGTGACTTAGCAGCCGCAGCAGCAAGGTAAAATAATCACTACAGTGACACCCCAACACCACCACTTTTGTCACATTTTGCGGATTAGAAATATGATGTGTTGTTCTTTAGTCTCCAAGTCATGTCTGACTCCTTTGCAACCCCGTGGACTGTAGCCCACTAGGTTCCTCTGTCCATGGGTTCTCCAGGAAAGAATACTAGAATGGATTGCCATTTCCTACTCCAGAGAATTGAACCTACATCTCAGGCAGATTCTTTATCACTGAGTCAGGGAAGTCCATAGAAGCATGGCATAATTCTGGCCTATACTCAGAAGTGAGAGTATTATACATGGGCATGATACCAAGAGTCAGGGATCATGGAGCGAACACCCTCAGGTCTGTCCATCACAGCCTTTGTGTGCTGATAGGGAATCGTTTCTGAGATAGAGGGGCTCAGCTGCTCAGTAGTGTCCAACTTTTTGTGACCGCATGTAGCCTAACAGGCTCTTCTGTCTATGGAATTCTGCAGGTGAGAATACTGGAGTGGGTTGCCATTTCCTACTCCAATTTCTGAAATATGTTACTGAGAAAAGAAAAAAAATGTTTATATCGCACCTCTATGTTTGTGAACATGTACGTACCTGTGTTCAGTTTTGCCTCTGAAGAAAAGCAGTGGAGGAAAGGATATTTGGAGTGAAGAGGATTATCAAGTTATTTTCTATGATTATTTTCAATATTGTAGATTTCAAGGACTGTGTATACTATCTGTGTTAATAGAAGAGTTAATGATTTTAAATTTATGGCCATTTGTGGCTATTTTTGAAGCCTAAATTAAGAATAATCACAGCCTCCACCCCTCCTCCCCAAGAAAAAGCCCATTTATTTGGTGAAGAATTGGCAATCTAGATTCTGATAGTTTTACTTTGCCTGAGCAATTTGTAACATTACTTACCTGAGCCTCAGTATTCTTACTTTTATTATGGTAAAGTTGGAATAAATAGTGTCTTAAGTCTCTTTCAAATACAAATCAGTCAAATGTTGGATAGTTGCTCAAATGCTGAGTCATATCTGATTTTTTGTGACCCCGTTGACTGTAGCCTGCCAGACTCCTCTGTCCATGGAATTCTCCAGGAAAGAATGTTGAAGTGGGGTTCCATTTCCTCCTCCCGGCAATCTTCCCAACCCATGGATCAAACCTCTGTCTCATGAGTTGGTAGGTGGATTCTTTACCACTGGCGCCACCTGGGAAGCTGAAATGTTGGATAGGTAGTCATGTAAATAACACGTTTTAAAATGTAGCAATTTTGTTTATAAAGAAAGATCTGAAAAGCATGGAATGAAATTAGGCTTGGAGCCTGGAAGAAGCTACTTTGCACACAAAGCTCTGATGTAGTAGAGGAAGGACAGAAAAGGGAGAAAAGTTTGAATGAGAATTAAATGACATCTAGTCACAGGAGCAGAGCTTTGGGATTAGGGAAAAACATGTGTTGAAATGGTTTTGAATTCATTCAAAGAAGATAGATATCATCTGTATAACATTTATGTGCAGCCAGATTATTTTATTATGTAGTAAACTTTTTATTTTGATATGTTTGCAGAGTTACATCAGGTAAAACAATAACTCATTAACAATTGTCACCTCTATTAGAGTTAACTCTGGTGTGTACAGGTCCTACTCTTTACTGGTAACCTTTTTTCGAAACATGGGATTGACTTTTCATAACTTTTATGCCTACTTAAAAATCAGCCACATACACAGTTGACTTCTCCCAAAGATTTTTGAAGAGTTAATGCTTAAGTTTTCAGCCTAATTTTGCTAGAAGTTTCCTTTCATTATTTGCAGAGGAAGAAACTAAGGATTCCAAATCACCCCCAGAAGAAGTATAATAAAAGAGCCTAGAACTTAGGTATAAGAGGTCTTTTGGGGTGGAGCCTGCATGGTGGTTGTATGCTTTAATCTTGACCTACACTTCCTCTTCCTTCTAAAAATAAACTCTAAGCATTGTTTCTTGGATGTAATTGTAAGTGATCTTTCCAGAAAAAGAACAACTCCATTTTGAAAGAATCTAGTAAGTACCACTGAAACTTGTGTGATGGAAGGTTTGGTTAGATTCTGACTGGCTAAAACTGGAAATTCCACAAGACCATAACATTCCTTAATTGTATCCAAGCAGCATACACTGAGGGAGGAATCCTTTCTAGTTCTAAATCGTTTAGCCTAAGATATTTCATAGAATTGAGGTTTTCTGTGAAATGACTTTAGTAAGACTCTTATTTTAAGAATCAGCATGCAAGTTAGTGCCATTGTAAACACAGGGCTTGTTTTGTTTTTCTCCAAAAATGGTGTATTCATTTGAGCATAGCCAGAAAATTCAGAACCAGCCAATATTAATTTTGCGGCTTTCAGCTAACCTAAATAGGCAAATGTTGGCATATTCCCTTTAGATATAATATCTTAGTCCATCATCTTTTACATAGAAGGAATGTTCTGGAAATGAAAGAGCCTTTGTTTATAAGAGGAAAATAATGGTCTCGGTGCCCTGTAATTGATTTTCAGGGCCCAATACTGAAACAGGTAGTACAGTTTTTCATTATAGCAGTCAGTTTCATGAATCAATCTAAATAAATGTGTTTTCTTTGCAGACTTTAATCAATACAAACAAATTTGCAGAGTTCTTACCTGGTGGGGAGAAAAATGACAACAACTGTATGAGTTTGAGAAGGCTTTTGGGTACTCTGAAATATCATTTAAAAATATTTTCAGATCTTGAATTTTTTCAATAGGTTTACTGAAAACTTTAGAGGCTCTAATGCTGCATCCTTTACCAAATAACATTATTTACAGGATGCTTTGGATCATAAAAACATATATAGTTTATCCAAAGTGTCTTTCATTACTATAATTCAAAGTTGTCCTACTTTTACAAAATATAGTGTTTTAATTTAAAACATGAAGAAGACATGCATATATTTAGGTTTAACAAATACAAAGATTTTGATGACAGTATTAAGAAGAATCTTGCTTCCAGTTACCCTTGGATATGTTTATGGACCAAGATACATGTTCAGAGATTTCTTAACATATGTACCAGGGTGTGTGTTTGTGCCAGCCCGCCTGCTCTTCTTCTTTCATACGTTTTTATTGAAAGCCTATTCTAGACTTGGCAATTTGCCGAAAGATGATGATATAATGATGAATAATACAAGGCTTCTGTTAGAGCACATGAGGAAGTATGAATGTTTAGTTCGAACTGTTATCACAGAATATCATAGACAGCTTATAAACAATAGTGTTACTGAATCCAAGCTCACTGTGCTTGGACAAGCCAATACATTCAACAGACAAGGTGTTGAGGTAAGGGATATGACTTTATTCAGAGAGCCAGCTGACTGAGAAGATGGCAGACTAAATATCTCAAAATAGCCATCTTATGTGGGTCTGGATGCCAGGTTGTTTTATGAATCAGAGATGGCAGGGAAGGTGAGGAAACAAAGAAACAAGGTCATTAATCTTGCAAATATCTCCCAGAATGGCAAGCTTTAGGCAGGAGAATGTGTTAATTTCTTCCTTCCGGCCATCCACAGGTGGGCAGAGTCCTGAACAAAGGCACTTTAGTTTAATAGGCAAGGGGCAGGATTCTCCGAGACAGGCCATTATGTATGCTTATAATAACAAAACCAATGAAGAGCAAGTCAAAGAAACAGTTCCAACATGCAGTCAGAAATGGATTTTCCCTGCAACAACTGAGCAATTTCTCGTAATTCTTGAGTCTAGAAAATCCAGTGCCAAAGTTCCAGTAGATCTGATGTCTGATAAAGTTCTTCTTGGTTCATAGATGGCTTCTTCTCGTTATGTCCTTATATAAAAAAAGGTCAAGGGAATACTCCTAAACCTCTTTTATAACAGCAAAGCCCTCATGATGTGACCTAATCACCTCCTAAAGAGCCCACATCCAAATATCATTACATCTGGGATTAAGTTTCAGCATATGAATTTTGGGGATGCATGCATTTAGTCTATTAGCAACATGGAAACAAAAATTTTCAATATAGATTATATTTTATAGTTTAAATCAAAGAGTGGCAGAGCATGAATGGATGGAATAATTTCAGAAGTGAGGATCAAGAAATAACTTCACAAATAAGGCATTTAGGACAGATTAGACAAACAAAAATATTTCCTATAAATACTAAGAGCACATGGTAAATCTTCGTTCAGAAAAATAAGCCAAGTAAAAATTTAATGGACATCAAAATCAACTGTGAGTTTCTTACAAATGGCATTTACCCCGCTTCCTTGTCATTCCAAGATTATCTTAGTTCTGACAACTCCTGTTCAAGATTGATGCAGAAAGGAGTCATGGTAAGTGATGTGACAATATTAACTCCTTCAGGTATACATGGGAGACAGAAGAGTTTAGAACCACTGATTGTATAAAGTTTCCATTGATACATGAATGAACTGCTTAAATGGTTTTAAAAGTCATCTGGTTCAGCAAGAGGATTACGTATGCAATGATTCATGGCAAGCAAGTGCACCTGCTCATAGCACCTGCTATGAAGATAGCCACATGGGGGTTTCTCTAATAGTGTGTGGGTGAATTTTCACTGTGGATGTATATAATACAGTGTTTTGTTTGACTTAACATATGCTTGAGGAGAAGGCAATGGCACCCCACTCCATTACTCTTGCCTGGAAAATCTCATGGATGGAGGAGCCTGGTAGGCTGCAGTCCATGGGGTCGCTAGGAGTCAGACACGACTGAGCGGCTTCACTTTCACTTTTCACTTTCATGCATTGGAGAAGGAGATGGCAACCCACTCCAGTGTTCTTGCCTGGAGAATCCCAGTGACGGGGGAGCCTGGTGGGCTGCCATCTATGGGATTGCACAGAGTCGGACATGACTGAAGCAACTTAGCAGCAGCAGCAGCAACATATGCTTGTGGCTCAGCTGGTAAAGAATACTTCTGAAATGTGGGAGACCTGGGTTCAATCCCTGGGTTGGGAAGATCCCCTGCAGAAGGGAAAGGCTACCCACTCCAGTATTCTGGCCTGGAGAATTCCATGGATTGTACAGTTCCTGGAGTCACAAAGAGTCAGACATGACTGAATGACTTTCACTTTTCATATGCACCTCTGACATAGTTATTCAGAGCATGGTCCAAGACAACACGCATCAGAATCACCAGAAATGTTAAATAAACACTGATTCCTGGGCTACTTACAAAATTCACTGAATCAGACCCACTGCTCTTTGTGAGCTGAACTTTAAGTAGATTGTCAGCTGATCCTTTTGCTGACTAAAGTTGGAGATGGAATGAGCTAAATTCTAAACATGATGAATTCATTGTGGCTTCACCACTGAAATATTTGCCCTTCATTTGAAGCAGACTGAGATAAAAACAAGTCTGATATGACATTCTCAATTTTACCACCAAATTTCTTGAACCTTACTGTCTTCATTTTTAAATCTAGATCATTAACCATTGAAGGAGATGATTTTTAGTTCACTCAATTTTTCATGTTTCCATCAAGACAATACATATTTTTCCTGTACCTACCATCTTAAGGATTTCTGTATGGGGATCATAGACAAATATTTTCAGTGAGAGTCTGTTTCAAACACTGCTCTTATTGGATGAAAGATACTAAAACGTGGGTGCTTTACATTGGACCAGAACTCTCAGAAAGGCTATTTGTCTCAGTAAGGCTATTTTTCATTCCTGAGTAAGCTTTGAGAACTAAATTTTCTCTATGGTGAAAGCTCTGTCTAGGCAGATTTACAATAATTGCCCTTTGGTGCTTTGGGGGAGCTCTACACTCAGAGAGCCTTAATGGATACAAGAGGGTTTATTACTCAATTCTTGAGGGCACAGTGGTCAGTTCCTTGAATTAATTTTTAGTATAGTGCAGACAGTTAAAAAACAAAACTCTCTTTTGGGACTTAGAATGAGAAACTCTTGGACAAATTGTAAACCTTTAGGGAATCAAAGAAAATATGTCATAACAGAAGCCCGTGGAATTCCGAAGGTAAGGTAGAAAATTGCACTTTGGAATTTTTCAGTGATCTTGTAAACATTTTTTTTATTCCATAAATAAATATTTATAGGTTTGACTGCTCACAATGACATTTTGGAGGATGGTAGAATGTCATGAAAGGGGTTTTGTCAATAGATATTAAGGTGACTTATCAAAGGATTGAAATATTAGAAACTCTTATTGCTCAGACCTAAATTTTTAACCCTTATGAAAGCAGAAGAGGACCTGAGAAAGGTGAGGAACTAGAATTGAGGATTCTTCCTAAAATAGGGATCTTGGAATGACTCCTTCTACTGAAAAACCAAGCCTGCACTGTGAGTTGTCATGGACATAAAATTAAGAGTGAGGGCTTGTTTTAATTCCTTACCTTAGGAATTGTCAAATATGCCTCTGGATTTTGCAAAGGCCTATGGTAGTGGAGCTGCTGCTGCTGCTGCTAAGTCGCTTCAGTCACGTCCAACTCTGTGCGACCCCAGAGACAACAGCCCACCAGGCTCCCCCATCCCTGGGATTCTCCAGGCAAGAACACTGGTAGTGGAGCACCCATAGGTAAATCAATTGCTTCTAAAATAGTCTCACTAAAAAGGTCATAAGGCAACTATACACCATAAGGAAAAGCTAGTAGACAAAATAGGTGGAAGGACTATAAAGAGTGAAGTTAATGGAATCATATAAAATATTATAAAACACAATGTTTATAATTACTGAAGATAATAAATAGCAGAGAGCATTAAAATTAAATGATAAAAAAGAAAAAATATTTTTAAAAGAACCAAATACATCTTAAAGATATAAATAAAGAAATATTAATAATTAAATTAAAATTTCAAAGAACAATTTTGACAAGTTGAGACTTTGCTGACGTACTTATCTGTGACTTTGAGGAGGGAGTGGGGAAAGTGCCCAGATGCAGAACAGAGAAATAAACGATGATTTAAAGACTTGAAGATTAAAAGACTTGGCAGTCCAGTGGTTAAGACTACACTTGCCATGCAGAGGCTGTGTGTCCAATCCCTGGTTGGATTCCACATGCTGGGAGGTGTGGTAAACAAAACAAAACAAAATACAAATAAGTGACATCTGTAAAAGGGTGAAAGAAAAACAAAAGTCAGAATACAATAGCTTGTAAAAATATTCCTCGGAAAAATAAAACTGAATAAAGACAATAAAAGGATAAAGCTTCAAAACACAAAAAAATCAAAAGACTTAAAGCTAGCACTTAAAAGAATATCCCGCGGAAGAGAGCATGAAAGGAAAACCAAATTTAAATCTATATTGATAAGAATGTTTGGAATCAATGAAAGATTTGTTTCTTTAGAATGGAGAAGATAGCAAGACTTGAACATAGTAAGGCCATTCAATGATATCATAGAAAGGACTAATCCAAATATATATATATGTATATATATATATATATCTTTAAAACTACCAAAGAGAAAGAATGATTAGCCATTAAGAAAAAAAAACAAAAACTAACACACAGACCTACAGTACTCATCCTTTTTAGATAAGTCTATAAAATGATTGAATAACAAAGTCTGAAAGCAAAAATCTTAAGGGTGCCTGTAAGGAAGAGGGAAGTTAACACCAGGCAAATCCTAATCAAAAAGCAAGTTGTTACAGCAATGTTACTATTAGAGACAAAGAGGTCAAATAAAAATTAAGTGCACAATTTGCCAGAAAGTTATAGCAATCCTAAATTCTATTCTAGCAACGCAGACCAAAATATGTAAAATGATTGCTAACTGGAAGATAGAATTTGCAAATTCATCATTGTATTGGATAAGAATAAGGGCTTCCCTTTGGCTCAGATGGTTAAGCATCTTCTTGGAATGCATGAGACCCAGGTTCAATCCCTGGGTCAAGAAGATCCACTGGAGTAGGAAATAACAACCATTGTAGTATTTTTGCCTGGAGTATTCCATAGACAGAGGAACCTAGAGAACTACAGTCCATGGGGTCACAAAGTTAGACATGACTGCACGACACCAAAAGAGGATTTAAAAACATATTTTTCAGAACTGATAGATCAATTAGACAAGGATTTAATAAAGACAAGAAAGATTTGAAAAAAACCTTAATAAGCTTAGCTTAATGAGCACACATACACACATTGAGCTCATTAGAACATTAGGGAAAATTAAGTAAAACATATTATTTTCAAGGAAGCATAGCACATTTCTGAAATTAATTGTATTCTATCCTACAAAGGAAGTATTAAATAATGATGACCACAGTTTCTATAAGAAAATGTACTAACATTAGACATCAGTAAGAAAATAATCCCCCAAATACATTTGAAAATTAAAAAAAATAAGCAATAGGAAATAAAAGTCAGAAAAATCATAATTAAAATGGAGTTAGAAGTGAGTGACATTGAACTACCTTTTCAGAATGTAAAACAGCAAATAGCAGTACTTACAGGGAAATATATCAATTAAATCCATATGCTTGAAAAATAGGTTGACGATTATCTTTAAGAAGTTAGAAAAGGTACACAGCTAAGCTCAAAGTAGGAAAAAGGAAAGGATAAAAGTATATACTTAGGCAATGAAGTGGGAAACAAGGAACCCAAACTGATATCAGAGACTAATAAAATAACCAACATCTTACCACACAGATTCATTACAGCAAAAAGAAGATATAGAAACAACAGTAGGAATGATAGACATATTGTATACATACATAACACTATGGACATATACAATAAATTAGAAACTTTAGATGATGTGGAAAATTTTGAGAGAAAAAAATTTATACTGCGACTAAAAAAATAAATTAAATCTTAATTAGCCTAATATCTTAGGCTGTCCTCAAAAAAAAAAAAACAAAAAAACATAGACTGAATGGCTTATAAATAACATAAAACTTATGACATAATCACCTCCCAAATATTCCACCTCCAAATACCATCACTTTTGGAATAAAACTTAGTATATGAATTGGGAGTGGTGGTACATAAACACTCAGTTTGTGACATCTGTCAACTCTGTTTTCATTGGAAATAAAGTATGATTCCCATGTCACACTGAGACATAATAAGATGGATTAATGACTGATGTATGGGAAGCAACATTTAAATGATAGAAGAAAATACAGAATATTTTAAAGATAATTGTTGTTAAATTAAATAAACAAGAAAGCCATTAGACTGAGATGGCTCTAATACTCTGGTAGCCTATGTAGGCAAACTAAAACCTAAGCTAGAGTCAGTTCACTGGAATCTGAGACAGTGAAATTTGAAGTGAAGAGGAACTGACTCGATGGACGTGAGTCTGAGTGAACTCCGGGAGTTGGTGATGGACAGGGAGGCCTGGCGTGCTGCATTTCATGGGGTCGCAAAGAGTCAGACACGACTGAGCGACTGAACTGAACAAACAGCCAATAAGTCTCTCCTAAATAAGACAACTGCTTCAGCTATAATCAGTGAAATAATTTCCTGCTTTGTTTCCTTGCTTTCTCGATAAAAACCTCTTCCCTAGGTTTTATTGGTTCAGTTCAGTCACTCAGTCATGTCCGACTCTTTGCGACCCCGTGAACAGCTGCACACCAGGCCTCCCTGTCAATCACCAACTCCCGGAGTCCACACAAACCCATGTCCATCGAGTTGGTGATGCCATCCAACCATCTCATCCTCTGTCGTCCCCTACTCCTCCTGCTCTCAATCTTTCCCAGCATCAGGGTCTTTTTAAATGAGTCAGCTCTTCGTATCAGGTGGCCAAAGTATTAGAGTTTCAGCTTCAACATCAGTCCTTCCAGTGAACACCCAGGACTAATCTCCTTTATGATGGACTGGTTGGATCTTGCAGTTTTATTGGTTAAGCACTCCTAATCAACTCCTTAGAGGAGGGCAAGGCAACCCACACCAATATTCTTGACTGGAGAATTCCCATGGACGGAGGAGCCTGGCAGTGTGTTCAGGATATAAGTCTGGATTTCAACTAGACTATCTTTTAGGGAAGCATATGAGTTTGGCGTTGGCTTAGAAAAATTAATGTTACAGCAATAGACCAGGGAGGAAGTGAGGGGAGTCCTCTTTGTGCCAGAGATTGTTCTACATGCTTTGTATCTCTCATCTCCACCTCCAGAAGTAGGTGAGAGAATGAGGCTTGGAGAAGCTAGAAACAGGGGGTCAGTAGAGCTTTTTGGCCACAAAGCTAGTGTACTTTGCTTTTCAGCGTCATTTTGGAAATAGGTATTATTATTCTTATGTATCAATTGAAGAAATTAATGTCTGGGAGTTTAGATAATATCAATAAATGCCTGACATCTAACTTAGGACTTTCTTTTTATATTTCAAAATATAGTCTCAAAACTATGGTCTTTAATATTTACTTTTATTTTAGAGAAACAGTGAGAGGGAGAGAGAGAGAGGGAGGGAGGGAAAGAGGGAGAGAAGAGAGAAGGAAAAAGGATATTTGCATCTTCTGATTTTGAATTTTTATAACATATAGTAAATTAACATTTTTTTGTTAGAAGAGTTACTAAAATATTACTCTTTTCTTCTTACACACAAAATTTTAACTAGGAAATGCAAATCAAAATCCCAAGATATCACCTCTTGCCAGTCAGAATGGCTACCATCAAAAAGGCAAGGAATAAAAAATCAATATTTGGATGTGATTTGTTAGAGGATGTGGAGAAGAGAATACTTGTGCACAGTTGGCATAAATGTAAATCAATGCTGTTATTATGTAAAACAGTATGGAAATTCCTCAAAAAATTAAGAACAGAATTACCATATGATTCAGCTATTCCAGTTCTAGATATTTATCTGAAGAACCCCAAACAACTTTGAAAAGATGTACACTTCTGCTGGATCATCGAAAAAGCAAGAGAATTCCAGAAAAACATCTATTTCTGCTTTATTGACTGTGCCAAAGCCTTTGACTGTGTGGATCACAATAAACTGTGGAAAATTCTGAAAGAGATGGGAATACCAGACCACTTGACCTGTCTCTTGAGAAACCTGTATGCACAAGCAACAGTTAGAACTGGACATGGAGCCACAGAGTCCTATTTGGAACATGGACATAGTTCCAAATAGGAAAAGGAGTACGTCAAGGCTGTAGAGTGTCATCCTGCTTATTTAACTTAGATGCAGAGTACATCATGACAAAGGCTGGCCTGGAGGAAGCACAAGCTAGAATTTCTGGGAGAAATATCAATAACCTCAGATATGCAGATGACACCACCCTTATGGCAGAAAGTGAAGAAGAACTAAAGAGCCTTTTGATGAAAGTGAAAGAGGACAGTGAAAAAGTTGGCTTAAAGATCAACATTCAGAAAACTAAGATCATGGCATCCGGTCCCATCACTTCATGGCAAATAGATAGGGAAACAGTGGAAACAGTGTCAGACTTTATTTTTGGGGGCTCCAAGATCACTGCAGATGGTGATTTCAGCCATGAAATTAGAGATGCATATTCCTTGGAAGGAAAGTTATGACCAATCTAGATAACACATTAAAAAGCAGAGACATTTCCTGCTGATAAATGTCCGTCTAGTCAAGGCTATGGTTTTTCCAGTAGTCATATATGGATGTGAGAGTTGGATTATAAAGAAAGCTGAGTGCTGGAGAATTGATGCTTTTGAACTGTGGTGTTGGAGAAGACTCTTGAGAGTCTCTTGGACTGCAAGGAGATCCAATCAGTCCATCCGAAAGGAAATCAGTCCTGTGTGTTCATTGGAAGGACTGATGTTGAAGCTGAGACTCCAATACTTTGGCCACCTCATGAGAAGAGCTGACTCATTTGAAAAGACCCTGATGCTGGGGAAGATTAAGGGCAGGAGGAAAAGGGGAGGACAGAGGATGAGATGGTTAGATGGCATCATCGACTCGATGGACATGAGTTTGGGTAAACTCTGGGCGTTGGTGATGGACAGGGAGGCCTGGCGTGCTGTGGTTTATAGGGTCGCACAGAGTCAGACACAACTGAGCGACTGAACTGAACTGAACAGTGCAGCCCTATGTTCATCGCAGCATTATTTACAATAGCTGATATGAAAGCAACCTAAATGCCCATCAACGGATGAATGGATAAAGATAATATGGTATATAATACAATGAAATACTATTCAGCCATAAAAAGATGAAATTTTTCCTTTTGTGACAACATGAATGGACTTTGAAAGTATTATGCTAAGTGAAACGAAGTCAGGTGAAGAAGGATGAATACTATATTTCACTCATATGCTGAATATTAAAAAAGTAAACAAATTGAACTGAGAGAAAACAAATACACAGATATAGAGAATAGAGTAGTGATTACAAGAGGAGAAACGGGTAGGGGAGGGTGATTGGGTAAACAGCCTCAATGACATAGTGGTGGATGGAACCCAGACGTTTGGTGATGCACACGCTGTAGTGTCTAATGAAGTTGAAATATAATGCCATATACCTGAAACTTCTGTTATCAATGTAATCTTCATGATAAAACACACACAGCAGTTAGGGGTACTACACTAGGTCTCGTTGCTTGGGCCTCTTCATCAGATCATCAGTTATGTGTTATTTTCATTTTACCGAAGAGTCAAGGCCCACAGCTCCTCAGAGAATCAATTGCTCATATTTTTCCTTCTAGATTTGTATTTTTTCAATTTGAAAAGTCTGCAACTGTGGTTCAGGATGATTTCTTTCCTCAAACTATTTTCTTTGGATAGCAAACGGATGAACCAAAATGCCTTTGGATACTTTGCTGAATCTGTAATTCCTAAATGCCACTCCTGTCCACAACAGAGCCTGTTCAACAGTAGACCAGCTCATCTGGCTGTTTTTCTATTAGCTAATTCTTATCTTTAATGAGCTAATACATTGAGAACAACATTTCTCCGGGTTTGTAGTGTAGCTGAGAATCATGTTCCCGCAATTTTGTATTTTGACTGGCTGGCTTCAGGGTGAAGTTGAATTAAAAGACTATGGAAAACTGGGTGGTTTCTGTCTAATGCAATCTTGGGAGAAAAATATTCAATTTCTCCCCAGACTGTAACATGTTTCTTTTTATGTGGTGACTTCTTCCTTGTTATAAATTCTGAGTTTGCTTTGAATGTCTCTGCACATTGTTTTTCTGTTGCTTAAAATCTTTGCACTTTGAAATACATGTATTTAGAAGAGAGAGAATAAACTATGTCAAGTAGGAGTTTTTTAATCATAAACTTCCTAAATTATTTCAAAATCATTTTTCCTTTTCCTTGTACATAATGAGAATATTGCTAACAAAGACTTATCTCTTGATCTCTTAATACTAGATACCATAAGGCCTAGTCTTGATATTCAAATGTTCTACTTGTCTATTTTCCACATGATCAGTTTCCAATGAACTTTACCACAATGCATTTATATAACAAACTCAAATGTCTTAAGCTTTGGATATCCTTTAATCAATATTCATTTTCCTTGCTTTATGTTTTATTTTTGACACACCTGCAAGTATTAGCGTGGGCTGCTGTTTTCTACTTTATGATTTTACATTTCTTACTGCAAACTTCACTGTGCAAATTAAAATTGTTAGAAACATAAGTACTTACAAAAATGAGTCAGAATGTTTAGGATAAGAATGAAAATTCTCAGGTTTTAAATGAACTGACATGGCATATTTGCAACACCTAAAATAATAGTTTGTGTGTTACTGTGAATGCAACCAGAAAAGCATCACCACTTATTCTTAAGTGGATGACTTGAGGAATCACCTTCTGTGGTGAAGATGGCTTTGTGCCTTGTAGCATGGAGCCTTGTTTGTTTGTTTTCACCTCGGCAACAAAATCCTGATTTTAGTTGACATGTCACTATCTGAAACGAAAGCCATCTTATTCCAGCTTCACATGCATGCTAGATGTAGCATGTAAACCAATTATTCCACAAAATATAGGGTAATATTTTTGGTGGGGCACTCTCCAAAGGAGGAAATATTCTGCTTCTTTGCTCCCTTTTCCCTACTATAGCTTGGAATGCAGATGTGATAGCTGGAGCTCTGGCAGGCATCATGGGCCACAAGGAAAGAATAAGTTGGCTTATCACCATATTGAAATGTATGCAGACTATGCCAGCATTGGATTATCCGGAAATATGAAGTTCACCTTCTTTAAGCTAGTCATTTAAATTTTCAAGCTGTATGAACACAAACTTAGTCCTAAATAAAAAAAATCTCCCTACAATAATAATTAATGATAATTATAATATTATGTATAGATGGCATCCCACCCCAGTGCCTTGGAAGTCCCATGGACAGAGGAGACTAGTGTGCTTCAGTCCACAGGGTTGCAAAAGAGTTGGATACCACTTAGCAACTAAACAATGATAATAATAAGTAACACTAATTCAATTTGTAACTGTCAGACTATGTGTCTGACAGTTGACTTTACACCAATTAATTTGAGCCTCTAAGAAATCTTGTAAGATAGATACTTTTACCATTTCCTTTTTAATAGATGAGAAAACTGAAGTCCAGTAGATTGAAGTAGCAGGCAGAGGAGCCAGGCTCCTTGTATAGGCAATCTGACTCTAGAACACAGGTTCCTACCACTAGGCCGTGTATCACCCTTAGAAAACTAGTACTTGTCACTTAGTAGTCAGCAACAATGTTTCTCATGCACATCACATCATGCTATGGTCTCCTGCCAGCCTCATGACCCCTGAGATACCTAGACATACATACAAATTGAAGAAGATAGACATGTATTGATTAACTATTTTCCAGCACTATGATAGACATACATTCTCACTTAATTTGAATTATTGTTCTGTGAGGTAGCCTTGTAAAGCAGGGAAGTTCAGTACAGTGTGTAGAGACAGTGACTGAACCTAGGATACCCACTTACTAGGTTTGTGATCTTTTTCCAAATTAGAAGATTTCTGGACCTCAGTTTCTTAATATGTATAAATGGGGAGATATTAATGCCTGTATCATAGGTTTCTAGAAATTAAAATAGTTAATCCTTGTAAAGTGCTTAGAATAGAGCCTGGCATAAAGTAGTCACGCAATGCAATTTAGCTGCTAGAATATCTTATATGATAGACAGTGAACTTGAGGCCTGAATTAGACAATGAACCACCTATCGTGGACACTTTTCTTATAAACAGATTCTGAGGTAGTGGTTCGGGTGCAAAAAGGATATTGGAGAATTCTCACAGCAATAGCACCATGGAGGAGTAAGGAGGGCAGGTGTGGGCTGACAGAGGTGTTAACTTGTGATGCTAATACAATTCTGCCATAGGTCTCAGCTGATGCCATAGGGAGCTCTGAGCTGGGTGGGTCCTTCAGAGTTGTTGCTAACTGAGATGGTGTCTAGGCCTTCATACATGTGCTTTGACCCATCATTGGATGTGAAAGACTCCAATCATAGAGGATGTAGAGGATGAAATAGCTTCTTTTGGTTGAGGGCGATTTCCGGGGAGCTCTCATCTGAGAACCTGCAGGAGACCACCATTTGTGCCAACAGTGTCCCGCTCATTGGTAGGGGAAGTGATTGCATCCGGGCAAACAAAACTGTGCCAAATATAGCAGCACAAAGTCCCAAAGTCATAAATGATAGATCTGGGTTCAAGATCAGATCTGTGTAGCTTCTGCAACACCTCTATTGCTGTTGCTTAGTCACCAAGTTGTGTGCAACTCTTTGCGACCCCACGGACTGTAGCCTGCCAGACTCCTCTATCCATGGAATTCTCCAGGCAAGAATACTAGAGTGGGTTGCCATTTCCTTGTCCAGGGGAATCTACCTGACACAAGGATCAAACCAGAATCCTTGCAGGAGGATTCTACTGAGCCACCTGGGAAGCTCCTCTGTATTGAGTTACAAACCCATTCATACAGTTTACAAAGAAGAACACTGAGAAGTAAACAGAACGACCCTGCTGGAAACCTGTACAGAATAGCCCTCTGAGAATATAACTAAACAGCAGAAGAAATTGATAGAATTTATGTCATTGTGTGGCATTAATCATCATTTTCTCTTTTTTTCCAGTTGGAGATTCAGTTTTAGACTGTGCTCCCTTGAGGCAGAGGTATAAAGGAAGGACTGTAAGAAAAGCTACTGAGATGAATAGGAAATTAGTTAATTATTTATGTAACTTCTGACATTGTTTTACATTTTGCTATTTTCTAAGCCAGTGCTTAATTATCTGCAATATAAATTGAGTATAGGAAGACATCCTCATTAGTATAGTGGTGAGTATCCCTGCCTGTGATGCAGGAGACCTGCGTTCTTTTCCTTGATGGGGAGGCAACATGCCCTTGAGGCTTCCCTTGTGGCTCAGTAGTAAAGAATCCACCTGCCAGTGCAGCAGATGTGGGTTCGATCTCTGGGTCTGGAAGATACCTTGGAGAAGGAAGTGGCAACCCACTCCAGTATTCTTGCCTGGGACATCCCATGGACAGAGGAGACTGGTGGGTTACAGTCCATGAGGTAGTGAACAGTTGGACGTGACTTAGCAACTAAACAACATTACGGCAAATAAACCATCATGTTTACATATGCATTGCCAACAATTTTACCAAATAAATCACAGAGGAGGTGTAATGACATGGACAGCATTGAGCCAGAGTGGAGGAAGCTGTGACACTTGTGTCAGCGCTCTGCTTGCTATCATTCCAGTAGTTCCATTTTGCCTAAGGAAGAACTTCTACATAGGCTCTAAAGGAAAAAATATTTGAGCATTTCACTGAATAAGAGTCATGTCTGGAAATTACAATGCCCATGCCAGTACTTGGTGAAGAATCTGGTTAACTTGGTTTATCCCAGACTTTCTGGGACTTCTCGTTTCATAAAGATCAACAGCTTTATGTCAGCATCCTAGATTGCGTATAGGGAGAGGCTTTGTGCTTACCTTCTATCTGTGGCTTTCTCCATTTCTGTTTTATTTTGTCTCTTAATATTTTTATCTGGGGCTTCCCAGGTGGCTCAGTGATAAAGAATACACCTGCTAGGCAGGAGATGCAGGTTCAATCCCTGGGTCAGGAAGATCCCCTGGAGAAGGAAATGGCAATCCACTCTAGTATTCTTGCCTGGGAAATCCCATGGGCAGAGGAGCCTGGAGGTCTCTCTTAGCTGAGAATATTGATAGGCCATGTATCATGTACAGATTTCTGGATCCTGGCCCATCCTTATTCTGATACCCACTGCCACAGTTTCAGAAGAGCCCAGTATCTCCAGCTGCATGCCAGCCTAGACTCATCAGTTCAGTTTAGTTCAGTCACTCAGTCATGTCCAACTCTTTGCGAAACCATGGACTGCAGCACGCCAGGTTTCCTTGTCCATCACCAACTCCCAGAGCTTGCTCAAACTCATTGAGTCGGTGATAGCATCCAACCATCTCATACTCTGTCATCCCCTTCTCCTCCTGTCTTCAATTTTTCCCCAGCATCAGGGTCTTTTCCAATGAGTCAGTTCTTCGCATTAGGTGGCCAAAGCATTGGAGTTTCAGCTTCAGCATCAGTCCTTCCAAAGAATATTCAGAACTGATTTCCTTAAGATTGACTGGTTTGATCTTGCAGTCCAAGGGACTCTCAAGAGTCTTCTCTAACACCATAGTTCAAAAGCATCAATTCTTTGGCACTCAGCTTTCTTTATGGGTCCAACTCTCACATCCATACATGACTACTGGAAAACCCATAGCTTTGACTAGACAGACATTTGTCAGCAAAGTAATGTCTCTGCTTTTGAATACACTGTCTAGGTTGGTCATAGCTTTTCTTCCAAAGAGCAAGCATCTTTTAATTTCATGGCTGCAGTCACCATCTGCCTATGCTCCTCCCTATCTCCATCCTTGGGAAACCAGAACCAGCACCTTTTCTCATATACTTCAGTCCATGCAGTTGTCTTCATCCTGGTCCCACATGGAGTTTCACCTTGATCATCATCTAGCACCCTCTCATACTGCACTTGCCTGAGCCATGCTGGAGCTTGCTCTGAACCACCTCGATCCCCTCTTCAGGATCAAACTAGACAGCTATAGGCATTTCCCTTAGCCCTATGCTGAAGTAAGGCCGGGAATTTAAAAGGAATGACTGTACTTTGGATCTACTTCTAGCTTCCTCTTGTCATTTTCAGCCCTACTTTACGGTCTCCCCATCATGCCTCAGATCAGGGTGTCTCCCTTTTACTACAGAAGCTAGATAGATGTATGACTCAAGATGAGATCACTTCTAAGATATCTGGGCCATTTTTATTTCATCTGGGCTGTGGTACTGTGGCATTGTGAACTATACAAAGGTGGAAAGTGGTAAGACACTAAGATGCTGGTGAGAGGGGGGTCCAATATTAAACTATTTCTTACTAGCCCTGCTAGATGTTAATATAGTGCTGGACAAAGGATTCCTGTACTGTGAAGTTGGCAATAGCCAGCCACACCCCCACCCTTTTCAGTGTGAAAGAAGCCTGAATTCTAACTCTAATAAGATTTTACTTTGGGACACTAGTTCACCGTTGCCTTAGGTGACTGTTTCACTGAATAAAGTTGCTATTCCTTGCCCCAGCAACTCGTCTCTCAATGTGTTGTCCTGTCATGAAGCAAGCTGTACAGTCTTGGGCTTAGTAACATGTCTTGGTTATCCGGTAAGTATAACTTAATTATGGCTGGAATCAACTTTCACTCTCCAGTATATCTCAATTTGAATGATGAATTAGGTGGTCACTGACTTTTGAGGGACTTTTCTATAATCCCATTCAAGGAACATTTCATGAATATATCTACTATAGAGCTCTATCTTTGAAGATGCCTCCTTTTTCCTGGGTTTTGTTTTAGACATTTTTAAAGTTTGCTCGTTTTGTGGTGTTTCTAATACAACTTTTCAAGTGAAACTGAGATATAGAGCACACACTATTTGTCTCTGACCTGCAAGACTTCATTACAAGTATTATATTATAGATAAGCTCCTTCCTTTGGAGGATAAGAGAGAGAAGGAAGTTGGTTTTTGTGGTTCCAATTTCACTCTATTTCCCCCTATGGATTCATTACATTACATGACAGCTCCATTTCCATTACTTGGAGCCCCAGACTCCAAAATTATGCCTGACTAAAAAAGTATTCATTAGAAAAAGGTAAAAGTGGCTTCAAAAGATGTTTCTTCCTTGCAAAATATGTTTATTAGTTGTGTAGCAAACATGTTAGGCATAGCATAGATATATAATTGTGTATCTACTAAAACATGATAAATATTAATAAGTGCTAACAGGTTGATTTTTCATACCCCTTTGGTGAGTTGAAGCTTTTTATAATGTATAGCTTTTATTCTTACAGGAAATCTATGTATTTAATTTCCATTACTGTTTCAGGGGTACAATAAATAGGTAATGATAAGAAAGTTTGTGTTAGTTGCTCAGTTGTGTCCAACTCTCTGCGACATCATGGACTGGGGCCTGCCAGGCTCTTCTGTCCATGGGATTCTCTAGGCAAGAATACTGGGTGGGTTGCCATTTCCTTCTCCAAGTTAAGAAAATAGGCATTTTGAAATTCATGGAATTCAGTTTGGAATAGAATGTGTTATATGCCAAATCTTATGACTTACAGGAAACTAAAATAATAGTGAGGTCTGCTGGGAGAGGAGAAAAAAAAAAGACAAGTTTTTCCAGATCTTTGAATATCTTTTAATTTCTTATCTTATTTATTCTGCACACAAATTCCCCACTTTCAAACTCCAAAAATACCTATTTGCTATATGGTGATATTAGTGCCTAGTTTGAACCTCAGAACAATATAAAAAATAATTTTTCAGAGCTAACTAAACAGAACTTTTATTAGTATTATTCTGTCTGATTCTATTTCTCTTTCTGTCTTCATTCTCATCTGGTAAATTTGGCTGTGGATCTCATGAGAGCTGGCTATTTCATGAGTTATCTGGCTCTCACAGCATCATTATTTCCACGCCCAGCTGAGAATCCTGAGAAATCAGCCTCACTTTGACCCTATGGGCTCTAAACTCGGCCAAACTTTTAGAGTGAAAAATAAAGAGAAGAGTCTGGACAAACTTAGGTAGGAAATATCATTTGATTTGTAACTTGGGGGAATATCATCTAGTTCTTAAGCCAGATAAACTCCAGAAATACTGAGAACTGCCACTGTACTCGGTCCTCTGAAAGGCAGCCATTTGAAAGTTTGGGGAAGGACAGCAGGGAAGGTATTTCAGATGTATAACCTACATCTGTGCTTTTCAATATGATAGCCAACCACCACATGTGTCTATTTAAATTTAAATTAATAAAGTTAAATAAAATTAAAAAGTAATCTCCTTAGTTGCAGGAGCTGCATTTCAAGGTTCAGTAACCACATGTAATTAGCAGCCAAAGCATCTTTGTTAATTGCAGGAAGTTCTGTGGGTAGTACTGATTTTTATGATGTCCACCTAAAATGTGTAGTAAAGTTTACATTATATTTAGCATGACTCTAACATGTTTAATTGGAAAAGAGAATAACACAAAGGGGTGTAACTAAAGAGGTGGTAATCTGAGAAAAGAACAGTCTTTGGTGTGAAAAAAGGAAAGTGAAACTACATGGGAAGAAGAGAAAATTTTGTGACTACTACTACCTCGGTTCATACTAGGAAAGCTTTACCTCACTTCTTCCTATAAATTCAACAATTATCTAATCCCAAGATTCATGAAAAGTTGTACATGTTCAATGTATACCAGAAAAAATTAAAATTACAAAATACTAAAACTTCATGACTTAGAGAAGTTTTCATTTATCGAGTCTACCTGGGAAGCCTGTGGACTATATAATTATTACAGTTAAACAAAGATATGTTGCTTAAAGTTACTAGTCTATTTTTTTTACACCAAAATGGACAAATCCCTAAAAAGCCAAAAGTTCATATACCTGATTCCTGTCTCCTTTTTTTTTTTTTCCTAATGTATAACTCTGGCAATTTATCTTTCTTCAGTTTATTATCACCACACCAAAACTTTTAGTAACTCCTACTTAAAAGAATTTTATGAGAATAAGTATTAAGACAAATGTGGCTGACAGTTTATTCTAGGTACTACTGTTCTAAAATTAATTCCTATGATACTATGAATGTAATCCATGTGAAACTGTTATTTGCTCAGTTGTGCTTGACTTTTTGTGACCCCATGACTGTAGCCCACCAGGCTCCTCTGTCCATAGGATTCTCCAGGCAAAGATACAGGAGTGGGTAGCCATTCCCTTCTCCAGGATAATGCATTAACAAATCCCTATTAATTAAAACAAACTGGAAGTAAAAATCACATAGGTTAGTTGAGATGAAGTCAATGTTTCATTTATAGTCTAAGGTATATAACCCATATTTCTTAAATAATAGTGATTGAAATCATATGGATATAACTAAAATCTCTTTTCAAAAACTTGTCATTAAGTTTAAAAAATGAATTCTAAATTATATTGAATTTAAACACATTTTAAAATTAAATAACTGACTTTAAACAATTATCTAATAAGCTCCTATATGTTAGGTATTGGGGATAGAGTAGGGAGGCAGGGAGGCCAGATCTCTGCCTGCACAGACCTTGAGACTTACATTCTAAAGATGGAAACAGTTGATAAACATATAAATTCAATAGTAATATGTGTGACAAGATATGAAAATAATATGATAGAAAATAAGTTGAGGGCATGAAAACAGCAGTGGATAGAGTAGTCAGAGAAATCTTGTTGGTTGATAAGATTTCAAGATAGAGGAAGCTAGTGTGAGATACTTTAGGAATTTTAGGCTTGCTGATTTTAAAGTATGCCTATTAACAACTTTATCCAAACATCATTATGTCTAGGAGATGGAAAGGAAACAAACAACAAACAAAGATAGGTGACATTAGAGGACCAAAACCTAATGGCTTTTATTTTGTTCATTCAACAACTATATATTGAGTGCTTATTCTTGCCTGGAGAATCCCATGAACAGAGGAGCCTGGCAGGGTCCATGGGCTTGCAAAGAGTCAGACATGACTGAAGTAACAGCATCAATAGCATCAGTGTTTTATACTGTAAGACAGCAGCTAGAAACACAATTCTGGATAAAACAATCTTTTCAGTTGCCTCTGAGAGCAGCTTTTGAGCAGGATCGGAGAGTGTGGTTCAGTGATGAGTATCATCTTTGGAGGAAAAGCCGTCAGACGTTAAAAACAAACACAAAAATAGCAAAAGTGAGAGAAGAGACTTCTTAAAATTATATGACACTCAAAAACCTTCATTTTGGTTAGAAATTCCAGCTTTATCACCTGCTCCCCCCCTACATCTCTGTGATTGATAGTGTTATATTTACAGCTTGAGGATAAAAAATGAAAAGTCCTTTCTTTAATTGGGTGTTTGCAAAAGTTATGAATGGTCAGTGAAACATGAGATAGGGTCAGAGCCTGATTTTGTTTTTATCATTCCTCCACCTGCTTTTTCAAGGCTACAGTTTGTTTCCCACTAATTGTCTCTGGCATGGAGTTGGCAAGCTTATCTGCCAGACTTTCTCTATTGTGGTCTAGGTCAGCTTCACCCCATGGGAGAAAAGCAGGATCTGGTTCATTGAATCAAAGACCTAAGAAAATCACTGAGAAAGTTTTCCTATAATCTTGGAGTTTATTTTGTAAACACATTCTCTTTAATCACAGCTTCCAAGCTATTCTGTCTCACTTCAAAGTACTTCCACTGGCCCCAAGACACATTTTTGGTGCGTAGGCAAGGAACGGCCTGTCAAAAGCAAGCATCATTACCATTCATCACTCTCGTTAGTCTTTTTTAAAAACCCAGAAACCTATAGCAAATTCTCTGAATTATAACTAGAAATATCTTTCAAGATGAATTAATCTAATCAATAAATTGATTTCAAGATTTATCTTTAAAAAGCAGTTGGGGACAGGGCTCAGTACTTTAAAGAGTGATGGAGAATGAAGAGGCTATCTTCACACCCTTCTTAAAGAATCTTCAGCTTCTCAACTTAAATGTAAAAACCAAGGAGATCAGAGATTGAGTGATGACTCTTAGTGTGTGCCTGCTAAGTCACTTCAGATGTGTCTGACTCTTTGTGACGCTATGGACTGTAGCCTGCCAGGCTCCTCTGTCTATGGAATTCTCCAGACAGGAATACTGGAGTGGGTTGCCATGCCCTATGGGATCTTCCCAACCCAAGAATCGAACCTGTTTATCTTATGTTTCCTGTATTGGCAGGTGCATTCTTTACCTCTAGTGCCATTTGGGAAGCCCAGTAACTCAGTACTCACGGTCAAATGAAGTGTTTCCATCCTTGGAAGATGCAGCACCAGATAATTTTATATCTCTTGGACTGATTCAGTAGAAATGTCTTTTAATTAAAATCACAAACAATGTGAACTAAAATGTCCATAGAGATAGCAGCAACCTATTCCAATATATACTATTTTTAGTGCCAAATATTTTTCCATATATATATATATATATATATATATATATATAATCCTCATATATAGGATTGGAGAAGGAAATGGCAACCCAATCCAGTACTCTTGCCTGAAAAATCCCGTGGGTGGAGGAGCCTGGTAGGCTACAGTTCATGGGGTCGTGAAGAGTCGGACACAACTGAGAGACTTCACTTTCACTTTTCACTTTCATGCATTGGAGAAGGCAATGGCAACCCACTCCAGTATTCTTGCCTGGAAAATTCCAGGGACGGGGGAGCCTGGTGGGCTGCCGTCTATGGGGTTGCACAGAGTCAGACACAACTGAAGTGGCTTAGCAGCAGCAGCAGCAGCATATATATTAATATCTAATAATGATATAATAACATATATAATATAATAATATAAATATATTAATAATATATATTAATATATATAATCCTCATAATAACCCTTATTATAGATACTCTTACCATGACTCCTCATTTCCTTGAAGGAGAAACTAAGGCAAAAACAACTTACGTAACACATGAAAGATTGACACTGGATGGATGAGTGGTGGAGTACAAACTGAATTCTGCTTTTTGGGCACTGGCAACCATACTCTTAGTATTAAGCATAGCTGTTTTTCATAAAGGAGTGTTGAAAAATTATGGAACAGTCACTACTTGTTTAAATATGAGTTCATTTATTATGTCATGCTGTTTGTCCTATCAGTAATTGGCTAAATGTCTAATATTTCGATAGAGGTTTCCACAGTATACACCCCTTGACTAAAAGAAACAAAAACTGTGGCAAAGACCTATTTAGGTGAAAGTTGCAATGATTGTCACAATTTTCTGCATGATGTAGTTAACAAGTAGAAGTTACTAGCGAAGCTTCCAAATAAGCAGACACCAAGAGCTTTGTTTCCACAGTGGTTTTCTCCTGAGCACTTAACAAGGTTCTTGTGGTAAATACACATTTCCTAAAGAAAGATACAATGCCGATTTGAAACACCCTGAGAATTAATGATCTTGGTAAAAGTAGTACATATATATATGTATATATATGTGTGTGTGTGTGTATATATATACATACATGAAAATTGAAAGTGTTAGTTGCTCAGTTGTGTCCAGCTTTTGTGACCCCAAGGACTGTAGCCTGCCAGGCTCCTTTGTCCATAGGATTCTTCAGCAAAAATACTGGAGTGGATTGCCATTTCTTTCTCCAGGGGATCTTCCTGAACCAGGGATTGAACTCGGGTTTACTGCATTGCAGGCAGATTCTTTACTATCTGAGCCACCAAGGAAGCCCATATATGTAGTTGGAATTTTGAGACTTTTTATGGACTAAATGTTTGTGCTCTTCGCCAATTTTATATGTTGAAGACCTAACCCCTAGTGTGCTGGTATTAGGAGGTGGGGCCTTTGGGAAGTAATTAAATTGAAATGAGGACATGAGGATGGAGCCCCTGTCATGGCATTAGCGACTTTATAAGAAGAGAAAGAGATACCAGAACTTCCCCTCTGCTATGTAAGGACACAGTGAGAAGGTGGCTGTCTCCAAGCCAGGAGGAGGGCTTTGCTGGGAGCCTAACTGGACAGCACCTTGATCTTGGACATCTCAGCCTCTAGAACTATGAGAAATATATAACTGCTGTTTAAACCATCCAGTCTGTGGTATTTTGTTATGGCAGCCCTAGCAGACCAAGAACTCATGGACTCTAAGAGAGTCATTAATCTGTAAGTACAGAAATGCATTGGCATCATCATGATGGGGTGAAACAAGAGAATAAAGCCAAATGTATGAGCTTATTGTGGCTGTTCAAACAAGGGACCACAAGTAGGAGGTTTAAAACAAGAGAACTTTATTCTCATGGTTCTGGAGCCTAGAAGGCCACTGTCACCGTGCTGGCAGGCCACTTTCCCTCTGGGGTCTCTAAGGGAGAGTTCATTCCTTGCCTCTTCCAATTTCTGGTGGTTGTTGGCATTCCTTGGCTTGTGACCACATGGCTCAAATCTCTCGTTTGTGGTCACATTGCCTCCTCCCTTTCAGTCTGTGTCTTCTTTTATGTCTGACTTAAATTTCCCTTTGCCTTTTTTTCTTTTAAGGATATTGTAATTTGATTTAGGACCACCCAGATAAAACAAAATGATCTCTTTATCTCAAGATCTTTGATGTAGAGACCCTTTTTCTTTTTCCAAATAAGATCACATTCGCTGGGGTTCCAGGAATTAGGATACAGATATATCTTTTTACGGGACCACAGCTCAACTGACTACACCAAATAATGTCAAGAGTAACCAGGGGAGATCTTCCTTGGGCTTGTTCTATTTGTGAAGCGGTTGGCATTATAAACCCCCTTCACCTTAACCACAAGCTCAAGAAAAATGTTAAAACTGTGAATAAGTACTTGGTTTATCTGAATATGTATGCATAGCACTGGAATGAGTATATCTGATTTGTTGGAGTTGGTAAGTTCTTAAATTGCAAAACTATATGCTTAATTTTGCATACAGATAGGTCAACTTTCTTTGTTAGTCTTATAATAATTCCATTCTAGGCTTGGTGAATAAATAAATTAAGGTCATAGCCCTTGAATTAATTACTGCGTTAAGTGAGAATGTGGTAACAGATCAATTCAGGTGAATGTGCTCAGGATTTGACATTCTACAGCATTTTCCATTGCTGCCCCTCTAAGTAATTGTTGACTTAGATTGAGTTCTTGTCTTCATCAATTTTGCATCATCACTGTCTATCATAGACTTGGAAGAATTTGGTGGTATGAGCTGTGAAGGCAAATAAGTTGTGTGAATGACTGAATGCTTGCCATGGTGATGATGGTTTTTTTTTTAATCTTTTTTTTATTACTATATTGGGGTAGCTGATTAATAATGTGATAGTTTCAGGTGGACAGCAATGGGACTCAGCCATGCATATACATGTATCTATTCTCCCACAATGATGCTTTTATCTGGAGTCAATAACTGGTCAATCCACCTGTTCAAAACACAACTGAGAATAAAGATTTAATTTTAAAATAGTCTCCCCGCATTCAAGTTAGATACTATATCTGAGTGTATATATATTCTTATGTGCCTAATTCCCCATAAATTGACAAGCCTCAACTTAATTCCTACCTTTAGCATCTCTTTCATCCATTCATCCATTGACAAATGCTTAGGCTGTTAAAAAAAAAATTGGATTTAAATATTTTGCCTGTTGTGAATAAAGCTGCAATTAACATGAAAATACAGCCACCACTTTGCCATCCTACTTTAATTTCCTATGGACATATATATCCAGAGTGGAGTTGCTGAGTCATTAGTATTCTTGTCTGAAGAAGTCCCTGGACAGAAGAGACTGGCAGGCTATGGTCACAGGGTTCAAAGAGTTAGACACAACTGAAGCGACTTAGCATGTATGCATGGTAATTTTATTCTTAATTTTTCATTTCCCACAATAGTTGTACCCATTTTCATTCCCATCCGCGGTGCTCAAAGATTACGTTTTTTCCACATCCTTGCCAACACTTGTTAACTTTTTTTTTTTTTTTGATGATGGCCGTTCTAACAGGTGTGAGGTAATCTCATGGATTTGATTTGCATTTCCTTGATGATTAGTAATGTGAGCACCTTTTTATGTAGCTGTTGGCTATTTTATGTCTTCTAGTTATTTTTGTTTGCATGTGATTCTAACAATTCTGACTTTACAGTTTTCTGTATAAATTTGGGAGCAAATTATAAGGGGACCCATGGAGAGCAAAACAAGCTTGACAGAAAAATTATTAAAATGAAGATTATGCTTTACATAATGTGCACTGATTTGGTCGTTTCAAGGGGATCACATTTTTAAAATGTTTTACTTGCCTGCCTGTATGCCTAACTATTTGATAAATTCCTCTCATGAAAATTTGGCAGACAGACCCTGAAAAGTACATGTGGTCTGACCATTGAAATCACAGATGTATTTTTTTATCTAAAATAGTGTGAGGTAACTAGTATTACACACATCCATCAGTGATAGAAGCTCACATTTATTGAACATCATTTAATAGTTCATTCTTGTTGGAGTCATGTTTTAGGTGAATTGGATGTTGTTAGCACTTCTATTCGGAGAAGGCAATGGCATCCCACTCCAGAACTCTTGCCTGGAAACTCCCATGGACAGAGGAGCTTGGTAGGCTGCAGTCCATGGGGTCGCAAAGAGTCAGACATGACTGAGCGACTTCACTTTCACTTTCACTTTTCACTTTTCACTTTCACCCATTGGAGAAGGAAATGGCAACCCACTCCAGTATTCTTGCCTGGAGAATCCCAGGGACGGAGGAGCCTGGTGGGCTGCCGTCTATGGGGTTGCACAGAGTCGGACACGACTGACGCGACTTAGCAGCAGCTGCAGCACTTCTATTATACAGAGGGTAAGAGAGACTTAGGGAAGTTATACAATTTTTCTGAGGTCACACAGCTAGGGAATGATGGAGAAGGGATTCTACAGGAGTTTCAGGAAAGACACATTTTTCCTGTTATTCACCTTTTTGTATACAACATCTCTGGTAGTACCACAGATTCTTTGTTCCCCCATTGTTGCAGGTACTGAGATGTCTTTGCTCCTCATCTTAATGTCAGTATATAAGAATTCTTATCTGCTCTGATCATCTACTGCCCCATTCATTTTGTCATTCCTTTCTTTTTTTTTTTTTTGATGGAAAACTTTTTTATTGAAGTATAGTTGATTTTCAATGTTGTGTTATTTTCTGGTATACAGCAAAGTGATTCAGCCTATATATAGGCTCTCTTTTTTTTTTTCAGATTCTTTTGCATTATAATTTATTACAAGGTATTGAATATAGCTCCCTTTGCTATATGGTAGGACCTTGTTGTTTATCTACTTTATTTATAGGAGTTTATGTCTGCTAATTTCAAACTCCTAGTTTATACAACCCCTCCCCTTGCCTTTCCTCTTTGGTGTTGCACTTTTTCATTTATTTTTACTTTGGACCATGTGCACTTCTTCTTGTCAGGAACATACTTCTTCCTTTTCTCATCACGGTAGCTGGTGAGTTTACACAGCAATTACGTCGATTCCTGTGTATTGTGGGGAAAAGATGTTGCAGTGATAAAAATGACAGGGCATTGGAGAGTTTGGGAAACCACAGTCAGAAACAGAGATGTTTGTATTATCTCAGTTTTTGGACAGATGTATTTGGGAAGTTGAAAGGGCATCAAATTTGAAGTTGGCAAGCCCAGATTCCAGATCTGACTCCCTCCAATGTAATCTCTGTTGTTGTGGACAAACCCCTTTAGCTCTCTAAGCCTCAGATCTTTATTGACAGATATGAACAATAATATCAACTCAAGTGACTATTTAGATAGTGTAAGTGAAAAGCATTAAAACATTATAAAATCACAAAGGCACATCGGTCATTTTTTCTACATCCCAAGCATGAGTTTGAATTAATAGATCCTGTCTCTGATTGAAGTTTTATCTTGTAGCAGAGTCAGGTCTTGACTGAAGCTGATAAGTCATAGAGGAAAGCTGACACTAGAGTGAGCTGATCATCTCCAGGTAAGGCAGGTTTCCATCAGCTAAGGTATAAGTATCCAAATCCAATTAACATACCAAAGAGTGGTCCTGGCCTCTATATTGCACTGTGTTATTATTACTTCTACCTTTAGTTGCTTAATTCCACATATTCACAGATGCTCTTGAAGGAAAGAAGTTAACCAGACTGTTTTAATTCTTAGCTTTGAAAAGAAACATCAATTGTTTTTGCTCTTTCAAAACAGTTGATTGACTTGTATTCCTAAAAATCCTCCCTGAATTTATGCCATTTACAAATTGATGCTATTGGTTTAACTATTTATTGGATCACATCTACTCCACTTATTTTTTGAAATAGATTTGAGGCAGTCAATATATACTTTGGGGGAAACAGAAGCAAAACAATTTCTAATAAGAACCACCTATTATACAGAGTGAAGTAAGCCAGAAAGAAAAACACCAATATAGTATACTAACGCATATATATGGAATTTAGAAAGATGGTAACAATAACCCAGTGTACGAGACAGCAAAAGAGACATTGATGTATAGAACAGTCTTATGGACTCTGTTGGAGAGGGAGAGGGTGGGAAGATTTGGGAGAATGGCATTGAAGCATGTATAATATCATGTATGAAACGAGTTGCCAGTCCAGGTTCGATGCACAATACTGGATGCTTGGGGCTGGTGCACTGGGACAACTCAGAGGGATGGTATGGGGAGGGAGGAGGGGGGAGGGTTCAGGATGGGGAACACATGTATGCCTGTGGTGGATCCATTTCGATATTTGGCAAAACTAATACAATATTGTAAAGTTTAAAAATAAATTAAAATTAAAAAAAAAAGAACCACCTCTGAGCATTATGCTGTTATAACCCCAGTTTATTAATCTTAGAAAACAAAACCCACCTTATTAATTGCCCTGCCAAGATGAAAAGGTGGAATGAAATACACTGTGTGACATTGCTGTCAGCTTGACTAAATATTTTGATGAATGAACTTATTGTGTTTTCACCCGAAGGCTTTTTAAAGTTAAGGGCATATTGAAAAAACAAAAAAATGAAGGAAAAAAGTACTTTTGTGAATGCAGTTACCTCCCCACGGGTGGTGTAAGCAGACTCTCACAAAGGTCACCCTTACTGAGAGATGTGGCTCAGCCCTAGCTTGGGTACAGCCAGTCTGTGTCCTGAGGCTAAGTGATCTGCAATTCTGGGACCATCCTGCTGCTTATTCTTCTAGAGAAATTTGTTACATACAATCGCATCAAAGGACCTCTTGCTTCTGAATACCTTTGAGAGCTTTCAGAAGATTAACAACTTCTGTCATAGGGACACTTCTTTCTTCCTTCGTCTGCGTCCCCTTCCTTTTCTTCTTTCCTAAAAGGAAAAATAAGAAAGTGACACGTATTACGCTTACCATCTAGCATTCCTACTTTATTTAGGGTAGCCAAGCTTTATAATCTCAACTTTCTAGAATGAGAGAAAATAATTTATATGCAAAGAAACTGTTTTATTTATATTACAGCAAAATAATTTTCCTTGGGGAGGTTGGACACAATAAAGAAGAACAAAGTGAACTTAATTATTGCGAATATTTAACATGTAGTCAGAATGACAGATTCTGGAAAACTTGAGCTGAAGACACTTTTTTTTGAGTTTATGGGGTTTTATTAATGTGAACCAGAAACTGAAAATTTAGAGATTGAATGTTTGAATCAGATATTTCAGCTTCTCATGAAAGTATTAAAAAAGGTAGCCCAGGGCCCACATTCTTGCATGAATACTAATCGCTCCATACCCAAATTTAACTATAGTCTGTGATATTCACAGTACATAAACATAAGACCTTAGTCACAGTCATTTACTGATTGGTGATATACATATCAGCATTTTTGATCCTCATATAGTCTATTCTGTGGACAACAAATATGTTTCCATATTGCTGGAGTTTTTTCCTAAGGGACTTTTATCTCTTGTATTTAGCCATAAGAAAACGAAAGGCAGAAATTTCCTTTCCCAGTACTTGACACAGGTGACTAACTTAACATCATCATTAATTAAGCAGAGTGGTTGGATTGCTAGAAACCAAAATTGATTTCATAATCAATGGACTTATTTGGTTTTCCTTGGAATGCTCAGAGAATAACGTATACATTAAACTGTGATGTCGATTGGTGGTTTGTGTCTTGTATCTGTTGGAGATGTTCACTTGTGAGTTCTGTGACTTCAACATTAATAAATCTTCATGTTGAAATCTTAAAAAAACATCTAGAGCTTTGACCTGATATTATCAAATGCTTTATTACCAGGATTCTTACAGTTCAGTTCAATTGGCCACCAAATTAAACCCTAAGGTACAAAACAGTTTTTAAATGACTGGAGTAGAGGATGGACTCCTGGCCATGCGGGACATGTTACATATTCTCTACATAAATGCATTTCAGTTTTTTTTTTTTTTTTTTACATTCATCATTGCTCTTTTGTTCTCTTGAGAGTCTCAGAGGTCATAGCATGTCTTGTCCATAGTTTTTTCTAACTAAATTCCCTGCAATTTGTCCTCAATGATCCCAAGTTACCATGATACTTCTGGAACCCATAATAATGCCCTTTTCTATCAATCCTAAATTTTCTAATGATCACTGCATTCGTTTTTGTATAATTGTTATTTATGCTTTACTACAATCTTAGGTGTATTGTGTAATGAGTTTTGTTGTTTTTTGTTTTAGTTGCTGAGTCATCTCTGATTCTTTGTGACCCCATGGACTGTAGCTCACCAGGTTCCTCTGTCCTTGGGATTTTCCAAGCAAGAATACCTGAGTGGGTTGCCATTTCCTTCTCCAGAGGATCTTCCCAATCCAGGGATTGAACCTACCTCTCCTGCTTTAACAGGCAAGTTCTTTACCACTGAGCTACCAGGGAAGCCCAGTGAGTTTTGTAACTACCACTTAAATCAATATAACAAGAATTTCCTTCAGCACAGAAATTTCCCTTTTCCTGCTGCCCGCCCACCAAAATTCACATGTAATCACTTGTGTTTAAGCTTTAAAAAGTTGGGTTGAAAGGCTTCTCTGGTGGTCCAGTGGTTAAGAATCTGCCTTGTAATGCAGGGGACACTGGTTCGATCCCTGACCCAAGATGATCCCACATGCCATGAGGCAACAGGCCCATGTGCTACAATTGCCAAGCCTATGTGCTGCAACTACTGAAGCCTGCATGGCCTAGAACCCCCTCTGCAACAAGAGAAGCTGCTGCAATGAGAAACTCATGCACTGCGGCTAGAGAGTACCCTCCCCCACTTGCTGCAACTAGAGAAAGCACATCTGTGTCAACAAAGACCCATCACAGCCAAAAATAAATAAATTAAAAAAGCAGTTTGGTTGACATACATTAAATCACATATACTTATCATGCAAAATTTGACTATTTTAACATATTTATGTTAACAGAAAATACGAATAAAAATTGTATGGTCACCACAATCAAGAGTAGATAGTAGCAGAGAACTCATTAGCTCAGAGCATGTGTGGTTTTGCAGTACTCAGTGGCCAAAAAAGTATAATAAAAACATTAAAATATAACTATATGAATAAAAATGTTTAATATATATGGACCTGAGAACTTTCAATTGAAACTGAAAACGTTGGTAGTACACAAATATATGAACATGAACATATGTATGAACACATGTGGATACATAAAACACACATATACATGTATATGCATGCATATATAAAAGTATAGTATGATGGGATACATACATTTTTAAGAAAGAGTTTTCAAAGACATAACAAAGCAAAGTAGCTTACAACAGCATTAAAAGGGTATAGTCCAGTTCAGTTCAATTCAGTTGCTGAGTCGTGTCCAGCACTTTGCTACCTCATGGACTGCAGCATGCCAGGCCTCCCTGTCCATCATCAACTCCCGGAGTTCACCCAAACCCATGTCCATCGAGTAGGTGACACCATCCAGCCATCTCATCCTCTGTCATCCCCTTCTCCTCCTGCCCTCAATCTTTCCCAACATCAGGGTCTTTTCAAATGAGTCAGCTCTTCACATCAGGTGGCCAAAGTATTGGAGTTGCAGCTTCAATATTGGTCCTTTCATTGAGCACTTAGGACTGATCTCCTTTAGGATAGACTGGTTTGACTTCCTTGCTGTCCAAGGGACTCTCAACAGTCTTTTCAAACACCACAGTTGAAAAACATCAACTCTTCAGCACTCAGCATTCTTTATAGTCCAACTCTCACATCCATACATGACTACTGGAAAAACCATAGCCTTGACTAGACAGATCTTTGCTGATAAAGTAATGTCTTTGCTTTTCAATATGTTGTCTAGGTTGGTCATAACTTTCCTTCCAAGGAGTATGCGTCTTTTAATTTCATGGCTGCATTCACCATCTGCAGTGATTTTGGAGCCCCCCCAAATAAAGTCTGACACTGTTTCCACTTTCCCCCAATCTATTTGCCATGAAGTGATGGGACCAGATGCCATGATCTTCCTTTTCTGAATGTTGAATTTTAAGCCAACTTTTTCACTCTCCTCTTTCATGCTCCTCAAGAGGCTCTTTAGCGTTCCTTCACTTTCTGCCATAAGAGTCGTGTTATCTGCATTTCTGAGGTTATTGATATTTCTCCCAGCAATCTTGATTCCATCTTGTGCTTCATCCAGCCCAGCATTTTTCATGATGAACTCTGCATATAAGTTAAATAAGCAGGGTGACAATATACAGCCTTGATGTATTCCATTCCCAATTTGGAACCAGTCTGTTGTTCCATGTCCAGTTCTAACGGTTGCTTCCTGACCTGCATACAGGTTTCTCAAGAGGCAGGTCAGGTGCTCTGGTATTCCCATTGCTTTCAGAATTTTCCACAGTTTATTGTGATCCATGCAGTCAAAGGCTTTGGCATAGTCAATAAACCAGAAATAGAAATGTTTTCTGGAACTGTCTTGCATTTTCAATGATCCAGCGAATGTTGGCCATTAGATCTCTGGTTCCTCTCCCTTTTATAAATCCAGCTTGAACATCTGGAAGTTCAGTGTTCAAGTATTGTTGAAGCCTGGCTTGGAGAATTTTGAGCATTACTTTACTAACGTGTGAGATGTGTTCACTTGTGCAGTAGTTTGAGCATTCTTTGGCATTGCCTTTCTTTGGGATTGGACTGAAAACTGACCTTTTCCAATCCTGTGGCCACTGCTGAGTTTTCCAAATTTGCTGGCATATTGAGTGTAGCACTTTCACAGCATCATCTATTGGGATTTGAAATAGCTCAACTGGAATTCCATCACCTCCACTAGCTTTGTTCGTAGTGATGCTTCCTAAGGCCCACTTGACTTCACATTCCAAGATGTCTGGCTCTAGGTGAGTGATAACACCATTGTGATTATCTGGGTCATGAAGATCTTTTTTGTACAGTTCTTCTATGTATTCTTGCCACCTCTTCTTAATATCTTCTGCTTCTGTTAGGTCCATACCATTTCTGTCCTTTATCGAGCCCATCTTTGCATGAAATGTTCCCTTGTATCTCTAATCATCTTGAAGAAATCTCTAGTCTTTCCCATTCTATTGGTTTCTTCTATTTCTTTGTATTGATCACTGAGAAAGGCTTTCTTATCTCTCCTTACTATTCTTTGGAACTCTGCACTCAAATGGGTATATCTTTCCTTCTCTCCTTTGCTTTTTGCTCTCTTCTTGTCACAGCTATTTGTAAGGCCTCCTCAGACAGCCATTTTGCTTTTCTGCATTTCTTTTCCATGGGGATGGTCTTAATCCCTGTCTCCTCTGCAATGTCACAAACCTCTGTCCATAGTTCATCAGGCACTCTGCCTATCAGATCTAGCCCCTTAAATCTATTTCTTACTTCCACTGTATAATCATAAGGGATTTGATTTAGGTCATACCTGAATGATCTAGTGGTTTTCCCTACTTTCTTCAATTTAAGTATGAATTTGGCAATAAGGAGTTCATGGTCTGAGCCACAGTCAGCTCCTGGTCTTGTTTTTGCTGACTGTATAGAGCTTCTCCATCTTTGGCTTCAAAGAATATAATCAGTCGGATTTCGGTGTTGGCCATCTGGTGATGTCCATGTGTAGAGTCTTCTCGTGTTGTTGGAAGAGGGTGTTTGCTATGACCAGTGCATTCTCTTGACAAAAGTCTACTAGCTAATATTCAGTTCAGTTCAGTTGCTTAATCGGGTCCGACTCTTTGCAACCCCATGAACCTCAGCACACCAGGCCTCCCTATCCATCACCAACTCCTGGAGCCTACTCACCAACTCCTGGAGCCTACCCAAACTCATGACCATTGAGTTGGTGATGCCATCCAACCACCTCATCCTCTGTTATCCCCTTCTCCTCCAGTCCTCAATCTTTCCCAACATCAGGGTCTTTTCAAATTAGTCAGTTGTTCACATCAGGTGGCCAAAGTATTGGATTTTCAGCTATGCTGAAAGCTATCCTTTTAAAAACAAACAAACAAACAAACAAAGAATTATAAGTACTCTGTTCAAGTGAACTTGAAAGTGTATGGATAATGAATAAGGAGACATTTCTAAGATAAAAGCCAGTGAGATGTTAGGGATACCTTCGGTTCAAAAAAAGACCAACCACAATAAAAAGGACAGCTGGCTGGGAAAAGAAATAGTGCAGGACCTGGCTTGATTTTTCAAATTAATGTTTATGATTCAACCAATATGATCTAAAAAGGGCAGTGACTTGTCAATTCTAATCTGTGAGGCAAATTTTGCTCAACTCTTAGAATGGAAACTACATTTCATTATAGGAGAAGTGAATCTCAGTTGCTTTAACTATTTTAATGTTGATCCATCAAAATGATTGGAACATCTCTTTTCATTGTTGACAGGTCCCAGAAAAGATTTTGTTTGCATTTAAGAATAGTAAGGAAAGGGTTATTTCAATCTTTCAAAATACTTTGTTTTAGCTTCCAAAACCATTCCAGTACCTTCTTGTCTTCTTGCTAATAATATAAAATAACTTTTTGTTTTTGCCATTAGTTATAAAACTTAAAGTGTGTCCAGTGTGAACAGTTCACAATGATTCATTTTAAGTAACTATTTTGAGGCATATACTTTCTTAGTTAGCATATAGTAGGCCAGCACTTTTTTAATAGGCTAAAATGTCTCATATTAATATCATCTTGTTGTAATTATAGATATGAGCTTTTTAGCAATTAGATGTTTAAGAAAAAAATGATTACCTCTTTAAAATCCAAATCCTTTTCATATGTATCTGTGTGCTAAGTCACTTCAGTCATGTGCAACTATTTGTGAGGTATCTAATGTCCATTAATTAAAAGGACCCTGCTGCCCTTTCATAACATGAAGAACTACTCCTAAATGTTTTGCTTTATAAATAAGTTTGTAACCATTTATCTTAAAATCTCTAAGCTTTAAATAAAATACGAAGAGTCTTTATATGCATTACAGACCCATCCTGAGTTTGTGAATGTAGAGTTTTATAGTTTGAATACTGAATTTTGTATTTACCTGATCTACTAAATGTTTGGGGCTTCCCCAGTAGCTCAGTCAGTAAAGAATCCACCATCAATGAAGGAGACTGCCTGCAATGCAGGAGACCCAGTTTCAATTCCCGGGTTGGGAAGATCCCCTGGAGAAGGAAATGGCAATCCACTCCAGTATTCTTGCCTGGGAAATCCCATGAACAGAGGAGCCCGGTGGGTTACAGTCCATGGGGTCGCAAAGAGTCAGACGTGACTGAACAACTGAGTACACAGCGCTAAATGCTTGCCTTCTCTTTATCAAAGTACCTTCCAAACCCACTTCATTCCCCCCTTCTCTTTTTGTCCTTGAATCTGTCATGTGTGTGTGTGTGCGTTCAGTTGTGTCCAACTGTTTACAATCCCATGGACTGTAGACTGCTAGGCTTCTCTGTCCATGGAAATTTCCAAGCAAGAATACTAGAGTGTGTTGCCATTTTCTCCTCTAGGGGATATTCCTGATCCAGAGATTGAACCCACAGCTCTTACATCTCCTGCATTGGCAGGTGGATTTTTTACCATTGTGCTAGCAGGGAAGCCCTTAAACCAGTAGATTTACTAAAATAGGGGTTAGTAGATGTTGTGGGCTTCCTTGGTAGATCATCTGGTAAAGAATCTGCCTGCAATGCAGGAGATCCCAGTTCAATTTCTGGGTCAGGAAGATCACCTGGAGAAGGGATAGGCTACCCAATTCCTGTATACTTAGGCTTCCTTGGTGGCTCACACAGTAAAGAATCTACCTGTAATGCAGGGGACCTAGGTTCGATCCCTGGGTTGGGAAGACCTACTGGAGGAGAGCATGGCAACCCACTCCAGTAATCTTGCCTGGAGAATCCCCATGGACAGAGAGAGGAGCCTGGTGAGCTACAGTCCATGGGGTGGTAAAGAGTTGGAAACGACTGAGTGACTAAGTACACATATACATGTTTTAACACAGAGTTAAAGTAAAAAATAACATGTACTTATGTCTTTCTCCTAAAACATTCATAACAGAAAGAACTATAAAGAGAATCATAAATGCCATCTCTTCTCAGATGACTTAGTGTTAAAGAATCCACCTGCCAAAGCAGGAAATGCAGGTTTGATCCCTGGGTCAGGAAGATTCCCTGGAGAAGGAATTGGCAACTCCAGTATTATTTTCCGGGAAATCCCACGGACAGAAGAGCCTGATGGGTTACAGTCCACAGTGTTACAAAAGAGTCAGACACAACTTAGCAACTAAACAACAACAACAACAACAAAACACTCATTAACATCAGACTGAAGAGATGGCATACTTGAAGACTTATCTACTTAAGCAGCAGATCATTGGAGCTTTGTTTTTCTTACAAGGGGACAAACGTTAGTACTATTTCAGTATCTAGCAAAGTAGATATAATCATTTCATTTAAAGCTCTGTTCTTGATTTTTCAAAAATAAACTTTCAAATTTAGAGCAGTTTTATATTTACAAAAAGTTGAGAAGATAGTGCAGAGAGTTACTATATTCCTGACATTAGTTTCCCCTTTCCCTGACATCTTGGGACTTCCATGTACCTCAGGTGGTAAAGAATCTGCCTGCGATGCAGGAGTCCCAGTTCGCTCCCTGGGTCAGGAAAATCCTCTGGAGAAGGGAATGGCAACCCCCTTCAGTATTCTTGCCTGGAGAATTCCATGGACAGAGGAGCCTGGCAGGATACAGTCCATGGGTTCACAGAGTTGGACATGACTGAGTGACTAACACTCCACTTCTGACATCTTACATATTATGGTACATTCATCACAACTAATGAACCTAAATTGTTATTATCTCAAGTCTATAGTTTATCCAAATTTCTTTGGTTTTTATCTAATATCTTTTTCTATTTCCAGGATTCCATCCAAGATAGCATTTTGCATATAGTAATTCTTTAGGCCTTTCTTGGCTGTGATTATTTCTAAGATTTTTCTTGTTTTGATAACCAAAATCAAAATCACATATATTTCTCATATGTATTCTCCCAGAAGTTTTATATTTTTTGCATCTTACATTTAGATTCATGATCCATTTTGAATTAATTTTCTGTTTTGTCTATGTCTAGGTTTTGTTGTTGTTGTTGTTATTGTTGTTTGCTTTGCTTGTTTGTTTTGCATATGGATGTCCAGAATTTCAGCTCAATTTGTAGAAAAAAATTATTCTTTCTCAATCAAATCAAATCAAATGGGCTTCCCTGGTGGCTCAGATGGAAAAGTCCATGGATGGAGGAGCCTGGTAGGCTATAGTCCATGGGGTTGCAAAGAGTTGGACAGGACTGAGCAACTTCACTTTTCTCAATCAAATTGGCTTTGCGTCTTTGTCAAAATCAGTTGACTATATAACTATGAGCCTGTTTCTGGGTTGTCTATTCTGCTTCATTGATCTGTATTTCTATTTTATCACCAGTACCATACCTCTTGAGGTAACTTAATAGAAATGAGGGAAGAAGGGAGAGAGAGCTTACAAAGAAGTATTTTATACAAGCATAGAGGCTGTCTAGTCCCAGAATCTATAGGGTGAGTAGATAAGCTGGAAGCCCAAGAAAGCCAATGGTCTAGTTCCAATTTAAGTCTGAAGACCTGAGAATTAGAACATCAAACAGTGTAGTTCCCATCTAGAAGCCAGCTCAAGACTCAGAAAGAGCCAATATTTCAGTTCAAATCTGAAGGCAGGAAAACGCCTATGTCCCAAACTATCAGGCATGAAGAATTCTTTCCTACTCAGGATAGGGTCAACTTTTGTCTTCTATTTGGGCCTTCAACTATTTGAATGAAGCTCACTCACATAGTTCGCCTTCCTGGTGGCTCAGACAGTAAAGAATCCACCTGCAATAGGGGAGACTTGGGTTCAATCCCTGGGTTGGGAAGATTCCCTGGAGGAGAGCACTGCAATCCACTCCAGTATTCTTCCCTGGAGAATTCCCATGGACAGAGGAGCCTGGCAGGCTACAATCCATGAGGTGGCAAAGAGTCAGACATAACTGAGTGACTAAGCACACACACACATAAACACACACACACACACACACACACACACACACACACACTAGAAAGGGTAATTTGATGAACTTAGTCTACCAATTTAAATGTTCAGTTCAGTCGCTCAGTCATGTTCGACTCTTTGCGACCCCATGGACTGCAACACACCAGGCTTCCCTGTCTATCACCAGTTTCCACTTAGTCAAACTCATGTCCATCGAATCAGTGATGCCATCCAACTACCTCATCCTCTGAAGAACTGTACAAAAAAGATCTTCACAACCCAGATAATCACGATGGTGTGATCACCGACCTAGAGCCAGACATCCTGGAGTGTGAAGTCAAATGGGCCTTAGAAAGCATCACTACGAACAAAGCTAGTGGAGGTGATGGAATTCCAGTTGAGCTATTTCAAATCCTGAAATAGGATGCTGTGAAAGTGCTGCACTCAATATGCCAGCAAATTTGGAAAACTCACCAGTGGCCACAGGACTGGAAAAAGTCAATTTTCAGTCTAATCCCAAAGAAAGGCTATGCCAAAGAATGTTCAAACTACCGCACAATTGCACTCATCTCATATGCTAGTAAAGTAATGCTCCAAATTCTTCAAGCCAGGCTTCAGCAATATGTGAACCCTGAACATCCAGATTTCAAGCTGGTTTTAGAAAAGGCAGAGGAACCAGAGATCAAATTGCCAACATCCGCTGGATCATGGAAAAAGCAAAAGAGTTCCAGAAAAACATCTATTTCTGCTTTATTGACTATGCCAAAGCCTCTGACTGTGTGGATCACAATAAACTGTGGAAAATTCGGAAAGAGATGGGAATACCAGACCACCTGACCTGCCTCTTGAGAAATCTGTATGCAGGTCAGAAAGCAACAGTTAGAACTGGACATGGAACAACAGACTGGTTCCAAATAGGAAAAGGAGTTCGTCAAGGCTGTATATTGTCACCCTGCTTATTTAACTCCTATGCAGAGTACATCATGAGAAACGCTGGACTGGAAGAAACACAAGCTGGAATCAAGATTGCCAGGAGAAATATCAATCACCTCAGATATGCAGATGACACCACCCTTATGGCAGAAAGTGAAGAGGAACTAAAAAGCCTCTTGATGAAAGTGAAAGCTTTGGAGAGTGCAAAAGTTGGCTTAAAGCTCAACATTCAGAAAATGAAGATCATGGCATCCGGTCCCATCACTTCATGGGAAATAGATGGGGAAACAGTGTCAGACTTTATTTTTTGGGGCTCCAAAATCACTGCAGATGGCGACTGCAGCCATGAAATGAAAAGACGCTTACTTCTTGGAAGGAAAGTTATGGCCAACCTAGATAGCATATTCAAAAGCAGAGACATTACTTTGCCAACAAAGGTCCGTCTAGTCAAGGCTATGGTTTTTCCTGTGGTCATGTATGGATGTCAGAGTTGGACTGTGAAGAAAGCTGAGCACTGAAGAATTGATGCTTTTGAACTGTGGTGTTGGAGAAGACTCTTGAGAGTCCCTTGGACTGCAAGGAGATCCAACCAGTCCATCCTAAAGGAGATCAGCCCTGGGTGTTCTTTGGAAGGAATGATGCTAAAGCTTATACTCCAGTATTTTGGCCACCTCATGCGAAGAGTTGACTCATTGGAAAAGACTCTGATGCTGGGAGGGATTGGGGGCAGGAGGAGAAGGGGACGACAGAGGATGAGATAGCTGGATGGCATCACTGACTCGATGGACGTGAGTCTGAGTGAACTCTGGGAGTTGGTGACAGACAGGGAGGTCTGGCATGCTGCAATTCATGGCGTCGCAAAGGGTCGGACACGACTGAGCGACTGAACTGAACTGAACTGATGTCCCCTTCTCCTCATGCCTTCAGTCTTTCCCAGCATCAGGGTCTTTTCTAGTGAGTTAGTTCTTCGCATCAGGTGGCCAAGGTATTGGAGTTTCAGCTTCAGCATTAGTCCTTCCAATGATTATTCAGGACTGATTTAAATGTTAGCCTCATCTGAAAACCCCCTTCACAGAATGTTTGATCAAATATCTGGGCATCTTGTGGCCCAGTCAAGTTGACACATAAAATTTGACACTGCACTTTTATTTCTCTCTTTTGTGGTATTGCACTCTCCCGGAATCCCAGTACAATGTTGAGTCATTGTGGTGAGAAAGGACAACCTTGCCCTGTTTCCCTATCTTAGGGAGAAAGTGGCCAATTGCTAACCACTAAGTATGTTGTCAGCTGTAGGGTTTTTGTGGGTGCTCTTTATCATTTGAGATAGTTCTTCGATATTCCTCATTTTCTGAGAGGATTTTTATTGTTGTATTTGGTCATGAATTGATACTTGCTTTTGTCAAATTTTTTTCTGCACTTGATGGTATAATCACATTATTTTTGTTTGATGTGATAGATTACATTGATAAATTTTTTGAATGTTGAGCCAGTCTTATTCATCTACAATAAATCTCATTGACTTTTGGTATATAATTTTCTTAGCTATATTTCCTGATAATTTCTTAAGGATATACTTTGCATATACTTTCATAAGAGTTATTGGTCATTGGTTTTTATTTCTTGTAATGTTTCTGGTTTCCATATTACAAATTCTGTAAGTTTTTAACCTCATGTATTTTGATACTCTTTTGTTAGGCATATACACATTTAAGATTATGTGTCTTATTGGAGAAATGGGCCTTTTATAATTATGCAATGTTTCTCTTTATTCTTGATAATCTTCATCATTCAGAACTTTATCAAGTAACATAGCTATTTCTGATTTCTTTTCACTAGTTTTATTATGATAGATCTGTTCTTTTTTTTAACCTATCTGAATCTTTATAGTTATATTGGATTTCTTATAAATAACATAACTCTGTTTAAACTTGTAGTATTCTTAACCTACAAAATAATACCTAAATGGAAAGTAGTAGTAGCCAAAAATAAAGTAAGAATTACTTAGGCTATAAGAATACATTTGGAAGGGCTGCAATACCCTCTTTGATATTTTAAAATTCAAATTTACTCTCCTGTTCATTTTAATTCCTCTCATGGCATTTGATTTTTTGTAATTAGTTTTTAATATGCTTCCAAAGATATCTGGGGTAAAATCAGGATTATAATTGCTTCTAGCTGACATCAAATTAAAAGAACTTATTGAAATAATTTCCTTTATGGTTATATTAGAAATGTAGCTACAACTATAGTGAATAATTTTATTAATTGTCTTCTATTGTAGATTGATGATGAGATGTCTTTATAGATGATCAGATGTTAGTAAAATTTAATGGGTGCTTACAACAGGTTTGTAATCAGGTAGGCAAAGTTTCAAATTCTTATTATGTCAGGTGCCTATTAGATGACTATGAGCACATTATTTAACATGTCTAAATTGCAAATATCAACTAATATAGGATTCAAAAAAATAAGGTACAGACTCAGAGGGATCTAGGTTCTTGACCATGCTCTACCATTTATTAGCTATACAAATTAAGTCCACTTACTTAATTTTCCTGAGTTTATTTTCTCATCTGTTAAGTGATATATCACAACTAAGTGACAGTGATTTTTAATTAAATGCATTTTATATTATACTACCAATTAAATATAAATTAAAAGGTGCCTAAGTGGTCATGTATGGATGTGAGAGTTGGACTGTGAAGAAAGCTGAGTGCTGAAGAATTGACGCTTTTGAACTGTGGTGTTGGAGAAGACTCTTGAGAGTCCCTTGGACTGCAAGGAGATCCAACCAGTCCATTGTGAAGGAGATCAGCTCCGGGATTTCTTTGGCAGGAATGATGCTAAAGCTGAAACTCCAATACTTTGGCCACCTCATGCTGAGTTGACTCACTGGAAAAGACTCTGATGCTGGGAGGGATTGGGGGCAGGAGGAGAAGGGGACAACAGAGGATGAGATGGCTGGATGGCATGACTGACTCTATGGACGTGAGTCTGAGTGAACTCTGAGAGTTGGTGATGGATAGGGAGGCCTGGCGTGCTGCGATTCATGGGGTTGCAAAGAGTCAGACACGACTGAGCGACTGAACTGAAGAATGCTTAACACAATATAGCTCCTAAATAAAAATTAAGCTCGTTTTTAATTCTAGAATTAGAAATAATTAAGATTACATGATTTTTGAGCTTTTCTCAGCCTTTTATGGTTTTTTATTTCTTTCTCTATGTAAGACTTTTCTCACTAACATCTCTCTGAAAATCTCATTTTCCCTTGCCAGGAGATTAAAAAACAGAAAAATAAATATGTTACATTTACTGGAAAAAGAAGACTCTGAGCGAAGGATAAAATGCTCCAATTAAGGGCCAAATATATGAACTATCACACTTGAATTTTGTGACTTCTGCTACAAATGATCTGCTATTCAGAGATAAACTTTTTTCTTTTGGGTCATGTACTAGACAATGGTATTTGTTAATAGTTCTGAGTTTCTTGTAGATGAGCTATTATTGTAAATGATGACATGGAAATAAGCATTTGCAGTAGAAGAAATGCAATTTCTAAGTCTGCTCTGCTGTGTCTATGTCAAATTTCCTATTTTTGTTTTAATTTATCAAAAATAGGAAATTTTTAATTTGCTGTTAAAATGAGCAACTTTATTGCTAATTTATTACACTTTCTATCTTGGATTTCAGGAATCTATATTTTAAAGGGTTATATGTTCTTCTACTTCTGCTCATGAAAGAAGACCTGCTGAGGGACATGTTCTTCCACAATAAGCAAATGTACAACTAAACAAAATACATAAAATAACAGTCTTCAGATATTATTAAAAAAAAACAGTGTAAGACTGTGATAACTAAGAGAAGGGAAATTAATAAGAATTAGCCTTTAATAATCTCAACTAACAACCTGAAGACATTTTCTGTGTCACAGTGTTGGGAGGGCTAACTAAACAGGCCCTAGTGATCCTAATGTGTTGAGAAGTCAGAAAGCATAATTTACAAGGAAAAAAGTAGCTAGCTTGTGTGATGCTGGATATGTAAGAGGAAAGAACTGCCCACAGAAAGATAGCAAGCTCTGGCTCTTTGCCTGAGAAATGATCTGCGTATGTGTGAAAAGATCACTTCCAAAATCAGGAGAAAGAACCAGCCAAGAGAAGCAGCCCCCAAACTGTCCCAGACCTCACACAGACCTGGGAATATTTGGTGTTCCTTCGAGAAAAAGTAGAGATTACTCATAACATACAGAACATTTGATAGAATACTCAAAAACACCTTGCCCTAGTAGTTGAGCTAAGTTAGACTACTCCGGGATTGTAACAAAAGCTTGCTTCAAAAGGATCAGACTGATCCACTGTTATTTAATGAACCAGAACAAAATCCAACATTCTTCAAAGAAAGTAAAAAAAAAAAAAAGAAAGAAAATCCAGCAATCAACAGTGTAATTAAAAGCTATGCAAGAAACAAAAAAATAAAATTCACAGCTAAGGAAAATTTGAAAAAAGGAAACAGATACCAGAATGAAGTCTAGAGAACTCATCATCAGCATAGCTATACCATAGGAATATTAAAAAGATTCTTTATGTATTTTAGATCTACAAAGGGGATATGATGTAGTTATGGCAAATATGTAAATAAATCTAACATATTTTTCTTTTCATTTTTTTCAGTTTCATCTGTGAAAAGATAATTGTTTAAAGCTGATATAATAACAATATGTTATGAACTTTATAATATATCAAAGGAGATAAGTAAATGGAAGTATATTGTTGTAAGATGTTATACATTAAGTGGCATTGTTATCTAAGAATTAATCGATTAAAGAGGTATGCTGTAAAGCTTGAGAAACTACAGAATAATAAAACAAAGAAGTACAACTGATAAAGCTAAAGCAGAGATAAAATCATGAATATCTATTTATATAAAAAGCATAGACAGAGGAAAAAATGGCAGTGAATAAATTGAACAAACAAAAAGCAGAAAAATCATGTTGGTAAATATAATAAATGTAAATAGTCTGAACACTCCAATGAAAAGGCAGAGAATATTCACATTGGGTAAAGTGGCAAGATCCAATTTGATGTTAAGTAAAAGAAGCCAGACACAAAATATTATACAATCTATGATTTAATTTATATAAACTTATATAAATGGCAAAATTTTAGTGACAGAAAAAAACAGCCATGTTTGCTAGAAACTGGAAGTGAGGAGATAACATTGATTTCAGTTGAATTTGACTGCAGTTTAGAAAGGAATGGCAACCCACTCCAGTATCCTTGCCTGGAGAATCCCATGAACAGAAAAGTCTGGTAGGCTACAGTCCATGGGGTTGCAAAGAGTTGGACACGACTGAACGACTCACACACACACACACACACACACAGAAGATTATGTAAATCTTCTGTATCTTAATTGTGGGAGTGATTGTAAAACTATTTGTATTTGGTAAAATTTATCAAATTGAGAACTTAAAGTGAGCAAATTTTAGTATATGACATTTATAATTCAATAAAAATGAATTTAAAAGAGTTTATGAATATTCACGTTTAGAAATCAGGAATGGTTTCTTTTTTTTATTTTTTATTAATAATTTTATTGGTGTATAGTTGACTATAATGTGTCAGTTTCTGCTATACAGCAAACAGAAGCAATTACAAATATATACAAATATTCAGTCTCTTTTAGATTCTTTTCTCATATAGTTCATCACAGAGTATTGAGTAGAGTCCCCTGTGCTATACAGTAGGTCCTTATTAGTTATCTATATGTATTATATATATATATGCAATATATATATATTCCTCATGTTGTACAATATATTTTGGTACAATTTTTACACCTGCTAGTTTGTACCTTATGATCTCCTATCCCTATATTTCTCCTCACCACTTCCCTTTCCTCATTTTTCACCACTAGTTTGCTCTCTGTATCTGTGTCTGTGTCTTTTTGTTATATTCATTAATTTGTTTTATTTTTTTAGATTTCACTTATAAGTGATAGCATACAGTATTTATCTTTCTCTGACTTATTTCATTCAGCATAATGTTCTCCAAGTCCCTCGTTGCCACAAATGGCTAAATGTCATTTCTTTTTATAGCAGAGTAGTATTCCATCCCATCTTCTTTATTCATTAGTTGAAGGGTACTTAGGTTGCATTCATATCTCAGCACTTGTAAATAATGCTGTTATAAACATTCGGGTGCATGTTGGTCTTCAAATCAGTTTTTTGGGTTTTTTTTGGGGGGGTGGCAGGTATATAACCAGGAGTGAAATTGCTGGGTCATATGTTATCTCTAGTTTTAGCTTTTTGAGAAACATCCATACTGTTTTCCACGGTGGCTGCACCAGTTCACAATGCCACCAACAGCATACAAGGGATCCCATTTTTGCACATCTTCTCCAACTCTATTCATTTGTGTTCTAATTTTTTTTTTAATTTACTTTCTTTATTTTTGGCTATTCTGGGAATGGTTTCTAAGGAGACTTTCTTTCTGCTAGATTCTTTTTAGTTTTCAGATTTTTATATTTAGTTGTGGATTTGAAGAGGATGAAGAGATTATCAAAGTATTCAGTTCATATAGGTATTCAGTAAATTATTCTTAATAATTTCTAAAGTTGAATACTCAAAATGGGCAAATTTGACGTAAGGAATCAAGTCAGTATTAGCACAATATATTTTAAAATCTAAAATGTCTTGAACATTTTGCCTTTGTGATTTCTCATTTTACCTTTCCAAAATTATGCTCCCTTCTGGTTAGCTGGCAGAATAAAACCAATGGAAGCTCCATTGGTCACAGTGAGATTCAAAACCATTGCATAGTAGAGCAGGTCATTTGGAAGAAGCTTCTTTATATTGTGTGTGTTCGTCACTCAGTCGTGTCAGACTCTCTGCGACCCCGTGGACTGTGGTCTGCCAGGCTCCTCTCTCCATGGAATTCTCCAGGGAAGAATACTGGAGTGGGTAGCCTTTCCCTTCTCCAGATCTTCCTGACCCAGATATTGAACCCAGGTGTCTTGCATTGCAGGCAGATTCTTTACTGTCTAAGCCACCAGGGAAGCCCACTTTTTATTATGCAAGCCAATAAATGTATTCTTTTCAGAGTTGTTTTCCTATTGCCTGAGAAATTTCACAAGGATAGTTTATAATCATTAGATTCTATTCTAATGCCAATAGGTTAGCATACATTCGTTGTTAGTTAATATTGTGTGTTAACATCCCTATTATGTAAGTAATATAATTTTTTAAAAGGAGATGAAACTTGTAAAACATTAAGAGTGGCTTGAGCTAGTGTTTGAGTAAGCAACAAGAGTATTTTAAGAACTTGGACCAAAGATTTACACATGTGTATAGATGGTAAAAATGAGACCCTTTAGTAAATGGGATTTAATTGTAGGTGGAGTTGTTTTATGACATTTCTTTTAGCTATTTGCTGCTTATTGTGAAACTAATAATGATGAGAAATTTGAATTTTATCCATAAAGAAATCAGAAACAGGAAATGCAAGCTTATGTCACAAGTGACTAGGTTCTCTCTGGTAATTTAAGGTCCTGGAATTCACTTAAACTAAGATAAATTGTCAGAAGTGTCCCCCTGGGTGTCCATTAGAGCTTTATGGCAGATTTAGGGACTTGGAATAGCTTCATTCTGGACCCAGGAGGCCTGAGTGTCTCTTTGATCAATTATTGTACTTCCATTAAAATATTTTTACTTTACTGTGGGGGCATCTTGATCACTCTGCATCTTGCTTCAGCTGTCAGATCATCTAACTCTTTTATTTGAAAGGTTATATCACTCCTCTCTGCTAATGTGTTCAATGTTTAAGGAGTCCAACTCACAGCTGATACAAATTTTTCCTGCTGGACTAAGAATCTACTTCACTTTGCAGTGAAAGCTGTTCATCATGAAATATCCTAGTGAGGTTCATAGGCTAGCCTCTTATACAGTTTGGATGATAGAGTAACATAAATAGTAGCCTTGATAGCTCAGCTATGTTAACAAAATTCTATGATAATGAAAGTTCTTGATATATAACATAATAGTATATTGTAACTTTGTAGTATTTCTTTGCAATTCAATTTTGAACTGAAGAGTCTTCATTGAAAATGGTTAATCACCCAAAAGATTGTTAACTGTAGGTAGCAAATCTTTTGTTCCTTGAGTATATACTGAACTGGTTATTTAAAAACCATATCATACAATGAAATGAATGCTCATACCTCTCTATATTAAAGACATGAAAATTAATTAGACATCTGAAAGATACTTTGATTTCTTGAAATATGCTATATGTGTGTGTGTGTGTGTATAGTATTACTTTAATAATGTTAATAATATTATCCTTTTAAATCTTAAATTTATTTTAGATATCCTTTAAATTTATTTATTTTAATTGAAGGCTAATTACCTTACAATATTGTAGTGGTTTTTGCCATACATTGACATGAATCAGCTATGGGTTTACATGTATTCCCCATCCTGAACCCCCCTTCCACCTCCCTCCCCATCCCATCCCTCTGGGTCATCCCAGTGCACCAGCCCTGAGCACCCTGTCTCATGCATCGAACCTGGACTGGCGATCTGTTTCACATATGATAATATACATGTTTCAATGTTATTCTCTCAGATCGTCCCACCCTTGGCTTCTCCTACAGAGTCCAAAAGACTGTTCTATACACCTGTGTCTCTTTTGCTGTCTCGTATATTTCCTTATCCTTAAATGGAAGCTCTTCTTTGTTACTTAGCATAGTCACTTTTATTTCTAATTTCTAGTTCTTTCATTTGTTTTGTGTTTTAATAGCACTTATATACAGGTTTCAGTGTTTAATTAAAAATTTGGATTCTTATTGATATGTATTAATTGGTTCTGGTTTTAATACTCATATATATATTAATTGGATTCCCATTGGTTTGTATTAATTGGTTCATAAGCCAACCTAGTGGAATATACTCTAATATAGAAAAGAAAGATCAGGTTAACATCTTTGTCTTGCAAGTTGGTGGCATATAAACATCCCAGCCTTAGAGAAAATTTCTTGTGTCATTTAATGTGTAGTTAGTTGACACAGATTTATGTCAAGCAATCAAAGAAGTCAAGTTTCATATATACCTGTATTCCATTATTTTCAATAGCATCAAATATACTCAAAAGTTTATAATCATTATAATACTATATGTGAGAGTTGGACTATAAAGAAAGCTGAGCACTGAAGAACTGATGCTTTTGAACTGTGGTGTTGGAGAAGACTCTTGAGAGTCCCTTGGACTGCAAGGAGATCCAACCAGTCCATCCTAAAGGAGATCAGCCCTGGGTGTTCATTGGAAGGACTGATTTTGAAGCTGAAACTCCAGTACTTTGGCCACCTGATGCGAAGAACTGACTAATTTGAAAAGACCCTGATGCTGGAAAAGATTGAGGGCAGGAGGAGAAGAGGACGACAGAGGATGAGATGGTTGGATGGCATCACGGACTCAATGGCCATGGGTTTGGGTGGAATCCGGGAGTTGGTGATGGACAGGGAGGCCTGGTGTGCTGTGGTTCATGGGGTCTCAAAGAGTCGGACATGACTGAGCAACTGAACTGAACTGAATGCTATATAGTATAGGACAATAGTAATGATAAGAAATGAGATATTTGTAAATATTATGATAATAAAATCAGAGGAGGAAGCAATAGGCTTTCAACTTAAACTAACCACCACTCCAAGTTACTAAGAGGACAGAGCAATGCTTGAATGTTGAATGACAATCAACCTGATGCATAAGTATCATAATAGTATTAATTATAATTTAAGATTTGTATTCATAACAGTTTGCTTTTCTATGTACCTTGAGCTCTATGTGTGTTTTTGAATAATTGTTTAACTTGAACAATTTGTGAATGCCGTATGTGGGCTTCCCAGTTGGAGCTAGTGGTAAAGAACTTGTCTGCCTGTGCAGGAGACATAAGAGACGTGGGTTCAATCCCTGGGTTGTGAAGATCCCCTGGAGGGGGGCATGGCCACCCACTCCAGTATTCTTGCCTGAAGAATATCGTGGACTGAGGAGCTGGACCGGTTACCATCTACGGTGTCTCAGAGTCGGACAGGACTGAAGCTGACTTAGCGTGCATGCACACACAACTCATATCTATTTTCTAAAATTCTCTAATTTTCTTTTTTACTGTATTTTCTTTTTGCTCTCTCTTGTGCTTATATAGATAAATATCAGGTTAGGTGTTTAGGTTTTATATCAGTGTTCTGGGGTGGTCATAACAAAGTACCACAAATTACATTGATTAATATTTTAGAAATGTACTCTCTCATACTTATGGAGGCTAGAAGTCCACAATCTAGGTAGGTATTGGCAGTACTGTTTCCTGCTGGAGGTTCTGAGAGAGCATTTATTCTCTGCATCTCTTGTAGCATCTGATGATTGCCAGAGATCCTTGGCATTTCCTGGCTATAGACATATCACTTCATTCTCAGGCTCCATCTTCACTTAACATTCCCATCTCTGCGTGTCTGTGCCTCTTTTCTTACAAGGACACCAGTCATGTTGGATTCAGGGTCCACTTTAATCAAATATGATCTCATCTTAACTTGATTACATTAAAGTCCCTATTTCCAAATAACTCCACATTTAAGGGTACTGGGAGTTGGGCTTCAATATCTTTTTTGTGGGACACAATTCAAACCACAAGTGTTTACAGAACATGGATATAACCCAGATGCAGAGGGTTTTTGCATCTTACTTTCTTCATGGAAATCTTTTGATAGCAATTGTTATAGCTTTAATACATTTTTAAATGTTTGTAATTTTAGTTATCATAAAATTTTATTATATTAATTATAATAGTTAATTAAAAGAAGATAATTTTTATTCTTTTTAGTAATAATTCTTATTTAGTTTGTGGTGTAGAAGCTTGCAAATTTATTCATCTATTCATCACTGCTAGACATTCACTTTTTTTCCCAAGTTTTTGTGACTACAAACCAACTTCATAAGTACCTTAGTACCTATGGTCTTACCAGCTGGTTCTTCTGTATCTGTGTAATAGATCCCTGGATGTGGGATCAAAAGGGAGATATTTTAAAACTTTCTAGTGTTACCAGGTTAGTTTACAAAGGAATAATAATTTATCTTTCCTTCAACAATTAATAAGCATAGGCCTTCTGTTGCATCTCTGATGGAATAGGTGTTGAAATTAAAAAAAAAAAATCTTTAGGATCATGAGTATAAAGTGATATTTTATTGCTTTAAAATACATTTCCTCCATAATGGGTTTAACCCTATTTTCATATCTTTTGAGAGCATTTGATGAATGCCTCTTCCCTATCAATTCACATGAACCTGTGGATATGTTATCTCTAGCATTTGCCTTATAAAGATTTTTCTCAAAAATCTTTCTTTGCTGACTTGCCATAAAAATTTTTTTTATAACTTTTATGACCAAGTATAAACTATTTTTTAAAATATAGGTTCTGGATTAATGGTTTTGGCTGAGCAACTTTTCCCAGGAGACGCTGATCCGTCATCTCTTAGGGCAATTTTTTGTGGACCCTGATACTTGTCTTCCATATTCTTTCAGTGTTTATTTCTCATACTAATAGAACCCTTGGATTTTCATTGTGCCAATTACTACTTTGACAAGAGTGAGCTTGACAAGTTTCCTTATAGCCTTCGTGTGTCCTTGTTACTCAACTCTGTTAAAATACATGAAATGTGAGCAGAATGATGTCATGCCTCTTCCCTTGCTTTCTCTACACTGACAGGAATGTTTCTGAGTCATGTTGGACCATAAGGATGTGATCAATACCCAAGAATTTCAAAGTAGCTAGGTGGAAGGAAGGTTGACTCTTGGTATTGTAGAGCCATCATATGGGCCCCAGAAATAAGCTTCATGGAAATCTTCATGGAAATTGTGTTTAAACCACTGATATTTTAGGATTCAGGTATAGAGGACACATGTGTGCTAAGTCTCTTCAGTCATGTCCTACTCTGTGAAACCCTATGGACTGCACCCTGCCAGACTCCTTTGTTCTTGGAATTCTCTAGGAAAGGATACTGGAGTGGGCTGTCATGGCCTCTTCCAGGGGATTTTCCCAACCCAGGTATTGAATTTGTGTCTCTTGGGTTTCCTGCATTGGCATTGCCACTACTGCCATCTGGGAAGCCCTATAGAGGCCACAACTACACTCAGAATAATATAGCCACCTAAGAAGCACATGTGTTCCATATTTAGATACTATGTTAACTGTCAGAGGATCTTTGGAGAGAGTAGCATTATTGGGGATTCCACTCACGCAAAAAGATTGATTTGCCTACATAATGGTCTGTTTGCAAAAATAAAATATTATTCCTATTATTTTCCAGCATATAGTTTAATGTCTCATTCATATTTCTGTATTTATTCAGACACCTAGTAATTATTTTTCTGAGGCAACACTAACAGAAGGCTAAAGAAGTTCAAATAATGATTTTACAAGAATTAATTGTAGGCTCAGAGTTAAATTTGATGTTTTCAGTGGTGGATGTGAGGTTTCCTGAGGCAGTAGGACAAATGAGTGTTTAATACCTGTTTGCTTTATTGAACAGCAGCCACTAGCTCTCTAAACTCTCTCCGCAATCTTATCTTCACACATTCTAAAAGTACTGTTTGATCTAAAAATATATATTTTATTTTCTTAAGTACCAATTCTTATACATGCCATTTTTATCAATATCAATCTTTTATACGGAAGCATTTAACTTAATAAAAGCTTAATAGGAAAAGTAATATTAAATGTGATGTTATCCTTTTCTTCCCCCCTCTGCTTTCACTAATGTATCTTTTTCATTCTAACCTTGCTGTGTTGGCTTTTTTCAGATTGCAACTTCAATCACCTTCTCACCTCCCTCCACATTTCCCTAACTATCTTTCCCACTTTTTCTAAGATCCCGAACTGAACTTGTTTCTTCCCCATGCAAGAGTAAATTATTTTCCTGTTCTCTTCAAGTTTCAGCTTGATGCATGCTTAGTCACACAGCTGTGTCTAAGTCTTTGCAACTCCACGGACTGTAGCCAACCAGGCTCCTCTGTCCATAAGATTCTCCAGGCAAGAATACTGGAGTGGGTTGCCATTTCCTCCTCCAGGGGATCTTCCTAACCCAGGGATCAGACCCACGTCTCTTGCATTTCCTGCAACGGCAGATTGACTCTTTACAGCTAAAGCCACCTGTGAAGCCTATAAAAGAGAAGCAGTCTGTCACCACCTTGATTTTCTCAGAAATTCTGAAGAGGAACATTTCCCCTTTACTCAGAGTGGATAGAGCAGCTTATTCATGAACACCTTCAAGGTGAGACCGGGTCAACCTCTATTCCTTTTTCTGTTTCAGGGCTGGATTGAAACGGCCAGTGGGTGTACACCCATGGCGGATGCATGTTGATGTATGGCAAAACTAATACAATATTGTAAAGTAAAAAATAAATAAATAATTTAAAAAAAAAAAGAAAAGAAAAGGCCAGGGTTCCCTGCTCCCTAATGGTGAGGAGGAGTGAAGGCTGAGGATCTGGTTTTCAAGGGCAGATGGGTTGAGAGAGGCACATTCTATGATGCTTTCTGTCTGTTTGCAGCTGGGTTTGTGCACCAAATTGTCATCTTTCTTGGGGCTGGCAAAGTGTTTGCAAAATATTTGAATGTGTAGAACTGTTTGGGAGGTAATAGAAAGCCTCAGCTTAATATCAGTTCAAAACCACACTCAAGCCCACCAAATACATCAAAATCCATGCATTTTTTGAGTTATTAAACTCCACATATCTAGTGAGAAAGCTTATGCTCTCCTGAATTCCTGTATCTCTATCTTCAATTGCTTAAACTGATGAGAGAGGAAAAAGGCGGCAAATTAGAGCTTCTTTGATGTGTTACAAGGTCCACTGACATCAGGTCCTGTATTTCTCTTCATCTCTTGGGACAACACTCTACCTTTCCATTTGCCCTAAGTTGACTAAAAAAATTATTCATAACATAAGATTGAGATTTATGTTTATTTGGCAGAAATTCTTAAGACTTGAAGTCCAGGAGGCAACATCTCAAATAACCCTGAAAGAACTCCTCCAAGGAGTCGTGAATAAAAGTCAGTTTACACAAGAGTTTTACAACAAAGGGCAGGTAGTCTTAATGTCAATAGATTATTGTTAATTAAAAAAAATCAGATATCACAAGTTAGATAATTTAGTACTTTTCTTTGCATGGAAAGATGTCAGTCTGTGCTCATTGAAATCATTCTTTTGATATGTACCTCCTTTGGTGGTTCAAACAGTAAAGAAATGCCTGCAATGCAGGAAACCTGGGTTTGATCCCTGGATCAGGAAGATCCCCTGGAGGAGGAAATGGCAACCCATTCCAATATCCTTGCCTGGAGAATTCCATGGATAGAGGGAGCCTGGCAGGCTACAGTCCATGGGGTTGCAAAGAGTCAGACACGACTGAGTAACTAACACACTTTTCAGCTATCTGGGGCATGTATTCTGTGTTTTCATATCCTAAGTTCCCTTATGACTTACCAGCTCACGATCCAGTGGTGGCTGCAATCTCTGATGACTGTGACATCCTATGTTTCCTGATATAGTAGGCAATGCTCCATTTCTCACCTGTGATGCAAGAGAGATAAAAGTGTAGATGAATCTTCCAAGAAATGAAGGAAAGTGGAATAAAGAGAGAACAAAAGGAGGGAAAATAAAAAACAGAGCAGAAAAAAACAGCAAAAAAGTGAGAATGATAACTTGAACATAATTTTTTTTAAGGATTCTTGACAAGACTCTCTGGATCTGGAAAGTAGAAGCCACTTTTATCTCTGATGCTGAAAATTCAGCTTCTCTATGCACTGGTGCAGAACTGAATCTTGGAGACAGAGTTTTGAGTGAAGTAGAAAAAGATAGCTTTATTGTTTTGCCAGGGAAAGGAGAACACAGTGGCTTCCTTCCTTGAGAAATTATGTGTTCCACCCCAGGAGGATTTGATGAGGAGTCTTAAAACAATACCTTAAGGATGGGGTTGCTGATGACATTAGGGTGTGTGGTAGTATGGTGAATTAGTTAATATTAATGTAGTGTGTACTTGAAATTTACTTTGAGAGTAAATCTCATACACACAGCAAAGAAATGAAGTGATACATATGTTAATTAACTTGATTACGGTAATAATTTTACAATGTATATATGTCAAAATATCATGTTGCATAACTTAAACATAATGAATTTTTATTTGTCAATAATACCTCAGTAAAACTGGACAAAGAATACACACACTTATTCATTCCATTTATATTTATTTAATGCTTACATTATATTAGTCATTATTCTGGGGACTGAACCAAGTGCTACATTTCTCAAATTCTCACTAGTAGAGTTTCCCTGCCTCTGCCATCTGTTTTAGGCTGATAATTTTGTGAAATACAATGGGTACAAGTGAAAAAGCTGACTCAGCATTCAAAAAACGAAGACCATGGCATCTGGTCCCGTCACTTCATGGCAAACAGATGGGGAAACAATGGAAACAGTGAGAGACTATTTTGGGGGGATCCAAAATTACTGCAGATGGTGACTGCAGCCATGAAATTAAAAGACGCTTGCTCCTTGAAAGAAAACCTATGAACAATCTAGACAACATATTAAAAAGCAGAGACATTACTTTGTTGACAAAGGTCCGTCTAGTTACAGCTATGGTTTTTCTAGTAGTCATGTATGGATGTGAGAGTTGGACCATAAAGAAAGCTGAGTGCTGAAGAATTGATGTTTTTGGAGTTGAGAGTGTTGCGGTGTCGGAGAAGACTCTTGAGAGTTCCTTGGACTGCAAGGAAATCAAACCAGTCAATCCTAAAGGACTGAATATTCATTGGAAGTCCTGAATATTCATTGGAAGGACTGATACTGAAGCAGAAACTCCAATACTTTGGCCACCTGATGTGAAGGGGATGACAGAGGATGAGATGGTTGGATGGCATCACTGACTCAATGGACATGAGTTTGAGCAAGCTCCAGGAGGTGGTGATGGACAGGGAAGCCTGGTGTGCTACAGTCCATGGGGTTGCAAAGAGCTCGACATGACTGAATAACTAAACTTAACTGATTCTTAGTTACTGCAACGTTATCAATTTGCTATTAAAGTTTCTAAATACTGATGTTCAACTTCCATACTTCGGTAGATCAGTAATAATAATTTACATAAGGTCAAAACATCAGTCCATACTTTGAGTTGCACTGTAGAGGAGATATGAAATAATAATGCAGAAGCTCTGAACTTCATTCCAGTATCTGCTGCTCTTCTCGCTGTTTAATCATGTCTGAATCTTTTGCTACTCCATGAACTGTAGCCACCAGGCTCCTCTGACCTTAGGATTTCCCAGACAAGAATACTGGAGTGAGTTGCCATTTCCTTCTCCAGGGGATTTTTTGACCCAGGGATTGAAGCCACATCTCATGTACTGCAGGCAGATTCTTTACTGCTGGGCTACCAGGAAGCCCCTCATTCCAGTAGAGAATTTATCAAAAAAATAAATTGAAATGTAACACCAATATCATGAAATATTACAAAAGTCTTAAATAGTATAAAATAGATTGGTCTATAGTGTACTAACAGAAACCAATTTTAAGCAAGAAGAAAAATCACTGCAAGTTGAAGTCCAAAATTGCTACTAATGGTTTCTTTCAAGGATAGGGATTAATTAGGTGGGGAGGCATTGAGAGGAGGATGTTGGTAATGGTTCTCTTCACTTTTGACCTTTTTGCAGCCTTTAATTTGTTAAAAATTCTGTGCTCTATTACTTAAACAAATTCATTAATTAATTTTAAAATTATAATTTAATAATATAATAAAAGTATATATTTCTTTAATGTCTAAGATGATGTTGTGAAAGTGCTGCATTCAATATGCTAGCAAATTTGGAAAACTCAGCAGTGGCCACAGGACTGGAAAAGGTCAGTTTTCATTCCAATCCCAAAGAAAGGCAATGCCAAAGAATGCTCAAACTACAACACAATAGCACTCATCTCACATGCTAGTAAAGTAATGCTCAAAATTCTCCAAGCCAGGCTTCAGCAATATGTTAACCATGAACTTCTAGATGTTCAAGCTGGTTTTAGAAAAGGCAGAGGAACCAGAGATCAAATTGCCAACATCCGCTGGATCATGGAAAAAGCAAGAGAGTTCCAGAAAAACATCTATTTCTGTTTTAGTGACTATGCCAAAGCCTCTGACTGTGTGGATCACAATAAACTGTGGAAAATTCTGAAAGAGATGGGAATACCAGACCACCTGACCTGCCTCTTGAGAAACCTGTATGCAGGTCAGGAAGCAACAGTTAGAACTGGACATGGAACAACAGACTGGTTTCAAAAAGGAAAAGGAGTACGTCAAGGCTGTTTATTGTCACCTTGCTTATTTAACTTATATGCAGAATACATCATGAGAAACACTGGGCTGGAGGAAGCACAAGCTTGGAGTCAAGATTGTCAGGAGAAATATCAATAACCTCAGATATGCAGATGATACCACCCTTATGGCAGAAAGTGAAGAGGAACTAAAGAGCCTCTTGATGAAAGTGAAAGAGGAGAGTGAAAAAGTTGGCTTAAAGCTCAACATTCAGAAAACTAAGATCATAGCATCCTGTCCCATCACTTCATTGGAAATAGATGGGGAAACAGTGGAAACAGTGGCTGACATTATTTTTCTGGGCTCCAAAATCACTGCAGATGGTGATTGCAGCCATGAAATTAAAAGACGCTTACTCCTTGGAAGGAAAGTCATGACCAACCTAGACAGCATATTAAAAAACAGAGACATTACCTTGCCAACAAAGGTCTGTCTAGTCAAGGCTATGGTTTCTCCAGTGGTCATGTATGGATGTGAGAGTTGTACTATAAAGAAAGCTGAGCACTGAAGAATTGATGCTTTTGAACTGTGGTGTTGGAGAAGACTCTTGAGAGTCCCTTGGACTGCAAGGAGATCCAACAAGTCCATCCTAAAGGAGATCAATCCTGGGTGTTCATTGGAAGGACTGATGTTGAAGCTGAAACTCCAATACTTTGGCCACCTGATGCGAAGAGCTGACTCATTGGAAAAGACCCTGATATTGGGAAAGATTGAAGGCAGGAGGAGAAGGGGACGACAGAGGATGAGATGGTTGGATGGCATCACTGACTCGGGGGACATGGGTTTGGGTGGACTCCGGGAGTTGGTGATGGACAGGGAGGCCTGACATGCTGCGGTTCATGGGGTCGCAAAGAGTCAGACATGACTGAGTGACTGAACTGACTGATTGATTGACCTCTTAGTAAAAATATTTTTTCAATTCTCTTTTAAATTATCAATAATTGTAATGACAAAGGGCTTTTCTGATAGTGCAGTTGGTAAAGAAGCCACCTGCAATGCGGGAGATCTTTGTTCAGTCCCTGGGTCGGGATCCCACTGGGGAAGGGATAGGCTACCCACTCCAGTAGCCTATTCTTGGGCTACTATTATTCTTTGGCTACTATTATTCTTGGGCTTCCCTAGTGGCTCAGATGGTAAAGAATCTGCTTGCAATGCAGGAGACCTGGGTTCAATCCCTGGGTTGGGAAGATCCCCTGGAGAAAGGAATGGCTACCCACTCCAGTATTCTGGCCTAGAGAATTCCATGGACTGTATGCGGTCATAAACAATCAGATACGCTGAACCACTTTCGCTGCCACTCTCAGTTTAATGAAGAAACTATGAGCCTGAATGTATTTAATCTTTGCTCATATATGTTATACCTCCTGCTATTCTTACACCATGGAGAAGGCAATGGCACCCCACTCCAGTACTGTTGCCTGGAAAATCCCATGGATGGAGGAGCCTGGTAGGCTGCAGTCCATGGGGTCACAAAGAGTCGGACATGACTGAGTGACTTCCCTTTCACTTTTCACTTGCATGCATTGAAGAAGGAAATGGCAACCCACTCCAGTGTTCTTGCCTAGAGAATCCCAGGGATGGGGGAGCCTGGTGGGCTGCCGTCTATGGGGTCGCACAGAGTCGGACATGACTGAAGCGACTTAGCAGCAGCAGCATTCTTACACTGTAGTGCGCCTGCAGGCTCACACATATATATACACAATTTATGTGATATATAATATTTATTCCAGTTGTTCTGCCATTGATTTTATTTATTCAGTTTCAAAGAAGGTAGTTTAATTTAAATGTCCTAAGCATTTGTGGGAAAACATTTTTCCTTAACTGAGGACAACACAGCCATCCAAGTGAAAGTTAAATGATTTAAATATGGTGAGATTCATGAATGCTGTTTGACTTTTTTCATTCTGGCGAAGCCTAGTCATGTGTGTACCACATGAAAAGGTCAACTTGAACATGGACATGACAGGTTTTCAAGGGAAAATTCCAAAACTTACTCTTCAACTTTTCCAATTAGGAAGATTTTCAGACATCTAAGCATACGTTTCAAGAAAGTTAAAGTCCGAGAATCCCACTAACATGAAAAATACAGAAACCATAAAAAGACTTTCTGTGTCGTACTCTGGGTCCTTTGCTCCGAAGATTCACAAGGATACACTTCGCCTCATGATATGCTGATGTCATTTTGTGGACACTTGGAAAGTAGATACAAATCTGAAGGGTATTAGAAGAAGTAAAGGCACTGGTCATTGTCGCAGGTTTTGCCTTTCATTAGAGACTAAGTGAATAAACTGACTCACTGAACAGATATTTCGGAACTGATCTTCTATCTGGGAGGTATGTCATGCAAAATTCCACATGTAGGAAGCATAATCATGCAGGTGATAAAGACTGTGGTTCTGCCCATAAGTGTTGGCGGAGAGGTATATCAGGTGAATAAGTCTAGCACACAAGGTGGAGTATGTTATGAGCTGCAACGGATGTACCACGAAATCTAAGAAAAATTCAGATTAAAAATACATCAGCTGAGTTTAGGGCTTGAGGGTGCGTTTCACTAAAAACTCATCCCAACAGCAAGGTCAAATTCTCAAAGAAATGTGCCCATCCCCATGTTTTCAGACACACTATGAATACACTGTGTTAAATTCTTTCCACAAAGAGTCAAGCTTCTTAACCGGAACAGACTGTTCTCAATTAAAGTGCTGTAATATATGATCTTAGGACCATTACAGGGGTAGTAGGTGTTGAGGTATTAAGCAGTCTTGTCTGGTGAGAGGCTTCTCAATCTAGTTCACATCCTGTATTGTAATCTCTCCTGATTCCTGGGCACATACCCAGGAAACAGCTTTGTATTGAAGCTGAGTGAGAAGACTGTGATGTGCCTCTTTCACTGACTGCCATCTTTTCAAAATCAGCAGAAAAAAAGCTCTTAACTCTTCTTTTATTTCTAATTGTCCATCAGTTCATTTCAGTTCAGTTCAGTAGCTCAGTCCTGTCTGACTCTTTGCGACCCCATGAACTGCAGCACGCCAGGCCTCCCTGTCCATTACCAACTCCTTATGTCCACTGAGTTGGTGATGCCATCCAACCATCTCATCCTCTGTCGTCCCCTTCTCCTCCTGCCCTCAATCTTTCCAAATATCAGGGTCTTTTCCAATGAGTCAACTCTTTGCATCAGGTGGCCAAAGTATTGGAGTTTCAGCTTCAACATTAGTCCTTCCAATGAACACCCAGGACTAATCTCCTTTAGAATGGACTGGTTGGATCTCCTTGCAATCCAAGGGACTCTCAAGAGTCTTCTCCAACATCACAGTTCAAAAGCATCAAATCTTCAGTGCTCAGCTTTCTTTATAGTCCAACTCTCACAACCATACATGACTACTGGAAAAATCATAGCCTTGACTAGACAGACCTTAGTTGGCAAAGTAATGTCTCTGCTTTTTAATATGCTGTCTAGGTTGGTCATAACTTTTCTTCCAAGGAGTAAGTGTCTTTTAATTTCATGGCTGCAATCACCATCTGCAGTGATTTTGGAGCCCAGAAAAATAAAGTCAGCCACTGTTTTCACTGTTTCCCCATCTATTTGCCATGAAGTGATGGGACAGGATGCCATAATCTTAGTTTTCTGAATGTTGAGCTTTAAGCCAATTTTTTCATTCTCCTCTTTCACCTTCATCAAGAGGCTTTTTAGTTCCTCTTCACTTTCTTCCATAAGGGTGGTGTCATCTGCATATCTAAGGTTACTGATATTTCTCCCATAGTTTTGCAAAAGCTTGGCAGGATCAAGTTTGGAATTAGACATGACTAGACTCCAGCCATTCTTCTGAAATTTGCCAGCTATGTGTCTTAGATAAATCATACCTTTATGCCTTCGATAGTTCACTTGTAAAATGAACTTTAGTAGTGATATAACATATATATATATGTATGTATATATATATATATAATGTCTGGCACAAAGTAAGCCTCCAATAACATTTACCTGCTGCTGCTGCTAAGTCACTTCAGTCGTGTCCAACTCTGTGCGACCCCATAGATGGTAGCCCATGAGGCTCCCCCATCCCTGGGATTCTCCAGGCAAGAACATTGGAGTGGGTTGCCATTTCCTTCTCCAATGCATGAAAGTGAAAAGTAAAAGTGAATTCGCTCAGTCGTGTCTGACTCTTAGTGACCCCATGGACTACAGCCTACCAGGCTCCTCCATCCATGGGATTTTCCAGGCAAGAGTACTGGAGTGGGTTGCCATTGCCTTCTCCTATTGCAATGGTAATAGCATCACTTTTATTTAACTGCCAACCATAAATAAATCTTCCATATATAAAGCCAGGTGTTCAGTACCCTTTGTCCAAAAATCTCTATTGATTTTCCACTTATCCAGATCCACTCCATTTTTACAAGCCTAAATCCAACCTTACATTTCCTACAACAAATAGCTATGGCCTTCAAATTAAATGCTTACTTGGTCAATGCAATTTAGTGATAGCCAAGTGAGAAGTTAGAAAGTAGTTAAAAATATGCTAAGATTGCTGCTAAGTCGCTTCAGTCATTTCTGACTCTGTGTGACCCCTGAGACGGCAGCCTACCAGGCTCCCCTGTCCCTGGGATTCTCCAGGCAAGAACACTGGAGTGGGTTGCCATTTCCTTCTCCAATGCATGAAAGTGAAAAGTGAAAGTGAAGTCGCTCAGTCGTGTCCAATTCTGAGCGAACCCATGGACTGCAGCCTACCAGGCTCTTCCGTCCATGGGATTTTCCAGGCAACAGTACTGGAGTGGGATGCCATTGCCTTCTCCAATGCTAAGATTAATGCATATATATTAGTTAATTCTAGTGCCATAATTTGCATATAGATACAGACACAGTTATGGGCTTCACTGGTGGTTCAGATGATAAAGAATCCTCCCGTAATGTAGGAGACCTGGGTTGGATGCCTGGGTTGGGAAGGTCCCCTGGAGAAGTAAATCGCAACCCACTCCAGTATTCTTGCCTGGGAAGTCCCATGGACAGAGAAGTCTGGCAGGCTATAGCCCATGCTGTTTCAAAGAGTCAGACATGACTGATAGGCCAAACCAAATAGACACAGTTACTATGATTGGAAAATAGTTAGGTTGCCTAAGTCAAATTACAACTCCATTGATTACAAGGTGTGTGTAATCTCCTTCTTCTCCTTCTTCTTAAACTTATAGCACTGTGTGACACTTATTATCTCAATAAAACTGGAAGAAAATAGATAGCTGCAAGAAACAACACTAATAAATCCATATCTAGAAAATGATCACACAACACACAATGTAATACAAAATATATTTGCATTGAGTTAAATAATAAATATGGGCTTCCCTGGTAGCTCAGATAGTAAAGAATCTGCCTACAATGCAGGAGAAGAAGGAGAAGAAGAAGGAGGAGGAGGAGGAGGGGAAGGGGAAGAGGAAGAGGAAGTAGAAGAAGAAGAAGATGGGAGAAGGCAATGGCACCCCATTCTAGTACTCTTGCCTGGAAAATCCCATAGACGGAGGAGCCTGGTAGGCTGCAGTCCTTGGTGTTGCTAAGAGTCGGGGACGACTGAGAGACTTCATTTTCCCTTTTCACTTTCATGCATTGGAGAAGGAAATGGCAACCCATTCCAGTATTCTTGCCTGGAGAATCCCAGGGATGGGGGAGCCTGGTGGGCTGCTGTCTATGGGGTCGCACAGAGTCGGACACAACTGAAATGACTTAGCATTGCAAAAAAAATACCAAGACTGGTTACTTCTGGAACAAGATTAGATTACAGTAGATTCTTACTGAATATTTTAAGCTTTATCTAATTTGAAGAATACTTACTTAAGTATTACTTAATACTTACTGGCTCTGGAGCCAAATGTCTTATATTCAAACTTTGGCTCTGCCATTCACCATCTTCTAACTCCCAGAATTTTATTCAAATGATCAGTGATTTCAGAGAGATAACTGATGATGTGTTTCCTCATGAGATTCGGAACAGCATTTCTGGCACTGTCATGTACATTAAATTTTGCCGTTCCTGTTTTGCAGAGATTAAGGATTGAATATGTTGAGAAGGGAAGAGTGATGGTAACAGATAAACAGAAACATTAGTCTAACAGTGAGCCAGGAGTTTGAACACTTAAATATATAAAACTGAGTTTTATCTAACCAAGCATGAGCGGCTGCATGCCTAAGCAGAGTTTTTAATCACAAATATCACTTTTCATGATAATAACAATTTCAAAGAATTTAATGAAAATAAATTGAATCTATTATTCTGAATAGTGTTATGATCATGTGGATTAAAATAATACATTTTGACTTTATATTGATTTTTTGTGTTAGTCATTCAGTTGTGTCTGACTCTTTTTGTGAGCCCATGGACTGTAGTTCACTAGGCTCCTCTGTCCATGGAATTTTCCAGGCAAGAATAACTGGAGTGGGTAGTCATTTCCTTCTTCAGGGGATCAAACCTGGGTCTCCTGCATTGTAGGCAGATTCTTTACTATCTGAGCTACCAGGGAAGCCCATATTTATTATTTAACTCAATGCAAATATATTTTGTATTACATTGTGTGTTGTGTGATCATTTTCTAGATATGGATTTATTAGTGTTGTTTCTTGCAGCTATCTATTTTCTTCCAGTTTTATTGAGATAATAAGTGTCATACAGTGCTATAAGTTTAAAGTCTAAAGCATAATGATTTGACTTGCATATATCACATACATCATGAGATGATTATCACAATAAGTTTAGTAAACATCAATCTTGATGAAAACAATACTAATATTTAAATTTTTAAAAAATGCTTCTGTAAAATCAACTCATCTTTCCAACTTCTATTGACTACACACCATTCCACGACCATTTCCAGTCATAACAACAACCCTAGAAAAGTATTGTAAGAACTTAAATAGAAAGTAACAGTGAGTTTCTAGGAACCTCATTCAAGCTGTTTAATTTCAGCTTTCAGATTGTATTGGATTTTATGTTGCTGAACAATAATAATGACGATAGGTCCACTTTAGAGATTGGAGCTTTGGTGACAATAATTGGTCAGTCATTTATTTACTTACTCCTTAATATACTCAATTAACATTTTTGGAATGTTTACCATGGCCCAAGCACCATACTATTGTTTCATAGCAAAAAATACTGCCTTTTGTTTGTTTCCACATTAAAATAGTTTCTGTAAAATTTTGCATAAGAGAAGTTCCATATATAAAATAAGAATGGGAAATATTAATATGTGATCTATTATTACACAAGAAATACATGAGTAGGTACTCTTACTATCATAAAGGACAGAAGTTGGGGAAGTATATAGCATAAAATGCGAAATCCACTTTGGTGTTTCACCCACAAATTCATATGCATCTTTCAGAATTTTTGCAGTGTATTTACATATTATCTCGTATTTTCATATATAAAATGCATGTTTAGGTATGTATATGCATATACATATGTACAGTTTTAAAGTCGTGTGGGTTTGTTTTAAACATAGTATGTGTATACATCTACCATATACATATATGTATATGCACCATAACATATATGTATATGCACCATATAAGTACATGTATACACATATACATACATATATATTTGGCACATATACATGTGGTACATATGATATGATGCATATGGTACATATATCAAAAAACATATAATTTTCTTTCTTTATATCTATATTTTGGAGACTTTTTTCCCATGTTAGTATATTAGCCATATAAAGTTGTTAGACACAATTTTTTTTCCTTTTAACTGAAGCATAAAAGGCTAGTGTAGTGAGGTATGCTTTACAGTTGACCACTAAAATTAACCTGTAAGATGTATATTACAATTACCAATTTAGTAAGTCTGGAGAGGTGAAGAATGATTTCCCCATTTTGAAAAGTAAGAAATGCTGAAGCCTGGGTATGAATTTAAGTCCTTGTGTGTCTTATGTTGTTTCTTTTTTCTTAAATCTTATTCAGTATCTCATTTGCAAGAGTCATAAAAAGATAAACATTATGATTTTTGATGTATAAAATGAGATAAAGTGAAAATTGCTCAGTCACGTCTTTGTAACCTCATGGACAAATTTCTCCAGGCCAGAATACTGAAGTGGGTAGCTGTTCCCTTCTCCAGGAGATCTTCCCAATCCAGGGGTTGAACCCAGGTCTCCAGCAATCCAGGTGGATTCTTCAACAGCTGAGCCACTAGGGAAGCCCATAAAGTGGGATGGTCTAGGTCAAAAGAAGCAATATTACTTAGATAAGAATGCTGAACCTTTGGGTGCAAAGTTTTTAAAAAGACTAGCTTTTTCTCCAGCTATTTTTATTTTACTTTAGGCATTTTCTGAATTTATTACATAGTAATAGTACATAACTGTGACAAAGGTTCTTGTGAAGAGTATGGATGGGGTACAGATTAAATAAGAGGGGACAAAATTTAATGGCTTTTACCTATTTGGGGTCTCCCAAAAGTAGTTGTGGGAAACAAAGGAGACGGGTTCAATCCCTGGGTCAGGAAGATCCTTTGGAGAAGGGAATGGCAACCCCACTCCAGTATTCTTGCCTGGGAAATCCCATAGACAAAGGAGGCTGGTGGGTTACAGTCCACGGGGTTGCAAAGAGTCAGAGATGCTTGAAATGACACACATGCAAAAGTAGTTGCTAAGAGAAATATTTGAATCCTTGTGGTTTATTCTGGAGGATAATTCTACAACTCACTAGAGAGGTAGTGGGGAGAGTGAGACCAGGAAAAATAAACCCAATACCAAGTGCAGCAATGGCTTCTGGGTAACCTTGAGTACTAACTAATGTAGAAACTGCTTCAGATATGTCCCACAAAAGAGAGTGGGACTAGGACATTTAGTCACAAAACCCCACCCCTCCATAGTTGGAAATTGTTCCCAAGGGTATTAATTCTCCTGTCCTTTCCTCCACTGGTGGGTTGTTTCTATGCTTGGCTGAATGGCCTTTCAAGATATCAGAAAGCAAAGCAGAAGATCTCTTACCAGAAAGCTGCAAAGTGCAGGGAACTATCCATCATCACTGTCCTGAAATCAGCCGGGAAGAAGTGATATAGTTGAGGGCATTATGAGTGTCACTTTCAGTCTCATTACCCATTCAGCAGTGAAGAGCCAGGCAGGCTTGGTTAGAATTACAAAGTAGATGGAAAATCTCTGTGGGACTTTTCTATTGCTCCATCAATAAACTCTCTTCTGCTTCCTCCCTCACTGACCATCCTAGACCAACCTCCATGCAAGCTTTACTTGCACCTTGCCATCATCAAACATATTTGCACATCAACAAAAATGTTAAAGCAATATTTAAAATAAGTTATATTTTACAAGCACAATTAAATTTTAATCAAACACCTTCAAATAAAGGATAGATTCATGAAACCAAAGAAATGATGTAATACACAACAGACGGATGGTGAGATCATTATTTGGAGACTGGTTTTTATTCCATCTAATTGTAATGAGAAATAAAAATGAATATATTCAAGGAAACTGTATTCACTAGATAATTATTTTTTTTCTTTATTCAACACTGATTTATAAAGGGCCTTGTATGTGTCAGGCATAGTTAAAGATGTAACAGGTATTACACAATACAACCTAGACCAAGGCACAGGAGATCACAAAACTCAAGAAAGTTTAGTCTAGAGAATAGATATGATTAATATGCAATAAATAAATATGTGGAATAATTACTGATCCCCATAAGTGTTATGAAAGAAATCGACAGGATGAGATGAAGAGTTACCAGATTGAGTGGGATAGGTAGAGGGACTTTAGATATGATTGTGAGAAAAGGCCTATTTAAAGATATATAAGCTGAGTTTCTTAAGGTAGAAATCAGACCACCATGTTGCAAAACTGGGGAAATCAGTCACATAATAGCTTAATGAGTGTTACCCCGGGAATTGTGTGGTACACAGTACACAGCTATATATGATAGCTTTGATGGGAAAGAGAAAGACTGGGGAAAGAGCATTCCAGGCCAGACAAACAGCAAATGTGAAGTCTCTGAATTGAAAATGATAAGTTTAAGCCTGGAGACTAATATGTGTAGGAAAAGATGGGGTAGGGGATGAGATTAAAAGAGATAAATTAGCCATTTATCTATGCAGAATCTATGCAAAATTGACCTATGCAGGAGAAAGGAAAGATGAAGATGAGAATAGAGGGGAAAAAAAGACAGACAGAAGGAAAAAGAGAGTGAGAAAGAAGAGGAAGGATAGGAAATAATAAAGGACGAAAAATTTAAACAAATTTAAAATTGCAGAAACAATATAGATAAGTGAAGAGTCATAACGTTGCTTGAAGGATAAAATTGAAGACCACAGTGATTTAGAAGAAATTATTAAGACTCAGAAAACAAACATGGTAATACTTGCCAATATCTCAGAAAAAACAAAAACAAAAAACCTAAATACACTTAGAGGTATAATGAGATATAAAGAACTATAATCTAGGAGGAATGACCAATATAGAAATAGGAAATGTGAATTCTGCTTTCCTGATATTTTAAAACCAAGTTTGTCCAGTAATGCTTATGGGACAAGTCGGATAGACAGTCTTATAGGATCGGTAAAAAATGATTTCTATGTCCTGTGTTACATCTTATTTTCTATATTTATACTTTAGTAACCCAGGTGGTGCTAGTGGTAAAGAACCCACTGCCAATATAGGAGACATAACAGATGTGAGTTTGATCCTGGGGTCAGAAAGATTCACTGGAGGAGAGCATGGCAACCCACTCCAGTATTCTTGCCTGGAAAATCCCATGGACAAAGGAGCCTGGTGGGCTACAGTCTATTGGGTCACAAAGAGTCAGACACAACTGAAGTGATTTAGCACACAAACCATGTAACAGATTCTTATGTCAACTTGGTTTCAAGTATGTCTAAAAGAAAAAAAAGTTGAAGCAGTTACACACTTTGATAGGCACACACAAGTTTTGCTCTGCTATCCACATTATCTGTAGGATTGTCATTCTTTTTGTCTTTTTACTTTGCATTCAAAATGTAAGCACCAATTATTTCAGTTTAGTTCAGTCGCTCAGTCGTGCCTGACTCTTTGCAACCCCATGGACTGCAGCACACCAGGCCTCCCTGTCTGTCACCAACTCCTGGGGTTTACTCAAACTCATGTCCATTGAGTTGGTGATGCCATCCAGCCATCTCATCCTATGTTGTTCCCTTCTCCTCCTGCCTTCAATCTTTCCCAGCTTCAGAGTCTTTTCCAGTGAGTCAGTTCTTTGTATCAGGTAGCCAAAGTGTTAGAGTTTCAGCTTCAGCATCAGTCCTTCCAATGAATACTTAGGAATGTTTTCCATTAGGGTTGACTGGTTGGATTTCCTTGCAGTCCAAGGGACTCTCAAGAGTCTTCTCCAACATCACAGGTCAAAAGCATCAATTCTTCGTCACTCAGCTTTCTTTATAGCCCAACTCTCACATCCATACATGACTATTGGAAAAACCATAGCTTTGACTAGATGGACCTTTGTTGGCAAAGTAATGTCTCTGCTGTCTATGTTGGTCATAACTTTTCTTCCAAGGAGCAAGCATCTTTTAATTTCATGGCTGCTGTCACATCTTTTAGTTGTGGATAAATTTCTGTGTTGTTTTGAATTGAGTTATAATCAGTTAGAAAATCTGACATGCATATAATCTAATGTCTACAAACATTAGAACTCTTAGATATGTTTTCTGTTTCTTGTAGGGATCAGGACAAGATGAGGATTTGATTTAGTCCTCACCCATGGAAAGGAGAAAACCTTTGATCATCTCTGTTAAATTTCTCCATGGATAAGTATTGAGAAAAAATATTTTTGCTTGAAGTTTGCCTGTTATTACATTGTGCATTTCAGGTTTGGTTTAATGGACAAAATACTAGATAGAGGTAACACCGACCACCGACGTGTGCATGAAAGCATAGCATTATGAAAACTGATCATGGTGAGACTTGTTGAGCTTGACAGTGTTTCTGTAGGTTAAAACGTTTTAACATCAAGATCTATATCAAGAGTCTAGAATGTGAAGAATTGCAATATGTAACAAACGGTTGACTAAGCCCATGTATTGAATATGCATGCCATCTGAGCAGACAGAATGGTTAGTGTGTCTCCATGCCTTGTACATATTTGGTGTTCATGGTAAGTGCTAGCAGCCTAATTCTGTTTTTTGGAGGAGCGCTGCATGGAGTGAAAAAGAAAAAGCACTTTAGTGTTAAATTCTATTACTGTTTGGCTCCACCACAAAGTAAAGTCCCAGATTCTAGAGAATCACATAGCCATAATATTACAACGTGGTTTTATTTTCATTCATCCCATTGAATCATTGTTTCAACAAATAAATGCAAATGCAAAGCATGTGGATTTGTCATGCACATGCTTTGTATTGGGCACTGTGAGAGTAAATGCAGAAGAAACGGAATTCTCTAAGATTGGGCTTCCTTGATAGCTCAGTTGATAAAGAATCCACCTGCAATGCAGGAGATCCCCATTGGATTCCTGAGTTGGGAAGATCCACTGGTGAAGGGATAGGATACCCACTCCAGTATTCTTGTGCTTCCCTGTGGTTCAGCTGGTAAAGAATTCGCCTGCAATGTGGGATACCTGGGTTTGATTCCTGGGTTGGGAAGATCCCCTGGAGAAGGGAAAGGCTACCCACTCCAGTATTCTGGCCTGGAGAATTCAATAGACCACTTGCTTAGACCATGGGGTCTCAAAGAGTTGAACACAACTGAGTGACTTTCACTTAAGGTCATCTCTGAGTAATGTGGTTTTCCATCACATCCACTTGTTCCACAGACTGCCTCATAGTCCTTTCAAATCTTTAAAAAAGCTCCAGAGTCCTAGGGATCCTGTGAGACAGTTAGGTGGAATTTCTTACTCTTCATAATATCTGGAGGTAAAATGTACAAAAACCCATGAGATCACTTTGCCCATGAAGACTGAATACCTGCAGGTAGATAGACAGTGTGAGTCTTTACTTTGTGAACAAGAGAAATTTAAATCCCAAATAGTAGAAATGTTCTTGGCAAGGTGGTTTGTGCCCAGTTGCTTGGTTGTGTCTGACTCTTTGCAATTCCATGAACTGTAGCCCACCAGGCTCCTCTGTCCACGGGATTTTCCAGGCAAGAATACTGGAGTGGGTTGCCTTGCCCTTCTTCAGGGATGGTGCTTTGGGTCTTAAGATAATTTTGATTTGTTAACTGTCTGATATAAGCTTCCTAGTTGGAAATATTGGTCTTCGAATAAAAATCATCTCTATGATATATCTTGGTAAAATCATGCGTGATCTGGTCCTTTGTTTTCATGTGTAAAATGTAGTTCTCCAGCTAGAAATAAGCTGTGTGGAGATATTGCTTTATCCAATGTGCCAACGTCAGAATTCTATCTAATATCAGATTTGAACCTTCTTGTACAGACACTGACATACCCATAAGTGTAGTTAAACCTATACACTTATTAATTTTAATAAATTTGCATATATACAAACTATGATGAATTATATAACAGGACCCCATATAAAAATAAATATAATTACTGAAAAATATATGCCTATATATCTGTCTGTTGTTCAGTTGCTAAGTCATATCTGACTCTTTGTGACCCAGTGGACAGCAACACACCAGGCTTCCCTGTCCTTCATTGTCTCCCAGAGTTTGCTCAAACTCATGCCCATTGAGTGGGTGATGCTATCCAACCGTCTCATCCTCTGTCACCCTCTTCTTCTCTGTCTATACATGCATATAAACCTATTTAAACACACACACACACACAGTGAGATTTAGGTTTCTAGCCACATCAGTGCATTGGGTGACGAGTCAATGACTCTTTTCTGTTTGTTTGTTTGTTTTTTTAGTTTCAGTTTCAAACTCTTTCACATAACCACTTCTTACCATATTTGTGTAAGATCTAATCTTTAAAAGAGGCCAATTATTCCTATAATACCCAGGATGTCTGGGCTTCCATGTTAAATCCTGATCGATGAGTATTTAGGGTATATAAAGAGATGATAGCCTTTATTATTAAATGCATCACTCTGACCATTGTTTGGAGGGTGTATAAGAAAGGGATAGCACTGGAATCTGGAAGATCATTTAGGAGGATATTGCAGACAGATGGAAGGAAGTAGACAAGTTCAATATGTATTTTGGAGGTAGACTTGATAGGACTTGATTAAAATGTGAAAATGCTTTTTAAATTCCATATACACTTTAGATGACGAATCTCTTAAAAAGTAGAAAATTCTCATAATATCGACCAATAATGAGCTGAGTGGTAGCTTCTCCTTAACTGGAACAGGTGACCTTAGGTTGCTCAGAGTGCGCTCCCATTATCTTATACATTTCACATTTTATTCCTTGACAGTGTATGTCAGGTTGCTATATGTCAGCCCTTTATGAAATGTTTAATACACAATACCTTTTATCTACAATGCTGTTATTATTTTTAAGAAATTTCATGGAAGAATGAAAAGAACATTGGGCTTTGAGCCAAAATCACTGAGCACAATTAATGTAGAACTAATTACCCCAGTCACACTGGACCTTTCAGAATCTTCTAATCTGTAACAATGAGGATAAAAACATCTGTTCAGTCTCCCCCACAGAGCTGTTGTGAGTATCTAATGGGGGCAGTAACTCTGGTCTCTGGCTCTAATGCTGTGTTGAACATGTGCCTCATTTTGTTTCACCTCCTATTTTAATTTCTCATGTAGTTTATATGTTGCTCTTCTCCACAAGGTCCTTAAGTCCTTGAAGTCTAGTAATGTGTTGATTCATCTTTGCATCTTCCCCAGCTTGAGCACAGTGCTTTGAACACAGTGGCCCTAAGTACAAAGTGAAGTTTATTGAGCAAGGTATATGAGATATTTTATAAGTTACAAATGGATCTCAACATATACAATTATAGTGAATTGATGAGTCACTGCACTCTGATTCTCTACTGGACATCTGAGTGATACAGGTAGGTCGGCTTTCAACTTGAATCTACAGGCAGGTACCAGTTGCAGTAATTAGTTTACATTGTTGGTAAAATTCAAGAAATCTAACTCAAAGTGACTTAAGCTCTAAAGGACTGAGAAGCTCACAGGCAGGAAACATGAGATGCGTGGCTGGCTTAAGGCATTCTTTGTTCTCTGGCTCTTGTGGCTTGACTCTCCTATCCCTTCTTTTACCTTGAACTGGATTGCCTGATCACGGAACGATGTTTGTAAAATTCTGTAGAAGTTTTAGGCTTTACATCTGTTCACCAGTCTCTGCAGGAAAGGGGTGACATTCATAAGCGGTGATGCTGAGTTTTGGGGTGTGATTTTTTGTTTAATCTTATATATATATGGGGCTCCCAGGTGGTGCTAGTGGTAAAGAACCCATCTGCCAATGTGGTAGGTGTAAGAGATGCGGGTTCAATCGCTGGGTCAGGAAAATCCGCTGGGGGAGGAAACAGCAATGCACTCTAGTATTCTGGCCTAGAGAGTCCCGTGGACAGAGGAGCCTGGTGGGCTCCAGTCCATAGGGTCTTAAAGAGTCAGACACAACTGAAGCAACTTAGCACGTGCGTACACACACACACACACACACACACACATTTGCCGTCAGTTAATGCAATGACACTTTATAGTCACTGAGATAAATAAAAAGTCCCTCTCTTATTGACAAAAGGGCCCCACTGGTTAAGACTAACAGGGATTCTTTCCTAAAGCTGATATTGAATTGAACACTACTACACACTGGAAAAACAGCGGAACAGCTGCCAGAGATTCAATATCTGTTTTGGATTTACTGTCTCCCATCCCAAATTCATATGTTGAAATCCTAATCCCCAAAGTGATGGTATTTGGAGGTGGAATTTTTGAGAGGTAAGTAAGTTTAGAGGAGCTAATGTTGATGAAGCCCCATGATGGGATAATTTCCCTCACAAGAAGAAGAAACACCAGAGTCTTCTCATTCTCTGCCTTTCTTTCTTTACCACGTGAGAATACAATGAGTAAAGAAGCCAAGAAGAGAGGTTTCCTTAGAACCTGCAAGCCAAGAAGAGAGGTTGCCTTAGAACCTGACCAGGTGGGGTCCCAACCACTGGGCTTCCTGATCAGCAGAACTGTGAGAAATGCATTTCTGTTTTGAAGCCATCTGCATGCTCAGTCACTCAGTTGTGTCCCACTGTTTGCAACCCTGTGGACTATAGCCCACCAAGCTCCTCTTTTCATGACATTGACCTGGCAAGAATACTGGTGATGGTTGTCATTTCCTACTCCAGGGGATATTCGTGACCCTGGGATTGAACCTACATCTCCTGCATCTTCTGCATTGGCAGGAGGATTCTTTACCACTGGGCCACCTGGGAAGCCCTTTTAAGTCATTAGTCTATGGAATTTTGCTATGGAACGGATCCCTGCCTGAGAAAATATCCAATATACTCTCAAACAGCCTGGAATTGTAGGGAGACTTGTGGCCTCTCACATTATTCAGAATCATAACATAGAGACCAGGAAATATGATATTTATTATCTTTCTTATTACATTATGAATAAAAATATTAACCATTTACTGCCATTATGTTAGGTACTTTATCACACCTTATCTCATGTAATATGCCCAAGAACCCTGAAATGAATATTAATATCCCCTTGCTGCTAAGCTGCTAAGTCACTTCAGTCATGTCTGACTCTGTGCGACCCCATAGACAGCAGCCCACCAGGCTCCCCCGTCCCTGGGATTCTCCAGGCAAGAACACTGGAGTGGGTTGCCATTTCCTTCTCCAATGCAGGAAAGTGAAAAGTGAAAGTGAAGTCACTCAGTCGTGTCCAACCCTCAGCGACCCCATGGACTGCAGCCCACCAGGCTCCTCTGTCCATGGGATTTTATAGGCAAGAGTACTGGAGTGGGTTGCCATTGCCTTCTCCGTAATATCCCCTTACAGCTGAGCAAACTGAGGCTCAGAGTTACCGATTATCACAACTAGTAAGACGCTATACCCGTGTCAAATGCCATATACTATATGTTTATTGGCAACCATTTTGGTAAAAGGCCAAATAGCAAGCAATTTATTCTCAGTGAATGACATAGTCTATGTTACAACTACTCTGTCACAAAAGTAGCCATATATAATATGTAAACAAATGCTGTGTGGCTGTGTTCCAATAAAACTTTATTTTCAGCTACTGCAATTTGAAATTCATAAATTTTTTACAGGTCATTAAATAGCCTTCTAGATTCCTTTCAATATAAAATGCAAACATAAAATCCAGCCTACTGCTTATTTTGATTCAATGCTTATTAAATCAAATAAGCAGTAGGCTGGATTTACCATTCAGGGCATAATTCGTTGATATGCTCTATTGTCACCCAGAAAAGTCTCACTGGATTCTAGGATGGACTTGGGAGCATTTCTGTGCCCATCTGGTTGTAGAAGTACCTCTGTTAGCTTCATATACTTATGGAAAGTGCATTCCATGCCTTCTCAGTTAGTGGCCCACAGACCGTGGTCTAGAGGCTGACACAGTGAGATCTTGCAGTTGTCTTGACCATTGGGTCAACCCATCCACCTGGATTCAAGGCTTTAGTGATCATAAGAGCATGCCCTGTGGATAATGGACTTTGTAAAGTATCCTAGATCTTACGAGCCATGTCACCTCTTTGTTGTGCTACCAGTGTGCATTCATTAAGAAAAAGTTTTCTGTAAGCCTGGTATTAACTTATTTCTTTTGCTAGTCTATGCCTTTCATTAAACATTAAACATTGATTTGGACAAACATTAAAACATTGAATTGGAAGAGCAAGTGTTTGATGTCTCCTCTCTTTCCCTCTGTTAAGAAATATCCCCCACCATGCCACTGAAGGCAATCAGGAGCCAACACCTGTCATTTAGCACCAGCTGAACTTGCTCATCAATGCTACATCCTGGACCATGTTCAGGTCCAGCTTGAAGCAGAGGCAAGTAAGCAGCTGCCTGGAGAGAATCAGCACAAACTTGAACAGGTGCCTGGAGGCCTGAATACTTCAAATATTTAAGATGGGAGCCTTGCCCACAAGTAATTTTAAACATACACATTTATCTTTGGTTTTTGTCCTCAGGCCCATTTTGTAAAAGCATATCAGCTTCCTTCTGTAGTTTGACTCTTCATTTTAGAAACATTTCAGTATTTTTCTTTTCTTTTTTTTTAATGGTGAGTCATTATACTGTCAAACAGCTCAGTGATTTGTTTTATATATGCCCAGCTTGCTAATGAAATTCCCAAACTAAGGTGTAAGAAAACCAATCTGCTTCATATAAAATCTCTCAGCATAAAATTTAAGGTCTATGACAATTTTGCCTGTAAGTTTTAATTTTAATATAGTTTTGAGTTTGAGTTCTAGAAATCAGAGTCATAGGCAAGAAGCAAGAAGCCCACTGGTTGCAGATATGGCCAGCTGAAGCCGTTGTATTTGTGAGCAGTGGCTGTACTGGGCCACTCTATCTTCTGAATACAATTTAAGTTGGATCTTTCTGTCTAAGATAATTGGTAACCACATATAGAAATTTCCTTCAGCTTCAGCTAAAGTAGGGTCAGCCTCCAAGGCTTGTGACTCTGGTAGTTAGTTCTAATGGTCATTTGACAGGACCAGGCTGCCAGAAAAATGTCATTTAAACACCTTGGGTTGTGAGTCCAATTACATTTTTTGGTTTATTTTTGATTTATTGATTGGTGTTTCTCATTTTAACCATGGCCTTAGTGCTCTTGGTTTAATTCACACTTTTATCTCAAAGGGAAAAGGCATCCATTTGGTACATCAATAATTTAAAGATTTGTCAACTGCTTTTGTGCTTTCATTTTGATTCCCCTTTGCACAATCTTGATTTTATTTAATATTTCCTAGGAAATGCTACTTTTATTATTGCATGCCTATTGATGAAGATGCATTTGCTAACATGTTGTTGATGAATATTCCATGGATATTAGGAAAATTGTACATTCACTCTTTCACAAAATTATATTGATTAAATTCCTCCTACATTCCAGGTCCTCTGTGGGCACTGGGAACACAACGTAGAGTAGATTAGACACATTAGCACACCCTGATGCTACTACAAGTCTAATAAGATGAGTACAAAATAGGATATAGTTTATAATATAATGTGTTATTGGATAGAACCAATACCAACTCTAGTAGGTTGCTGGGAAGATCTATGCTGGGGAGGGATACACAGGAATGAAAACATCAAAACTGGTATGTGCAGACTCACAGAAGTCATTGATTGTAGATACTGTTCTCGTTTTTCAACCGAAAAGACTGAACCTCAGAGAGGTTAAGTGCTCAGGAGGATCTAGCCACCAAATCATTTGGCCAAGATCTGGAGAGATAGCCTCATATACTGGTGATGATGATCAAATATTCTATCCACAGGACTTAGGTCCAGCTTCCACCACCTGCTTGTTCTGTGATTTTAGGAATGTTGGTTAAAGTTTGTGCACCTAAGTTTCTTTATCTTTAAAATGAGTATATAAAGAGTATCATCTTCTTCTGAGTTGCCATAAGGATAAAATTAGTAAATATTAACCAAGAGCTTGGAACTATGCCTACTATATAGTAGACCCATCAAAGTGTTTGATACATAAAATAAATCTTAAAATATGAGTACCTGGTCTGGGCTCCAGAACCTGTTGGCTTGGGCTGACTACTGGTGTACAGCTAGGTACTTCAGGGACTTCAGGGAAAGGGAAAAACAAACAGCAACAAAAGCTGTCTCCTCTGGTTTGTAAATGTTTGGTATTTCATTTAAAGAGAAGTTTTTTTTTTTTCCATCCTCCAATTGATGTTTTTAGTTAAAACTGTTGAACTCATATAAATAAGGCTGAGCCTCCTTCCCAGAGGATGAATTAATCAAGGTATCACTCCTGGGAAAAAGTTAAATCATTTAGCATCTTTGAATCAAGAATTAAATAAAGTCATGCTTATTTATTTTATCTTAAATATGTTAAAGCCAGTACAACACTTCTAACCATTGTGTGTATATATTTTTGTGTGCTCAGTTGTGACTGACTCTTTGTGACCCCCTGGACTGTAGCCTGCCAGTCACCTCTGTGGGATTTTCCTGTCAAGAAGACTGGAGCTAGTTGCCATTTCCTTTTCCAGAGGATCTTCTCGACCCAGGGATCGAAACCCGTCTCCTGAATTGCAGGAGAATTCTTTACCATCTGAGTCACCAGCAAAGCCCCAGTGATGGCTTTGTATATATCTATAATGATGTTACACCACAGGGCACAATTATATATTTAGCTATAAAAATTCTGTTGAGAAATAGGTTCATTTTATCAAATAAACATGGGAACTGTCAAATATATACCAGTTAGATCTACTTAGTTATTTATAACCTCTAATAAAATAGATAAATCAACTTCGCCAGTATCTCTTTAAAGTATAGAAATGCTATTTTCTAGATTTTTTTTAAAGTGTTTGTTTATCAGTACTCCAGAGAAGAAATAAATCTTAGGATTGATTCTCCATAAATAAGCTGATTCATATTAGTCCCAAGAGCGATTTAAATCAAGCTGTAAAATTGTCTGATCCACAATAAGCAAGTGATGTTTTATCAAGTAGCATAACGTATTTAAGAACTGGAAAGATAACTTAGATCTTATACATTTTACTTTATCCTTATGAAGGGTGTAACACTTTATTAAGTTAGAGTAACTTCTTTAAATCCAATTATTTCACATTTTATATCAAATTATTTTCTGAAATCTATATGCTGGCCTCAATGAAATCATGAGTTTACTGACAATATTTAAAAAATATATGTATATGTTTCTCAGGGAAAAACTAAAGTGTCCAGTTCCACCTTTATAAATTAATTAAATTCATATTAAATTTCACTATTTCATCTTTGCTACCTTAGTTTAATTCTGTCTGTGATGGAGAATAATTGCTTACCTTGGCATTGTGGGAATTGAACATGATGTTATAAGTAAAGCTCTTGTAAAGAGCTTGGCACATATTAAACACTCAGAAAATTAGGCATTATTGTTAATATTAAAATAAAGAATGTATATTAAAACACGTGCTCATACACAAAGTGAGTCTTTGTAAAACGTGTTTCTTTCTTTCTTTCTTTAATTATTTATGGTTTTGGTAAGACGTTATTTTCTTGGGCTCCAAAATCACTGCGGATAGTGACTGCAGCTGTGAAATTAAAAGATGCTTGCTCCTTGGAAGAAAAGTTATGACCAACCTAGACAGCATATTAAAAAGTAGAGACATTACTTCGTTGACAAAGGTCTGTATAGCCAAAGCTACGGTTGGTTGTCATGTATGTATGTATTAGATCATAAAGAAGGCTGAGTGGGGAAGAATTGATGCTTTTGAACCGTAGTTCTGGAAAAGACTCTCGAGAGTCCCTTGGACTGCAAGGAGATCACACTAGCCAATCTTAAAGGAAATCAACCCTGAATATTCATTGAAGGGACTGATCTTGTAGCTGAAACTCCAACACTTGGGTCACCTGATGCGAAGAGCTGACTCATTGGAAAAGACTCTGATGCTGGGAAAGACTAGGGGCAGGAGAAGAGGGCGACAGACAATAAGATGGTTGGTTGGCATCATTGACTCAATGGTCATGAGTTTGAACAAACTCAGGGAAATAGTGAAGAACAGGGAAACCTGGCATGCTATAGTCCACGGGGTCACAAAGAGGTGGACATGACTGAGCGACTGAACTGAACTGAAAGAAGTTGAAGTTGTCACATTGAGGAGAAATGCCTATCAGCTACATTCATAGAGAACCGAGAGAATCAAAAGATTTGCGTAAAGAGAATGTGTGTGTTATGGAAAGTGACAGTGGGCTCTCTTCTCCCCTACCTATTTGTACCTGGCGTATATTAGACCTTCAGTAAATAAATAAAATAAACACAAATTGCGTTTTAAAAATGGAGCATACTGAAGTAGGGACCCAGTTAGGAATTTAAGTAATATTATAATCCAACTGGAAACAAGAAATAAAGTACTTAATGTGTATGCAGTTAAAAAATCATATTTACTAGTCTGATCTTTTTAAAATCGTATTATTCTTTTTGGCTGTGCTGGGTCTTCGTTGTTACACATGGGCTTTCTTTAGTTGCAGTGAGTGGGGCTACTCTCTCGTTGCAATGCACAGGCTTCTCATTGTGGTGGGTTCTTCTGTGGCAGAGTACGGGCTACTGGGGAGTTTGAGCTTCAGTAGTGCGGCATGTGGGCTCAGCACTTGCAGCTTATGGGCTCCAGAGCACGGGCTCAGTTTGTTTACTTGTGTAGTTGCCATGTGGCATGGGAATCTTCTAGGGCCAGGGATTGAACCCGTTTCCTCCGCGTTAGAAAGCAGCTTCTTTACCACTGGACCACGAGGGACGTTGTAACGTGACCTTAATAAACTGCAGTGACTGAAAACAATTCAATTATTGAGGGTATGTTTACAATCATCAGTATAAAGAATAACACAGTTAACCACTGTTCCTATCTCCGATCTTTAACAAGCACAGTGGAAACAAGATGAATACGTGAGACTTAGTAGCACAAATTCTTGTCTGATTTTTAGTTATTACATATAGTTTGATCAGAGCATTAAAATATGTCAACATAAAACTGGTTTCAATCTGAAGCCAACTTTTAAAATATACTACTGTTTGTACTTTCTTTTAGTTCCTTTAAAATCTTTTTGTTGTTGTTGTTCAGTCACTAAGTTGTGTCCGGCTCTGCAACCCCACGTACTGCAGCACACCAGTCTCCTCTGTCCTCCTTAAAATCTTTATCCAAATGTAAATCTTTTTGGAAAAGCTTAATCATTAAATACCTGCAATTTTGTACTGTTTGTTTTCATTAACTCCATTGAATATATTTTTCATGTTTCTTCAGCATTCAAAATTACAATTGTAGTGGCTATCTGATATTTTTTACAATTTAATGTCCTGTAATTTACTACCCTTCTATTGTTAGATATGTAGGTTGTTTCCATCTTTTCCAATGGCTGAGTTAATGCTATAATTAATAATTGTATGCATATAGTTGTGTTCCTTTTTTGAATTATTTCCTCAGAGTAAATTCTCTGGGGAGATATTACTGGGTCAAAAGGTATAAAGGTTTTTATAGCTTTTTAGACAGGTTGCCAAATTGCTTTCCAAAACTGTTTTACTACATCAATTTATAATACCCAGGTGACTCTCCGGATAATAACGCATACATTTCCACTCACTTACTATCCCATACTATCCATTATAGAGTCTTCTTTGAGTAGCCAAGCTGTGGATCAGGTGATTATTCTTATTTCATCACTATTCTCCCAAAGATGATGATGTCTTATTTTGTTGCTTTAATACCATGAAGAAACTCCTGTTTCCACTTATAGCACCCTGCAGAATCATGTCTAGGATTTCCTTATAAAGAACTGTGGATAATTATAATTTTTGTCTCATTGAGAGAAATTTTTAAAAGACTGAGCAGAGGGAAGACTAAGACAGAATCAATGGCATAGAATATTTGTCAACCTAACTAGGCTTTCCTGGCCTCCCAATGATATTAGAGTCTAATATTTTATCTTTTCAACAAATTGTTAAAATCCACGATTACTTATGATTTTGTCCAGCGCTCCTAGTTCAAATAGGCATTATTGTTGTAGCCCATCTTCCTCAAACACATTAGGCACAAGGATCATAAGAACCTTCCTTCGGTGAAAGACGGCCTCAGATTCTGATGCCATAGTGTATAAACCACATGACCAGAGAAAGTAATGTGAATTCTCTGATACATGAGTCCTTTAGATCCACGAGTCATTCATTAGATGAGGTTGGTATTAGCTCCTACTTTATTCCACTATAAAGACTGCACAAAATAGCATAAGCAGAGTGTTCAGTAGAGTACATAAAACATGACACCCTCCCAATAAATATCTCTTTGAATACAGTAGCACACGGTAAATATGTTTTCTTTATTAAAACCAGTGCAAATATACCAATAGGCCAATGATAGAATCATTTCATCATATTACTGTTTCAAATACATCGATAGTATTTCTGAAATATTTTTCAGCCATGGCATGTTTGAATACTAGTTGAAAGCTATCAATTGTCTCTCTGTAGAAAAATACAAACTATGCATCCTAGTTTTCCAAACTTTCTCAGCTGAGTCCATGAATTTCACATTAAATCCTTGTTCCTATACATCTAACTTTAAATATGATGAAACTAAGCCTCCAATAACTTCCATAGTGTGTTCAATATTGTATAATTATCTGAAAACACAAAGCAGATCAAGATAAAAATACTTGCCATTTTTCTTACAAATGTATGTTTGGAAATGGTCAGTGGGAGCTGAGGTTTTTAACTGTTGTCTTCTCTAAGATGACAATTTTTTTTTGTAAAAACAAAATAAAAACAATAAGAAAGTTATTTTTATGAGAACAGAATTTTTAGGCTTGTTGATTGCTTCCTTTCTGCCAATGCCAAGGCTTACATGGAAATGTCACCTCTTTATATTTTCTAATTCACATTTCTAGTGCATTCTTCATACCTGGCACGTGTTACAGACCAAGGAGTGTCAGTGTGTTTAGTTGTGTGGAATTGATTTTTGGAATTCTGACTCAGAGGCAAGCCATAAAGAGAAATATTTTCACTGGGGTTTAATTTTTCTTGTGTCTAATTATGTGAAAAGTTCTATATTTATACTAATATTTTTAAAACTCAAATTAAAAATACAACTACCTTTTTAAAATCAGAGATATATTTATATACAGGTAAATGAAAATGCCTGATACACAAGTATCTATGAGAAAGAAAGAAATCTTGCCAGACAAGCAAACAAATTGTGCATGCTCAGTTACTCAGTCTGGTCTGACTCCTTGCAACCCCACGGACTGTAGCATCTAAGCTCCTCTGCCCAGATATTCAATCCGAGTCTCCTGTATCTCCTGCATTGGCAGGCAGATTCTTTACCACTGCACCATCTGGGAAGCCCTAAAGGAGCAGTATATCATTCAGATAAATTTGGAAACCTGCACGTGTAGGGTGGAGAAAGTGGTATGTTAAAGTAGATTTTTTTTACACAAGTTTTTTTTTTTTTTTATTCTTCCAATTTTATTTTATTTTTAAACTTTACATAATTGTATTAGTTTTGCCAAATATCAAAATGAATCCGCCACAGGTATACATGTGTTCCCCATCCCGAACCCTCCTCCCTCCTCCCTCCCCATACCATCCCTCTGGGCCGTCCCAGTGCACCAGCCCCAAGCATCCAGCATCATGCATCGAACCTGGACTGGCACACAAGTTTTTAAAGGCATAAAAGGAAACCAGAATAATATAATCTCCAACCACATCAGGGAAACCTACAATAATAGTAACAACAAAATGACTTCCATTTACAAGGCTAGATAACCAGTTAGAATATAGAGATTGTAACAGACCCTCTGACAGACGAGGATAAGAAGCTTATGGAAGCTTTTTTATGGGCGATACTGACTGTAGGGGAAACTGGGTCTTGTTCTGATGGGTGGGCGAGGCCATGCTCAGTAAATCTTTAATCCAATTTTTGGTTGATGAGTGGGGCTATGTTCCCTCCCTGTTGTTTGACCTGAGACCAAACTATGGTGTAGGTAATGAGCATAATATGGTCAAAGCTATGGTTTTTCCAGTAGTTGTGTACGGATATGAAGGTTGGACCAAAAAGAAGGCTGAAGAATTGATGCTTTTGAACTGTGGTGCTGGAGAAGACTCTTGAGAGTCCCTTGGACTACAAGGAGATCCAACCAGTCCATCCTAAAGGAAATCAGTCCTGAATATTCATCGGAAGGACTGATGCTGAAGCTGAAACTCCAATACTTCGGCCACCTGATGTGAAGAGCCTATTCATTGGAAAAGACTCTGATGCTGGGAAAGATTGGAGGCAGGAGGAGAAGGGGACAACAGAGGATGAGATGGTTGGATGTTATCACCTACTCGATGGACGTGACTTTGAGCAGGCTCCGGGAGTTAGTGATGGACAGAGAAGCCTGATGCGCTGCAGTCCATGGGGATGCAAAGAGTCAGATGTGACTGAGTGACTGAACTGAACTGAACTGAATGGAGAGGGAGGAGGAAGAAAGTCTAGAAGATAAACAAAAAATACTGTATCGAAAATGTATGTATGATTTGACCACATGTGTACATTCCTATATGTATAAGGGCAGAAATGTAAAAATCAATTTTAGTAATTTCAAGCTGAAATTTTGGGATCCAGATTTCAGAAAACCGTACTGCAGGAAGATTTAAAGATCTGAAATCCTGTGAGAAAGGATAGACTAAAGATGGGGCTTGGAAGATACTCAAGAAACCCATGCCCACCATCAGGGAGGTTCTTTGTTGTTGTTTAGTCGCTAAGTCATGTCTGACTCTTTGCCACACTGTGGACTGTAGCCCACCAGGATCCAGTATTTGGAGCCTGTCCATGGGCTTTCCCAGGCCAGAATACAGGAGTGGGTTGCCATCTCCTTCTTCAGGGAATCCTCTCGAGCCAGGGGTTGAACTGCGTCTCCTGCATTGGCAGGCAGGTTCTTTATCACTAAGCCACCAAGGAAGCCCAGTGAGGAAGTCTTTACCATTTGCTTAAATTGCAAGCTGAGAGAACTGACTCATTCAGTATAATATGAATGCATAAATGTAACAGTCACCCATCATTTCAGTGCAAATTAGCATTGAGAATGATGAATAACTTTTTAACATACTTTCTTTAGAATGAACATAATCAAATAGTTAGCAGAGAGCTCCAATAATTTTGACTATATAATTTCCTGTTTGTTTTCTTGTTTGTTTAGTTATCCAGAAAATTGGGACACAAGGCTTAAATTTTTTTATTATGAGCTTTATAAACACAAAAACTAAACCTCATCTAGTCCTAAAAGAAGCAGAACTAGGTGGAGGATAAGGGGGCAATGGTTTGTACCTGACACAAAACAAATATTTTAATTGTATCTAATCAGAAACTGCTTTTGTTTTCCGTTCCAGTGTCACATCCAGCTGTCTGCATAGGGGGATCTGTACAGAGGTACAGTAGATTTCTCCATTAGTCATTCAGGCTGCTTTGTCCATGTCACCGTGACCTTGCAGAGAACACAGTATCCTTGGAGACTTTAAAGTCATGTTCTAGGTGAACCTCATAAAGTACGTTAAGTCTATAATTCTGCCCTGTATAAAAGACTGTGAGTTTACTAAAAGATATTTTAAAAAGGCTTTTTGTTGTTATTGTTGTTGTTATCTAGATTAAAGTACACGTTAGGATTTGGTAACTCTTGCTTGTATCAACGTCACTAGATTTATAGTATCAGTAACTTACTATAAATAAATAGAGACAGTTCAGTATTTTTTGATAGTCCTTTTAATTTTAGGCAAAAAGACAATATGGAGAAGTAAATAGTGTTGACAAGCAAGATCCTTCATTTCCAGGTCTACCTTAGCCAGGCAGTATTGACTTGTTTCTAAAAAAATGAGAATAAATATCATTTTTCATAAGGAGCTTTATGTTCAGTCTTACCATTCAACAGAATTATTATGAACAAAGTTATTGTCTTTATCTTATTAAAGCTAAATATATTAAGTTAGATAAACTTTTTTTTTCAAGTTTTGGATGCTATCTGGTAATAGATTAATAAACAAACCACAATCTTGTTTTCAAGACACTTGCAGACTCAAGTAGAATGAAAAGTGATAGGCACCCTAATTTTGCTAGTATGAGGAAGCTTGGAAGCATAGAAAATTCAAAATATCATAATTTTGGTTAGATAATTTATATGCTTTCATATTAGTAGCTCCCAGTTTGATTATGGCCACACACTGGTCTAATTAAATACTTAAAATTTATGCTTTGGGCCCACTTATGAGGTTTCTGAGAGAATAAAACTAATAAATCCACACAAGTGATGCAAGATTGAGATCATGTTTTTATTCCAAATTTTACACCTTAAGCAGAGTTACATTAAGTTCTAGTATATTTTTTAAAAAATTAAACAGTTTTCTCGGACATGGAACTTTGACTAGAAATTCATACTGTTCACCTTGGAACAGTGCTTGCCCCTTTAGAGTCTAGTTTTTTGCACATGTTATGAAAATGGATCATTCAACCCAAGCAACATTCTGACCAGACATCCTTCTCTCCAGTGTTCTAAAATCAGATGATAAAGGATAAAGGTAGTTAAATATTTCCACAGATTGTAGGCAAATAGTGCAGAATAAGCTATGACTTCTTGACAAAAAATTCTGGGTTTTAGATCTCGTTAGCAAGCTGCTCCTGAAACTATTTAAGTTACTAATTTGAGATGTGTGTGTGTGTGTTAGTTGCTTAGTTGTGTCCAACTTTTTGCAACCCCATAGACTGCAGCCCACCAAGCCCCTCTGTCCAAGGGATTCTCCAGGCAAGAACACTGGAGTGGGCTGCCATTTTTTCTCCAAAAGGAACTATAGAAAGAAAGTGAAGTCATTCAATCGTGTCTGACTCTGTGAGACCGCATGGACTGCAGCCTACCAGGCTCTTCCATCCATGGAATTTTCCAGGCAAGAGTACTGGAGTGGGTCGCCATTTCCTTCTCCAGAATTTGAGATATATTTAGTCTATTTTGTTTCACCTTGGAAAAAAAATTCAGTACTCATGGTATGAGTTTAATGGTTTAAAGGGCAAAAGTCCAACATGAATTATTTTAAATTTTCATATGTTTCCCCTAATATTGTTAGATTACCAGTCTCTATCTGGACATTTTAGTTAGATAAAATATCTAACTAATATTTTAAATAAAATATCTAAAACTTTTGCAGGTCTTAATATGTGTTGGGAACTCTATTAAACTTTTTGTCTGGCTCCCTGGTGGTTCAGTGATAAAGAATTTGCCTGCAATGCAGGAGACATCAGTTTAATTCTTGGGTCAGGAAGATCCCCTGGAGAAGGAAATGGCAACCCACTTCAGTATTCTTGCCTGGAGAATCCCATGGACAGAGGAGTTACAGTCCATAGGGTTGCAAAAGTGTTGGAAACAACTTTGTGAATAAAATAACAACAAATGCTTTATTTCATGTAAGTCCCATAGCAACACTATTTTGTGTGCATTTATATTATTTAAAAGAAAGCTGATTGCTAAAACAGAGAGGCCCCATAATTTTACTCCTATCATTAAAAAGTCTATTTTTCCCATTCATAAATTCTAATTAATTATAGTTTGGTGCAGGGAATTGTCAGATACTGAAACCCATAGATGCTTAGGGTTAGGGATAGTTGCTCAGTTGTGTCCGACTCTTTGTGACTACATGGACTGTAGCCTGCCAGACTCCTCTGTCCACGGAATTCTCCAGGCAAGAATACTGGAGTGGGTTGCCATTTCCTTCTCCCAGGAATCTTCCCAACCCAGGAATCAAACCTGGGCCCCTTGCCAGGCAGGCAGATTCTTGACCACTGAGCCACCTGGGAAACCGATTTATAATGACCAGTACAATGTAAATTCTATATAAATAGCTACTGGTGTACACAAAATTCAAGTTTTGCTTTTTGGCTTTTCTAGAATTTTTTTTCCAAATATGTTTGATTCAGTGTTGGTTGAACTTGAGGAATGCATGAATACAAAGAGTTGGTCTTCTCTTCACTGACAGTCTGAATCTTCATCTAAGTAGCTCAGGAATGAAGAAAAAAAATGGATGAAATTTATTCTCGGAAGTGGAGACCTGAAGAGATTATCCATTAATTTCTGCTACCTGGATCTTGAGTGAGATCCAAGTTCTTTTCCTCTCTGAGACCTAATGAATTTTTAGCTATTTCTTGGATTCTATTTTTCCAATAAGCTCCATTTTTGGAATAATTTAGCTAGAGCTTCTATTGAGTTCAATTTTTAAAAGTACATATAAATATAGTATGCACCACCAAGGTATTTTTATTACATCTTTAACCTTAAAATGTGTGGAGATTAAACTGTTAGGATTTTGAAGTCAATTTGACCACCCAGCAAATAGAGAGCTAAAGCTATCCTTGTAACAAAAAACAAACAAGTTGGGTTTTTTTGTGCCTAGAGCAACTGAGGCTTGTAGTCCCACTCACCTGAGGCATGCATCAGCTTCAAAAGACCAGAAGCTGGGTAGGCTGACCAGTGTGTTTGCTCCTCCTCCACTGACTGATTCCCACGAACAGAGAATATCTCTTCCTCATCAGTTTCCTAACGAGCACCCTTAAATACGGCCTGGCTGGAGATGAACTAAAGAAGATCTACATGCAGCTATTTATTAAGATTTATGGCAAGGTTTAAACAGGTATAACTTACCCTGCTGGATTTATGGACATCATCAATATTGATAAGACCGGAGAGAATTTTGGTCTATTCTACATTGCCAAGGGTTACTTTGTTTTTCATTGTCATGAAGAGCCAGTTAATTGGAAAAGTCCCTGATTCTGGGAAAGATTGATGGCAGGAAGAGAAGGGGGTGACAGAGGATGAGATGGTTGGATGACATCATCCGTTCAATGGACAATGAGTTTGAGCTCTGGGAGATAGTGAAGAACAGGGAAGTCTGATATGCTATAGTCCATAGTGTTGAAAAGAATAGGATGTGACACACAGCAACAACACATCACCAAGGGTTACTTTGCTGTTCATTTTCACAGACCTAAGTAAGCCAAGTATAAGTTGTACAATATGAAGAAGAACTCTACTGGCTCAAACAGGATCCCACATCTGGTGACTCATGATGTTCATACCATCTGATCCCCTGATCCCCTCAGCAAGATCAATGAAACCATTCAGATTGATTTAGAGACAGGAAAGATTATCGATTTCATCATTTGACACTGGGTAAATCACTGCAGATGGTGACTGCAGCCATGAAATTAAAAGGCGCTTACTCCTTGGAAGGAAAGTTATGACCAACCTAGATAGCTTATTGAAAAGCAGAGACATTACTTTGCCTACAAAGGTTCATCTAGTCAAGGCTATGGTTTTTCCTGTGGTCATGTATGGATGTGAGAGTTGGACTGTGAAGAAGGCTGAGCGCCGAAGAATTGATGCTTTTGAAGTGTGGTGTTGGAGAAGACTCTTGAGAGTGCCTTGGACTGCAAGGAGATCCAACCAGTCCATTCTGAAGGAAATCAACCCTGGGATTTCTTTGGAAGGAATGATGCTAAAGCTGAAACTCCAGTACCTTGGACATCTCATGCGAAGAGCCAACTCATTGGAAAAGACTCTGATGCTGGGAGGGATTGGGGGCAGGAGGAGAAGGGGATGACAGAGGATGAAATGGCTGGATGGCATCACTGACTCGATGGACGTGAGTCTGAGTGAACTCTGGGAGTTGGTGATGGACAGGGAGGCCTGGTGTGCTGTGATTCATGGGGTCGCAAAGAGTCGGACACGACTGAGCGACTGATCTGATCTGATCTGATCTGAAATTGACTGGAGGTGCTAACTTCGGAAGAATTGGTGTGACCAAGAATTTGGTTCTTTTGGTGTGGTTCATGTCAAAAATGCCAATGTCAGCAGCTTTTACACCCAGCTGTCCAACATTTTTGTTATTTACAGAGACAACACACCATGGATTTCTCTTGCCTAAGGAAAAGATATTCACCTCACTCTTGCCAACAGAACAACAGGAAACTGATTATCAAGCAGAGCATTAGGTGAAATTATCTCAAGGTGACAAATTCTGTGGAGTCTTTGTACTTAATTAACAATAATACTGCATCATATAGTTAGTTGTTAAAGTATGTCCAATTAGTGTAACATCTAACTGTTGCTCAAAATGACTCTTTCATCAGCCTTAGTGACCCAGTTGCCAGTGACAGAGGTAGAAATAGGCAGAAGAAGTGTGTCCAATCAGTGAGTTATTGGCCATCACTTGCTGTATATCTGTCATCTGTATAATAAATTTAACTTTTTCTGATGGTGAAATTAACTCTAAATTTCCTTGAAATTTCAAAGTCTTAAACTTACACCATTGATCCTATGGTGTTGAGTAGCTTTAGCACATTACTGTGTTTCCTTAAGGGCGCTAATGATATGTTTGCGATGTTGCCTCAATGTTGCCACTGACAATAACACTTAAGTTCTCACCTTTGGGGTTAGATCATTACATTTATTGCTGTCATGATCAGTTATACATGTATTCATGTATCATACTGGAAGCCCTGGACCTAAATATATACTGATTCAAAAGAAAGAAATGAAACTGCTTTTCTTCATCAAAAACAAAATTGTCTATGTAGAAAAATTCAAAGAATCTGCAAAAAATACTCCATGAGTTAATAAACAAGTATAGCAAAGTTGCATGATAAAGGAGACTACGGAAAAGTTTTCCTGTATACAGGCATTGAACAAATAAAGCTTAAAATTAAAAAAAAAAAAAGCACCTTTACAATATTGCCCAAAATGAAATACTTAGATATAAATATATCCAAATTTGGGCAAAATATATTTTCAGAAAACTATAAAACATTGAAAAGAGCAATCATAAATTCATGTTCATGAATTGGAAGGCTCAATATTATTAAGATGTTAATTCTTCCCACCTTGATCTATACAATGATTGCAATTTCGATCAAAGTCCCTGCAAGCTATTTTATAGATATCAACAAAATGATTCTGAAAATTATATGTAAACAGCAAACAACTTGGAATAATGTAGAATATTAAAAAATGAGAACAAAGTTGGAGAATTTATACTATTCACTTTAAAGATTATTATAAAGCTATAATAATCTAGAAAGTAGTATTGGCGAAACAACAAACGTTTAAAACTCTACAAGTATATTCAAATCATTTTTGACAAAGATATAAAAGCAATTCAATAGAGAAAGGATAGTATTTTCATCGAATGGTTGCTAGAACTATTGGAAGTCATATCTTTCTAATAAAAGGAAAAAACCTTAGGTACATCTCTTGCATGTTATAGAAAAAATTAACTGAAAATTTATGGAAGACATAAATGGAAAAACTACAATTTTTAGATTGACTGACTGACTTATAATTTTTAGAAGAAAACATAAAATCTAGATGGCCTTGTGTTTCGTGACATGTTTTTAGATACAACACAAAACTACCATCGATGAAATAAAAATGACCGATAATTTGTAGCTTATTAAATTTCATTTGCATCTGTGAAAAACACTATATGAGAATGAGATGATAAGTAATCACAACCTAGGAAAGACTACTAGCAAAATATATACCTGAGCAATGACTTGTAACCAAAATATGTAAGGAACTCTATTTCAACAATTGGAAAACACACAATCCAACTTAGGAAATGGGCAAAATAATCTGAACAGACACTTCCCTAAAGAAAATACACAGTTTAAAAATCTATGAAAAAATGTTCAATATCATTTGTCGTTAGGGAAATGAAATTATAACAATGAGATACAAGTTTTGGAATGGCTTGAATTCAAAACTTGACGATAAAAGTTACTTGCAAGGATGTAGAGAAACAGGAACGCTCACTCGTTTCTGGTAGTATGTAAAACAGCACAGTGAGCCCTGCACATGGTTTCACCATTTCACCATATACAGCAGCTGTGATCCTACGTATTTACCCAACCGATTTAAAAAGTTATGTTCACACAAAATCCTACACGCAAAAGTTTATCACCATTTTATTTAAAATATCTTTTAATAAGTGAATGGATAAGCAAACTGTGGTATATCCAAACAATGAAATATTATTCGGCAAGACACAAAAAAGCATGAACGAATCTTAAAAGTATATTGCTAAAGTAAAGAAATCAATCTGAAAGGCTTGTTTAATATATGACTCCATTTATGACATTCTAGAAAATATAAACTATAAAATTAATAAAAATATCAATGGTTCCCAGGGGCCTGGGGACAATAAAAAGTTAAATAAGTAAAGCATGTGGGGCTTTTTATGGCATTGAAACTATTCTATTTGATAGCATATTTATGGTCATAAAGCATTTGCCAAAAAATCACAGGACTTTATAGCAAAAACAATGAATCTTAATATATGCATATATAAAACATTACTTTGTAGATTAAGGCAGATAGAGACAAAAGTATGGAATTATACTCCAAATTACTAATGCATTAAATAACTTCTTTGAAGATGTTTGCAGGGGAGGTACTAAGTAATATTGGAAACAATGGAAGAATGTAAAAGACAAAAGAAACTGTATATACTGAACTGCATTTGATAAGATTGTTTCTTATGAGGGAATCAGTTAACTATTTTGAAAAACTCTACATGTGTACTGGAACTGAGCAGTTAACTAGGTGACGAAAGTCAATATTCTCATGCTGGAGTAGGAAATTATAGATGAGCAAGGAGGGAGTTAGAATGAATAGTCTGGTAATGGATTAGAGTTGGAAATTCAGCATAAATATGTGCTGTGTGCTCAGTCACTTCAGTTGTGTCCAACTCTTTGCAAGCTTATTGACCATAACCCTTTAGGCTCCTTTGTCCATGGGATTTTCCCAACAAGAGAGCTGGAGTGGGTTGTCATGCCCTCCTTCAGGGGATCGTCCTGATCCAGGGATCGAACCCTCATCTCTTGTGTCCCCTGCATTGCAGGTGGATTTTCTACCACTGAGCCACTGGGGAAGCCCCCAGAATAAATATATTTTGGTTCAGTTGAGTTCTGTCACTCAGTCATGTCCAACTCTTTGCGACCCCATGAATCGCAGCACGCCAGGCCTCCCTGTCCATCACCAACTCTCGGAGTTCACTCAGACTCACGTCCATCAAGTCAGTGATGCCATCCAGCCATCTCATCCTCTGTTGTCCCCTTCTCCTCCTGCCCCCAATCCCTCCCAGCATCAAAGTCTTTTCCAATGAGTCAACTCTTCGCATGAGGTGGCCAAAGTACTGGAGTTTCAGCTTCAGCATCAGTCCCTCCAAAGAAATCCCAGGGCTGATCTCCTTTAGAATGGGCTGGTTGGATCTCCTTGCAGTCCAAGGGACTCTCAAGACTCTTCTCCAACACCACAGTTCAAAAGCATCAATTCTTCGGCACTCAGCTTTCTTCACAGTCCAACTCTCACATCCCTACATGGTGATGGACAGGGAGGCCTGGCGTGCTGTGATTCATGGGGTCGCAAAGAGTCGGACATGACTGAGCGACCGAACTGAACTGACTAGATGGACCTTTGTTGGCAAAGTAATGTCTCTGCTTTTCAATATGCTATCTAGTTTAGTCATAATTTTTCTTCCAAGGAGCAAGCGTCTTTTAATTTCATGGCTGCAGTCACCATCTGCAGTGATTTTGGAGCCCCCCAAAATAAAGTCTGACACTGTTTCCATTGTTTCCCCATCTATTTTCCATGAAGTGATGGGACCAGATGCCATGATCTTCATTTTCTGAATGTTGAGCTTTAAGCCAACTTTTTCACTCTCCACTTTCACTTTCATCAGGAGGCTTTTTAGTTCCTTTTCACTTTCTGCCATAAGGGTGGTGTCATCTGCATATCTGAGGTTATTGATATTACTCCTGGTAATCTTGATTCCAGCTTGTGCTTCTTCCAGCCCAGCATTTCTCATGATGTACTCTGTATATAATTTAAATAAGCAGGGTGACAATATATAGCCTTGACGTACTCCTTTTCCTATTGGAACCTGTCTGTTGTTCGATGTCCAGTTCTAACTGTTGCTTCCTGACCTGCATACAGGTTTCTCAAGAGGCAGGTCAGGTGATCAGGTATTCCCATCTCTTGAAATATTTTCCACAATTTATTGTGACCCACACAGTCAAAGGCTTTTGCATAGTCAATAAAGCAGAAAGAGATGTTTTTCTGGAACTCTCTTGCTTTTTCGATGATCCAGCAGATGTTGGCAATTTGCACTCTGGTTCCTCTGCCTTTTCTAAAACCAGCTTGAACATCTGGAAGTTCACGGTTCATGTATTGCGGAAGCCTGGCTTGGAGAATTTTGAGCATTACTTTACTAGCATGTGAGATGAGTGCAATTGTGTGGTAGTTTGAGCATTCTTTGGCATTGCCTTTCTTTGGGATTGGAATGAAAACTGACCTTTTCCAGTCCTGTGGCCACTGCTGAGTTTTCCAAATTTGCTGACATATTGAGTGCAGCACTTTCACAGCATCATCTGTCAGGATTTGAAATAGCTCCACTGGAATTTCATCATCTCCACTAGCTTTGTTTGTAGTGATGCTTTCTAATGCCCACTTGACTTCACATTCCAGGATGTCTGGCTCTAGGTGAGTGATCACACCCTCGTGATTATCTTGGTCATGAAGATCTTTTTTGTACAGTTCTTCTGTGTATTCTTGCCACCTCTTCTTAATATCTATTGCTTCTGTTAGGTCCATACCATTTCTGCCCTTTATCGAGCCCATCTTTACATGAAATGTTCCCTTGGTATCAATGGTCAACACCGAAATCAGATTGATTATATTCTTTGCAGCCAAAGACAGAGAAGCTCTATACAGTCAACAAAAACAAGACCAGGAGCTGACTGTGGCTCAGATCATGAACTCCTTATTGCCAAATTCAGACTTAAATTGAAGAAAGTATGGAAAACCACTAGACCATTCAGGTATGACCTAAATCCAATCCCTTATGACTATACAGTGGAAGTGAGAAATAGATTTAAGGGCCTAGATCTGATAGATAGAATGCCTGAGAACTATAGACGGAGGTTGGTGACACTGTGCAGGAGACAGGGATCAAGACCATCCCCATGGAAAAGAAATGCAAAAAAGCAAAATGGATGTCTGAGGAGGCCTTACAAATAGCTGTGAAAAGAAGAGAAGTGAAAAGCAAAGGAGAAAAGGAAAGATATAAGCATCTGAATGCAGAGTTCCAAAGAATAGCAAGCAGAGATAAGAAAGCCTTCCTCAGTGATCAATGCAAAGAAATAGAGGAAATCAACAGAATGGGAAAGACTAGAGATCTCTTCAAGAAAATTAAAGATACCAAGGGAACATCTCATAAATATGTTTAACTTAATACAAATATGTGTATGTGTGTGTGTGTGTGTGTGTGTATGTGTGAGGGCTCCATCATTCAACTGTGTCCTACTCTTTGTGACTCCATGGACTGTAGCCTTCCAGGCTCCTCTGCCCATGGAATTTTCTAGCAAGAATACTGGAGTGGGTTGTCATTTCCTTCTCCAGAGGATCTTCCTGACCCAGGAATCAAATCCACATCTCTTGTGTCTCTTGCTTGGGCAGGCAGATTCTTAACCACTGAGGTACATGGGTTGCCTAATACAAATATAGATAAATAGATATTAAAATATTTATAGATATGTGTAAGTCCAGAGATTAATATACATACATACATTTCTTTGCTATTTCAATTAAGGAGCCCTAGAAGCAGCTAGGAGAAGGAAATGGCAACCCACTCCAGTATTCTTAACCTGGAGAATCCCAGGGACGGAGGAGCCTGTTGGGTGCCATCTATGGGGTCGCACAGAGTCGGACAAAACTGATGCAACTTAGTAGTAGCAGCAGCATAAGCAGCTATGTCTCCTTAGCATGGAGCACACGTAGGTGTCTTTGTTTCTAATATATTCTCCAGAAAATGATTCTAGTGCTAAGTCTAGGAATCTCTAACATCTACCCTGGAACATGCTACAGTGCCAAAATGTGTGAAGTGCTAACAAAAAAAAACAGAAAGAAAAGCTGAATGGAGATATGTCAAAGGGACACAGGAACCAATGGAAAGAATTCCCGATGGCTGATGACAGAACAATTTTAGTGAAATAAATAAATTAGTGTTGGATTATAGCCAATGTAAAAGTAAATAACCAAAAGCCTATCCTGAATATTTAACTAATAGAGAAAAATAAATGAATTAGAAAAAATTCTCATGCAGAGGAGTTCTAAATACTTTTTGTGGATACTCTGTCCTCGCCACTCCTTGAATATGGGCTTAACATGATGACTTCCATTCAAAGACTGCAGTATTGAAAGGGGGTAAAATACTAATTTTACAATGGAGAAATCTTCAAGTGGTCTTTTCCTCAAAACACAACAGCAGAGAAATCCCAACCAAGGAACATTCTATAAAATATCTGATCAGTATTCCTCAAAAACTGTCAAGATCATCAAAAACAAGGAAAATCCTAGAAATTTTCACAATGAAAGAAAGCATAGGAGATATGATTTTGATGACTAAATATAATGTACTCTGAATGGGATTCTGTAACAGAAAAAGGCCATAAGGTAAACATTAGTGAAATCTGAAAACAGTATGAACTTTAGTGAATAGTAATGTACCAACATTGGTTCATTAACTGGACAATATCTAATACTGTTACAACATGCTAATAATAGGAAACTCTGGGTACAAAGTATGTGGAAACTCTGTATGATCTTTACAAGTTTTACATAAATCTAAAACTATTTTTTTCAAAAATTTTATTTACAAAACCTAGTATATTTTTCCCAGAGAAGGCAATGGCAACCCACTCCAGTACTCTTGCCTGGCAAATCCCATGGATGGAGGGGCCTGGTGGGCTGCAGTCCATGGGGTCGCTAGGAGTCGGACACGACTAAGCGACTTCACTTTCCCTTTTCACTTTCCTGCATTGGAGAAGGAAATGGCAACCCACTCCAGTGTTCTTGCCTGGAGAATCTCAGGGATGGGGGAGCCTGGTGGGCTGCCGTCTGTGGGGTCGCACAGAGTCGGACACGACTGAAGTGACTTAGCAGCAGCAGTAGCAGTATGTTTTTCCAAAAACTTTAAATACATAAGGTTAAAAAGAAGTGTTGCTGGGTCTTTCAGGCACCCAGAGTATTATTAACATCACACATGTTTATACAATAATTAAAAATCTCATTTTTTATCTTACCATTGTATATTTATACTTTGTTCCATCAACATGTGACTTAGAACTCTGTGTTCACTTACTTATGCTAACTTTACTGTCACCCTTAACTTGTAGTCAAGGCTATGGTTTCTCCAGTGTTCATGTATGGATGTGAGAGTTGGACTATAAAGAAGGCTGAGCACTGAAGAATTGATGCTTTTGACCTGTGATGTTGGAGAAGACTCTTGAGAGTCCCTTGGACTGCAAGGAAATCCAATCAATCCATCCTAAAGGAGATCAATCCTGGGTGTTCATTGGAAGGACTGATGCTGAAGCTGAAGCTCCAATACTTTGGCCACCTCATGCGAAGGGCTGACTTATTGGAAAAGACCCTGATGCTGGGAAAGATTGAGGGCAGGAGAAGGGGATGACAGAGGATGAGATGGCTGGATGGCATCACCAACTCGATGGACATGGGTTTGGGTGGACTCTGGGAATTGGTGATGGATAGGGAGGCCTGGAGTGCTGCAGTTCATGGGGTTGCAAAGAATTGGACACGACTGAGCGACTGAACTGAACTGAACAACTTGTAGTTTTTACTAATGGAAAAGTAAGCAAATGTCTGAGCCAAGGATTTCTAGGAAGAACAGAGAGAAATATATAAGAAAAAAAAATCTTTAAATGTAAAGAGACCAAAATGTAATCAATTTCCTAGATTATAATCTCTTTCCTAGTAATAACATTTCTCAAGTAGCAAAATATGGAAATACAATATAAAACAGTTAAATTTTATGGCTGAATGTTATAAATATTATTTTAAATTATTTTAAAATATTTTTATCAACTTTATCAGAATAATACACTGAAACTATCTTCTCTGATCTCAGTACCCATGCTGTAAGATCACGTATTTGTGAAATGATTCTGAATAAGAACAACCCTGATCTGATATTTTAGAAAAAGACTATTTTGTTGGCAATAATCTAAGATGAATTCACTACAACAAAATACATTGTACATCATGATTAGGCCTTATTTCTAAACTTTAATGATATATTTATGGATCAGGAGCAATATGATAAAAATCTCTAAGATGATAACTATTGTCAATTTGGTTGTTTTAGTATACTTAATGCAATGAAGGTCAAGGTCAAAAAAACTCTCAGTGTGAAATCAATAAAAATAAATAGCAAATGGTTAAGAGTCATCTCTTACATTTGCAGAAAGTATTCCTTTAGTGCAGTGTGTGTATATTTGTTGCTATGGAAACGGGGGATAACTAAATCCAATGTGAAGTCTCATTTTCATCATAAGAGTACATCTTTCAAATTAAAATGAAACAAAAAAGGTACAACCTAATCAGCTCAATTGTCACAGCACAGGCTAGACTTAGGAGGTATGGATTGTTTTGGACCACAGAATGTGGATGACATTTGATAATTTTTTACCAAAAAAAATGATATTTTTGGTGTGTATTTCAACCTAAGTATCCAAGTTTCAAGAGTGATGGGAGACAAAAGAACAAGATCATTATTATTGTATTTTCTTAGGAAAGCAGATCCTCTTATTTTTCTCACTCTACCTATTTTTCTAACAGTAATCCCTGGGTGGGAGAAGGCTGTACGTTAGGATACCATACGATCTATTGAACTGTTCTTCCTGACAAGTTTATCTGCTTTGTATCTTGGTGTTCTGTGATAATATTTGGATCTATAATTTGGCCTCATTAGGGAACTTGCCCATCAACAATGACCTGAGAAGCTACCACCTCTGGTTTTTAAACCAGAAGTGACTGCTATGTTAAAGTGCTAGCTTGAAATTCTGGACTATTAACAAGTTACTTGAGAGTGTTGTTACATGGGTCAATGCCTCTGAAGCTAATTAATTATGTATATTGAGCAGTTAACATTTTCAAAGAACTGTACTGGATATGAGAGTGAAAAGATATAGACTTATAAAACCTAAAGGGCTCATAATCCAGATAGGGAAACGAATATATACAAAATTAAGTTTAATACAAGTTCTAGAGTTATGGGAACCTAGAAGAGTAAGTGATTCTTTCTCTTAGAATGTTAGAATTGGAGACAATTTCCAAGAAAAAACACTGGAGTTGAGCTGGCCTATAAGCAGACTTAACACCTAGGGTATTAGTAATAGAATTGATAAACTAGAGACTGTGCATCTCAGTGACAAGAAAGTGAACTATGTGTCTGAAGGAAGGGTGTATTTTTGGTGTGAAGAAATCTTAAGACACATGCCCAGAGGATTGTGGTGGTGATTTAGTCACTAGGTCATGTCTGACTCTTGTGACCCCATGGACTGTAGTCCGCCAGACTCCTCTGTCCATGGGATTTCTCAAGCAAGTATACTGAAGTAGGCTGTCATTTCCTTCTCCAGGGAATCTTCCCCACCCAAGAATCGAACCAGGGCCTCCTGCATTGCAGACGGATTCTTTAATGATGAGCCACCAGGGAAGGCGCATGACTAGAGGATATAAAGGTGGACTTTTAGATAAAGTGTCTTAAATACCTAGCTTAGATTCCTGCAAATCTATTAATTTATCACCTTTTCTGTCTCCAAACAAAACCCGTGGGTAGCATTCTCCCAAAAACATTATTTCTCACTATTGACAATGGTTTTCACTGTGGGAAATAGTAATACACTCAAATGGGGGAGGTCAATTGTAACTTGTGATTGAAACATTCTCAGTGTGTCCTGTCAAGGTTCAAAGTCCCACAGGATCACTCCTATAAAACACACCAAAATTAGGTTTATTAATTGTGCTGAAGAAACAGAGAACACATTCCAGAAGAAAACTGGGAATAGCTATGTAGGAAGATTAAGAAGGGATTTTTTTTTAAGAGATTTATATTTATCCTTGGTGAGTTTAAGGAGGAAGTAGGGTCAATTATGAATTAGAGACTGTCAAGAAGCAGAGGCTAATTTGTGACTGGGATTTTGGTATTCTTGCCTGGGGAATCCCTGGCAGGCTACAAGTCCATGGGGTTGCAAAGAGTCAGACATGAATGAAGCACCTTAGCAGCAGCATCTTAATAAATATTTAATATGCCTGAAGTAGAAAAATCAAAGTTGGACTAGAGTCATAGTGGGAAAGAAAGAGTAATCTCTCCAGTTGCTCTGATGAGGGGTATGTTCCATCAGGTGTTGCCGACATGATCTTGTTGATGTCCTGGGTTAAGCATTGCTTCTGATGGGAATATTTCAGTCTGTTTGTCAGTTCAGTTCAGTTGCTCAGTTGTGTCCTACTCTTTGCAACACCATGGACTGCAGCATGCCAGGCATCTTTGTCCATCACCAACTCCCCCAGCTTGCTCAAACTCATGGCCATTGAGTCAGTGATGCCATCCAACCATCTCATTCTCTGTTATCCCTTTCTCCTTCTGCCTTCAGTCTTTCCCAGCATCAGAGTTTTCTTTCCAATCAGTCAGTTCTTTGCATCAGGTGGCCAAAGTATTGGGGTTTCAGCTTCAGCATCAGTCCTTCCAATGAATATTCAGGGCTGATTTCCTTCAGGATTGACTGGTTGGATCTCCTTGTAGTCCAAAGGACTCTCAAGAGTCTTCTCCAACACCACAGTTCAAAAGCATCAACTTTTATGCTTTCAGATTTCTTTACAGTCCAATTCTCATATCCATACATGACCACTGGAAAAACCATAGCTTTGACTAGATGGACCTTTGTTGGCAGAGTAATAATGTCTCTGCTTTTCAATATGCTATCTAGGTTGGACATAGCTTTTCTTCCAAGGAGCAAGAGTCTTTTAATTTCATGGCTGCAGTCACCATCTGTAGTGATTTTAGAGCCCCCCAAAATAAAGTCTGCCACTGTTTCCCCGTCTATTTGCCATGAGGTGATTGGACCGGATGCCATGATCTTAGTTTTCTGAATGATGAGTCTTAAGCCAACTTTTTCACTCTCTTTCACTTTCATCAAGAGGCTCTTTAGTTCTTCTTCACTTTCTGCCATAAAGGTGGTGTCATCTGCGTGTCTGAGGTTATTGATATTTCTCCCAGCAATCTTGATTCCAGCTTGGGCTTCCTCCAGCCCGGATTTCACATGACGTACTCTTCATATAAGTTAGATAAGCAGGGTGACAATATACAGCTGTGATGTACTCCTTTCTTGATATGGAACCAGTCTGTTGTTCCATGTCGGGTTCTAACTGTTGCTTCTTGGCCTGCATAGGGATTTCTCAGGAGGCAGGCAAGGTAGTCTGTTGCTCCCATCACTTTAAGAATTTTCCACAGTTTGCTGTGATCCACACAGTCAAAGGCTTTGGCGTAGTCAATACAGCAGAAGTAGATGTTTCTCCGGAACTCTCTCACTTTTTTGATATCTAACGGATGTTGGCAATTTGATCTCTGGTTCCTCTGGCTTTTCTAAATCCAGCTTGAACATCTGGAAATTCATGGTTAATGTACTGTTGAAGCCTGGCTTGGAGAATTTTGAGCATTAATTTGCTAGCGTGTGAGACGAGTGCAATTGTGCGGTAGTTTGAGCATTCTTTGGCATTGCTTTTCTTTGGATTGGAATGAAAATTAACCTTTTCTAGTCCTGTGGCCACTGTTGAGTTTTCCAAATTTGCTGGCATATTGAGTGCAGCACTTTCACAGCAACATCTTATAGGATTTGAAGCTCCACTGGAATTCTATCACCTCCACTAGCTTTATTATGATGCTTCCTAAGGCCCACTTGGCTTTGCATTCCATGATTTCTGGCTCTAGGTGAGTGATCACACCATCATGGTTATCTGGGTCATGAATATCTTTCTTTATATAGTTCTTCTGTGTATTCTTGCCACCTCTTCTTAATATCTTCTGTTTCTGTTAGGTCCATACCATTTGTCTTTTATTGTGCCCATCTCTGCATGAAATATTTTCTTGGTATCTCTACTTTTCTTGAAGAGATCTCTAGCCTTTCCCATTCCATTGTTTTCCTCTATTTCTTTTCATTGATCATTGAGGGTGGCTTTCTTATCTTTCCTTGCTATTCTTTGGAACTCTGCATTCATATGGGTATATCTTTCGTTTTCTGCCTTGTGATTAGCTTCTTTTCTTTTCTCAGCGTAAGGCCTCCTCAGACAACCATGTTGCCTTTTTGCCTTTCTTATTTTTAGTCTGGTTGTCAGCAATGCCTATTCTACTCTTTCTGATTATCAGCACAGCTGATTTTCACTTGTCAGTTCACCCTGCTCCATCCACCAACATTCTTCATTCTTGGTTGAATATTTGCTGAGGGCACATCAAAGTAGTTTTTTGGTGGTGGTGTTAGAGATTGGTATATTTTTGAGATTGATATATCTAGATCTTTTGAAAATAACAGCTATGATTATCTGATTTTGGAAAGAGGATGCTCTGAAGACATGACAACTAGTTAGAAAGTAAAGTAGAAGTGAAAGGTGCTCAGTCATGTAAGACCCTTTCTGATCCCATGGACTATACAGCCCATGGAATTCTCCAGGCCAGAATACTGGAGTGGGTAGCCTTTCCCTTTTCCAAGGGATCTTCCCAACCCAAGAATCAAACTGGGGTCTCCTGCATTGCTGGTGGATTCTTTACCAACTGAACTATCAGGGGAGCCCAACTAGTTAGAAGGTTACTTCAAAATTCTAAATAAAAATGAAGGGGGTCTTGTATTAGAGAGTAAAATCAGAAAAAAAAAAATAGTTGAGACATTTCCACAGTAGAGTCCATGCCAAGTGATGTGGGCTATCAAAGAGTAGGTCTGAAAGAATTTTTAAGTAAGTATATTATTGATACATACTTAAGCATGTATTTCAGAATACCCATGATGTCACATGCTTTTGTGTATGTATTGTAGTAATTATACAATGATTGAAAGATGAGAAAATGTAGTATTTGTCTCTTTGAACTTCAGTGTTGAGAGAAGTATGCAGCTATCTAAAATATGCAATGAAAATAAATAATACAGAGGAGGATTACACAAATCTAGGTGTGATCACTCACCTAGAGCCAGACATCTTGGAATGCAAAGTCAAGTGGGCCTTAGGAAGCATCACCATGAACAAAGCTAGCAGAGGTGATGGAATTCCAGTTGAGCTATTTCAAATCCTAAAAGATGATGCTGTGAAAGTGCTTCACTCAATGTGCCAGCAAACCTGGAAAACTCAGCAGTGGCCACAGGATTGGAAAGGTCAGTTTTCATTCCAATCCCAAAGAAAAGCAATGCCAAAGAATGTTCAAAGTACCACACAATTGCACCCATCTCACATGCCAACATGGAGAAGGCAATGGCAACCCACTCCAGTACTCTTGCCTGGAAAACCCCATGGATGGAGGAACCTGTTAGGCTGCAGTCCATGGGGTCATGAAGAGTCAGACACAACTGACAGACTTCACTTTTACTTTTCACTTTCATGCATTGGAGAAGGAAATGGAAACCCACTCCAGTGTTCTTGCCTGGAGAATCCCAGGGACGGGGTAGCCTGGTGGGCTGCCTGCTCTGGGGTCGCACTGAGTTGGACATGACTTAGCAGCAGCAGCAGCAGCACATGCCAGCAAATTAATGCTCAAAATTCTCCAAGCCAGGCTTCATCAGTATGTGAACCATGAAATTCTGTATGTTCAAGATGGATTTAGAAAAGGCAGAGGAACCAGAGATCAAATTGCCAACATCCGTTGGATCATCAACAAAGCAAGAGAGTTCTAGAAAAACATCTACTACTGCTTTATTGACTACACCAAAGCCTTTGACTGTGTGGATCACAACAAACTGTGGAAAATTATTCAAGAAATGGGAATACCAGACCGCCTTACCTGCCTCCTGGGAAATCCCTATGAAGGTCAAGAAGCAACAGTTAGAACTGGACATGGAACAACAGACTGGTTCCAAATCAAGAAAGGAGTACATCACAGTTGTATATTGTCACCCTGCTTATTTAACTTATATGAAGAGTACATCATGTGATATCTGGGCTGGATGAAACCCAAGCTGGAATCAAGATTGTCAGGAGAAATATCAATAACCGCAGATATGCAGATGACACCACCTTTATGGCAGAAAGTGAAGAAGAACTAAAGAGCCTCTTGAAGAATGTGAAAGAGGAGAGTGAAAAAGTTGGCTTAAGACTCAACATTCAGAAAACAAAGATCATGGCATCTGGTCCAATCACCTCATGGCAAATAGATGGGGAAACAGTGGCAGACTTTATTTTGGGGGGCTCTAAAATCACTGCAGATGGTGACTGCAGCCATGAAATTAAAGGACTCCTGCTCCTTGGAAGAAAAGTTATATCCAACCTAGACAGTATATTGAAAAGCAGAGACATCACTCTGCCAACAAAGGTCCATCTAGTCAAAGCTATGGCTTTTCCAGTAGTCATGTATGGATGTGAGAATTGGACTATAAAGAAATCTGAATGCTGAAGAGTTGATGCTTTTGAACTGTGGTGTTGGAGAAGACTCTTGAGAGTCCGTTGAGCTACAAGGAGATCCAACCAGTCAATCTTAAAGGAAATCAGTCCTGAATATTCATTGGAAGGACTGATACTGAAGCTGAAACTCCAATACTTTGGCTACCTGATGTGACTTACTGGTAAAGTTCCTGATGCTGGGAAAAATTGAAGGCAGGAGGAGAAGGAAATGGCAGAGGATGAGATGGTTGAATGGCATCACTGACTCAGTGGACATGAGTTTGAGAAAGCTCCAGGAGTTGGTGATGGACAGGAAAGCCTAATGGGCTGCAGTGCATGGTGTTGCAAAGAGTTAGACACGACTGGAAGACTGAACTGACAAAAACCTACAGAAAGTGGGGACTTAGGGATCTTCCCCAGACAGGTAACCTAGAGTTTGTGATATGAAGTATAGATGGAGACAAGGATAGAGAATGAGACTATGTCATGAAATAGAAAGTGAGTAACTCATGCCCGTGCTCAGTTGTTCAGTACTGTTCCATTCTTTGTCACCTCATGGACTGTCACCCGCCAGGCTGCTCTGTCCATGGCATTTTATAGGCAAGAGTACTGAAGTGGGTTGCTATTTCTTCCTCCAAGGGATCTTCCCGAACCAGGGATCAAGCCTGTGTCTCCTGCATTGACAGGCAAATTCTTGACCTGTAAAATGAACAAATATGAATACACTATACTAAGTTAATCATTGAAGTAGCTGGGGGTTTTAGAGGCTCAGAAAAAATGGGTTAGGAAATGAGGTCATGGTGAGGAAATGTACATTGTAGGAAACTGAGAACCATGAACAAGGCAAATGCAATAATAAAAAATGGCTTATCATATACATTAGGTTATCAATAATTATTTGTTATTAATAATTATCAACAATTAAATCTAAATTGTCTATGGAAAAATCTATGGTAGTCAACTAATTTGTAATGTTCCTCATGCGGAGTCATACCTCTACTCTCCTATAGAGTGTATTAGCATGTTAATATATTTTAATTTAAAAATATAAAGTAATTTATAATAGATTTACATACATATTTATAAAAATTTAATTTAAAATATAAATTAACATATTAAATGCTGTTCTATTTATAAAGGGTTCCACTGGAACAGATTATACCATATAATTAAAAAATCCAATCCCAAGGTTAACAATATTTGTTGCCAGGATTGTTTGTTTTTCTTCACACAAAGGTAGTTGCTTTCTTCTCAGGCTCACTGGTTCCTGCATCGTGGTAACCATGGAGCTGTGATCACTGTTCTTTGAAGCCACAATCCCCACCACAGTCTCAGGAGCACTGGAAGCACACAGTTTCATTTTCTTTAAACAAACCCAGAAAGTACTCTCTGTGGATGCATACCTGAGCATTCCCTGCCATCACAATCCTGTGTTCCTTCCATTTTGATCTTCTGAAAAGCTTCTTGTTAGAATCTCAGTGAATAGACAGGTGATAAACTCTCTACCTCTTAGTGTGCTACATGAAGATTGGAAGGATAATTCCCCCCAGGTGTTTTAAAATCCCAACTAAAAGACTGCTGCTGCTGCTGCTGCTGCTGCTGCTGAGTCACCTCAGTCGTGTCCGACTCTGTGCGACCCCAGAGATGGCAGCCCAATAGGCTCCCCCATCCCTGGGATTCTCCAGGCAAGAACACTGGAGTGGGTTGCCATTTCCTTCTCCAATGCGTGAAAGTGAAAAGTGAAAGTGAAGTTGCTCAGTCGTGTCCAACTCTTAGCGATCCCATGGACTGCAGCCTTCCAGGCTCCTCCGTCCATGGGATTTTCCAGGCACGAGTACTGGAGTGGAGTGCCATTGCCTTCTCCAAAGTAAAAGGCTAACAAGTTACAAAGGCTTGGTAGTACTCACTGCCCCAAAGTGGTGACAGATAAGAGCACGTTAATTATCAAATCTAGATGCCACACTCAGCTAGAAGAAAAGCCAGTGGCACCTGGTATCTTCTTAGAAAAGTCATAATGTTCAGAATATTCTGAAGAACACAACTTGGGCAGAGTTCCACGGTTTCACTCTGTGATGAAGCCATTCTAGAGTCAATTGTAGTCAGTTTCAGTGACTTGTTATGTACCATTTTAAACAGCTGTTTCTTCCCCTTTGCTTCCCACAGCACTCCTTCCGCACACGACTTGGGCACATCTACTACCCTACTGATTCCTGACGCTGTACTGTCTTTCAGAGTTAATGAAATTACTATGCCCTCCACCACCATTTAAAAAATCTCCCTCATTCCCAAACTTCTTTATTTTTTTTTTTTTTTAGTTTTCTGATTAATATGTTTTATTATTCACTTTATTACATTTTATGGTTTCATCTGGAACACATCTACCAAATCTCATTTTCCTTGTTAAAAAATATATTTATTTATTGTAATTGAAGGATAATTACTTTACAATATTGTTTTGTTTTTTGCTATACATCAATATGAATCAGCCATAGGTAAACATATGTCCCTACCATCATGAACCCTCCTCCCTCTTCCCTCCCCACCCTATCCCTCTGGGTTGCCATGGAGCACAGGCTTTGGGTTCCCTGCGTCATACATCAAACTCACACTGGTTATCATTTTTACATATGGTAATGTGTATGTTTCAAAGCCATTCTCTCAAATCACCCTGCCCTCTCCTCTCACTGAGTCCAAAAGACTGTTCTTTACATCTATGTCTCCTTTGCTGCTCTGCACATAGGATCATTGGTATCATCTTTCTAGATTCTATATTTATGTGTTAATATATGGTATTTGTCTTTCTCTTTCTCACTTACTTCATTCTGTATAATAGGCTCTAGGTTCGTCCACCTCATTAGAACTGACTCAAATGAGTTCCTTTTTATAGCTGAGTTATATTCCACAATTTCCTTATCTATTCATCTGCTGATGCACATCTAGGTTGCTTCTACGTCCTAGCTATTGTAAACAGTGCTGCAATGAATATTGGGGTATACGTATCCAAATCTCATTTTAATTTGACATTGTCTTTGGTTTATATCTCACCTTATATACATTTTATGAATGCATGTGTGTTTATACTTATATATAGCATCAGTTCAGTTCAGTTCAGTCGCTCAGTTGTGTCCGACTCTTTGCAACCCCATGAATTGCAGCACGCCAGGCCTCCCTGTCCATCACCATCTTCGGGAGTTCACTCAAACTCACGTCCATTGAGTCGGGGATGCCATCCAGCCATCTCATCCTCTGTCATCCCCTTTTCCTCCTGTCCTCAATCCCTCCCAGCATCAGAATCTTTTCCAATGAGTCAGCTCTTCGCATGAGGTGGCCAAAGTACTGGAGTTTCAGATTTAGCAGCATTCCTTCCAAAGAAATCACAGGGCTGATTTCCTTCAGAATGGACTGGTTGGATCTCCTTGCAGTCCAAGGGACTCTCAAGAGTCTTCTCCAAGACCGCACTTCAAAAGCATCAATTCTTCAGCTGTCAGCTTTCTTCACAGTCCAATTCTCACATCCATTCATGACCACTGGAAAAATCATATCCTTGACTAGACGGACCTTTGTTGGCAAAGTAATGTCTCTGCTTTTCAATAAGCTATCTAGGTTGGTCATAACTTATATTAATATAAATATATAGTTAGAGGTATAAAGTTAGCTCTCCCTGTTCACTGAATCCTCCTTCAAACATTGCAGCATCATGGATTTCAAAGACAGATCTAAATTTGAAACTGCTATGCAAAATGTGTATCAGTATGTCATTGTGTACCTTTTTGACCCAGCCCCCTCCCCAGGGTGATTCATCTCTAACATTGTGATTAGTAATTATTCCAATTCATGAAAATTGTGCTTCCCTGACGGCTCAGCAGGTTAAAAAATCTGCCTACAATGCAGGAGACCGAGGAAACATGGGTTTGATTCCTGGGTTGGGAAGATCCCCTGAGGAGGAAATGGCAATCCATTCCAGTATTCTTGCCTGAAAAATCCCATGGAAAGAGGAGCCTGGTGGGCTACAGTGCATGAAATCACAAAGAGTCAGACACAACTGAAAGACTGAGCACACACACACACACATACACAGTGGCTTGCCAGTACAAGTTCTCAATAAATATTTGTCCCCTTTCTGCAATCTTCAACATACCTGGGCACACACACAGAAAGGGAAAAAGAGAAGAAATGGCTCATCTTACAAACTAAATATGTTTTTAGAACCAAGCTGAAAAAACAACAACAAAAAAATCATTGCATTCTTAGGAATAATACATAGAACACATTTAAACAAGCAGTGGTGGTGCTACTGATAAGAACATTATCTGGATTACTTTGCATTTCTGTTGTCTCCATCAAAACAATTCATCAGGAATTAACTGCAGTCTCAACACACATCATGTTGATTACCCACTTCATATTCTATGAATTTCCCTTTGATTCCTGCTGTACATATTCTGGGTCTTTTTTGTAGCTCCTCAAAAAAGTATTTGCATCGTTTCCTTCTTTCATATTGTTTTTGCTTCAGGAATTTGTATTGTTTTCTTCTCCAGTTGAAAATCTCTCTTCATGTTGTAGACTAACATAACCCCTTACCTGCTTCTGATTTTTGCTCCAGTGTTGCCTTCTACTAGATTTTTCTTGAACACACTGAAATTCCAAGGCGCTTTCCAACTATTATCTCTCTTATAAATCCTCATCATGGGAAGTCTTTTCCCACAATCCTTATTGCAATTTGAAACACTACATATCTGTATTATTTTCTCTCCCTAACCCCAACTAGACTATCAGTTCCATGGATTTATTACATCCATCAAATATTCACAAAATAAATGAATAAACAGTAGTTCTTATATGAAAGACTACTAAATGGTTGAACAATGAAAGCCTGAGAAGTTATAGACTTGAAAGATGTTCATGAATGTTAGCTCAAGAAATCACTCAGTGTCCATTTTCCCCACAATGGGAGTCACATCATGGAGATTATTCTCTTTGCAAAATGGACATACTCACTTTCAAGCCTGAAACGATTGACTTTCACTTTCCCTCTTATGGTGACCAAAAAATTCATCTTTGCAACCCCATGGAAGTGTAGCCGGCCAGGCACCTCTGTCCATGGGATTTCCCAGGCAAGGATACTGGAGTGGGTTGCCACTGAGAGAAGGTATATTGGCAAAAGTAACATATCTCATCAATAAGAGTGACACAGAATTAAAGTGAGAAGTGAATGAGTAGAGAATGACAATTACTTACAATTAAAATTATCTGCTGCTTCGAATAGAAGCTAGACAATAAAGACAGAGAAAAACAGAGACGGAGAGAGACAGAGATTGAGAGACTTCACTTTTCTGGATAATGGATTACAGATTACGTTCTTACCCATATTTATTAACAAATCTACTGGTTCATAAGGGAGAGTAATTTAAAGTGATACACAGCTTTGTTTAATGCCCTCTCCTTGAGCGTGGGTGAGATGTGTAACTTTCTTCTAAGCAATAGAACATAAGAAAAGTAAACAAATTTTACCGTTAATTTGATCTTTGTGACCCTATGGATCATAGTCCGCCAGGCTCCTCTGTCCATGGGATTCTCGAGACTGAACACTGGAGAGAGTTGCCATGCCCTTCTCCAGGGTATCTTTCAATCCTAGGGATCAAACCCACATCTCTTAATCTGCTGCATTGCAGGCAGGTTCTTTACCACTAGTGCCATCTGGGAAGTCCAAGATTGACTTGATTAATGTCAATTAACTAGTCAATTGGCTTTTGGTTACTCAAAAGGGAGATTACCCTGGGTGGGCCTAACCTTATCAGTGAGTCCAATGAAAGAAGATTTAGAGGTTGGATATAGAAGAAGTCAGAGATTCTCCCACTAATTCTACAGAAACAAGCTACCATATGAACTACCTACAGAGAGCAGCAGGCAACTGCAGGTGTCCTTTAGTTGCTGAGAATCTCAATCTTACAACCACAAAGAATTAACTAATCAGCATGTGGATGCATTGAACTCTATGAAATTTCCATTATTTTTTTGTAATAAAAGTGTTTAAAGATCAGAAATTTCATATGGTTCAACCTATATATGCTATCCACTCCAAATAATATAACTGTTGATATGTATTATTTTATCTGTATGATAAATTACAACAAATTTAGTGGCTTAAATCTCAGTTAATTGCTCAGTCATGTCCGACTTTGCAACCCCATGGACTGCAGCACACCAGGCTTCCCTGTCATCACCAACTCCCGGAGCTTGCTCAAACTCATGTCCATCAAGTCAGTGATACCTTCAAATCATCTCATCCTCTGTCGTCACCTTGTCATGCTGCCTTCAATTTTTCCCAGCGTCAGAGTCTTTTCCAATGAGTTGGTTCTTCGCATCAGGTGGCCAAAGTATTGGAGTTTCAGTTTTAGCATCAGTCCTTCCAGTGAATATTCAGGACTGGTTTCCTTTAGGATAGGTTGGGTAGATCTCCTTGCAGTTCAAGAGACTCTCAAGAGTCTTCTCCAACACCACAGTTCAAAAGCATCAATTCTTTGGTGTGCAGTTTTCTTTATGGTCTCACTCTCACATCCATACATGACCACTGGAAAAACCATAGCCTTGACTAGATGGACCTTTGTTGCAAAGTAATGTCTCTGCTTTTTAATATGCTGTCTAGGTCGGTCATAGCTTTTCTTCCAAGGAGCAAGCATCTTTTAATTTCATGGCTGCAGTCACTATCTGCAGTGATTTTGGAGCCCGCCAAAATACAGTTTCTCATTGTTTCCATTGTTCCCCATCTGTTAGCCATGAAATGATGGGACTGGATGCCACAATCTTAGTTGTTTGAATATTGAGTTTTAAGCCACCTTTTTCACTCTCTTCTTTCACTTTCATCAAGAGGCTCTTTAACTCTTCTTCGCTTTCTGCCATAAGGGTGGTGTCATCTGTATATCTGAGGTTATTGATATTTCTCCCAGCAATCTTGATTCCAGCTTGTGCTTCATTCAGCCCAGAGTTTCTCATGATTACTCTGCATATAAGTGAAATAAGTAGGATGACAATATACAGCCCTGACATACTCCTTTCCCAATTTGGAACCAGTCTGTTGTTCTATGTCCAGTTCTAACTGTTGCTTCTTGACCTGTATATAGATTTCTTAGGAGGCAGGAAAGGTGGTTATATGATTATAGTTGATGAAATATTATTTAGCATATATAGGCAATGTAAATAGTGTCCATTAATGAAACATGCCTTAAGACATAGTTCAGTAGGAATGAATTATTCATTATTTACTGACATTGGATATTTGGAAAACTAATTGAGTCCTTTCATAAAGTATCTGAATTTCTCTTGGTTAAAAAAAGCTATAATAACAGCGTTCATATTAACTGAAAGACTTTCTGATACATAGATCTTGATAATTCAACTTCTCACCATGTGAAAATTCAGCTTTACAATGTTTTTGCTGAAAGCTAAAAAATGAATTTAAGATTACCTACCAAATGCATGTGTTTCACTGATCAGAGGCAACCTATATTTCTATAAACTTAGATGCAATCAGCATAGCCAACCTGAAGCACATGTGAATAGGGAGTCTATAAGTAAAGGATGTCTTAGTGATTGCATAAACATCTGGCAGAAAAATACCAATAATTATGGTGCTTCAAGTTAAGTTGTTTTTTGAAATATTCCTTGACATCATATATTAAACATATAAAAAGAACCTGATTGCTTTGTAAAAGTAGCTATATCTCAACCATAGAAGTAATTTAGTTTTTATTTACTTTTAGTTGAATATTTAAAAAGATATACAAATGTAAAACAAATTTATTTTTTAAAAGCATAGTAAAATATCATGAAAAACAAGGATCATTAGTCTTCTGAGTAATCACGAAATTTTCTCTTGTTCCAGAAAGATATAACCATTCCCTTTTATTTTATTTCATTTTCCTTCTTCCTGCCCTTCCTTCTTTCTTTCCTTTCATAAATATTTATTGACTCTCTGACTATGTGCTGGGGTCCTGGGGATATAGTGAACAAAACAGACACAACCCCCCTCTTGTACTGTATATTCTATACTGGAAAACAAACATATAATTCTGGAAATAATATGAACTTAAACAGGTAAGGGATCTGGGATGATGGAAATTGTTATTTTAGATACTAAAAAAGTTACCTGTTGGAACATTCTGGAGAGGGAGTGAAGGGTACTTTGTTTTTGTCTTATTTTGTTTTTAATATGCTGAACACAGGAAAAGCAAGATGACTTCTCTCTTCCCAGCTTTTCAGATTCTCCTTTGAACCTTCTGATTAAGGTAAGGAGTTTTGTATTTGCAGAAGACCAAAAGCAGTGCAGTTCCATTAACTGACATAGCTCTCGAAGTTGTTCCAGAACTAGATGCACTGAAGTAGAGCAAAAAGTTAAGTTTCTTCACCGAGTGAGGGCAAAGGAGAGGATGCTGTCATGGTGCTTACAGGAGTCCTGGTGACAAAGAATAGGAGAGGTGTGTATTTGGAGAAGGCATTGGAGGACAAGGGAGGTGAGGGGGAGACGGTGAAAGGATTTCAGAGGCTAAATTTTATACTTCACACTGGAGGCTACTAGTGACAAAAATCTTTTCAATCTTTGAAAAGTATCACAATCTTTGTGAAAAGTATCACAAAGTTGCCAGAACTGTTAAATTTGAAGCCTCTAAAGGGTAAATACATAAATTCATGTTAATGGTATTTACATAATTTCCAGGTATCCAGCACTAGCTGTATTTTGAAAATTTGATCAACATGGAAAGAACCTTGGATTTTAACCGTAGGAAATGTAGCTAATTTCTTGTTTTATAATTTATGTGCTCTGATCTAGACCATTCCTTTTGATTTTATATTACTCAGAATTGAAATGTCCATGGCTATGTGCCTTTTATGAGGATGAGGTGTCCATCATTTTACCTTTAAAATGTGTCTTATCTTTTATGTCATTGCTTAAGAATGTGCTTTATTCTTCATGCGCTTCTCAGACTTTTATTTTTAATTTATATGTTCTTTTGGCAATCGCTAAAAGGTAATATGACTCAAACATTACAGAGATTTTGAATTAGGTATAGGTTATTGTGGATGTGTTTTTATCCTCCTGACAGCTCAAAGGCATGAACACAATTTTCTGGGTTTGAAGGAATGAGTCCATTTAAAACTGGCATTGCGCCCATCACTGGTGTCATAGATGGAAATGGAGTGTGACACACGGCTGTTAACTCTGGCAACTTGTCATGTACCAGCTGTTCTGTGACAATTCAAAGGGCCCAGAGGCAAATACTGAGGAAAACAATTAAACAATAAAGAAATAGAATCACATAAAAATAGCACCTAATATCAAAAGAACAAGTTTCAGCAATCAATAAATAAGGTGAATACCCACGGAGAAGTGTCCATCACAGCAAAAATGTGAGGAGACTTACTTACTTTCAGCATCTTCAAAGAACAAAATCAAATACTGTGATTTTTCAGAGCTTCTAGATTTTATTTTGACCAAAATTTTGGCTAATTAATCTAATTTTCTTTTAAAATTCCAATCAAAATGCTACAGTACAATGAATTGAATTATACAAAAGAAATACCTAAATGATCATAGTCACAATTTGCAAACTGTACTCTTTGAGGATTTTATGGTTAGTACATCAAAATTCTAGTTAAAACTTCAAAACATGACTCTTTTTATGGAATTTATGTTCTAATACAAGTTGTATTACTTTAGAGAATATGGTGACTTTTTCTAGTTCTTCCTCTTAACTCCGAAACAAATTGACTCAGCATCATCTGTGGGATGATTATGAGTTGACTCTCAATTTACCTGGTTTTAACTGAAAGATAGGCATCCCAGGCACATGGTGGTAAAGAATCCGACTTCCAGTGGAGTAGATACAAGAGACTCGGGGTCGATCCCTGGGCTGGGAAGAGTAGGAAATGGCAACCCACTCCAGTACTGTTGCCTGGAAAATTCCATGGACAGGAGCCTGGCAGGCTATAGTCCATGGAGTCACAAAGAATCAGACACCACTGAGCCCTCATGTACAATGCACAAGAAAGTGAAAGATATACTTAGTAGCAGTAAGAAGGTCAAGGAACATAGAAATCCTGTCAAGTATGGAAGATATTTCTCACTTGCAATGGGCGCCAGGGAACCTTAGGATCACTCTTTGCCTCTGTGATTGGATCAGATCCTTCTGGAATTACCTAGGTCCTTGTTGGGTCATTTCCAGTTTACAATCACTGTCAGTATTAATGTAATTGGGTTCTGACTTTGGGGATGACAGTCCAGCTGCTGCTGCTGCTGCTGCTGCTAAGTCGCTTCAGTTGTGTCTGACTCTGTGCAACCCATAGACGGCAGCCCACCAGGCTCCCCCATCCCCGGGATTCTCCAGTCAAGAACACTGGAGTGGGTTGCCATTTCTTTCTCCAATGCATGAAAGTGAAAAGTGAAAGTGAAGTCGTTCAGTCATGTCCGACTCTTAGCAACCCCATGGACTGTAGCCCACCAGGCTCCTCTGTCCATGGGATTTTCCAGGCAAGAGTACTGGAGTGGGGTGCCATTGCCTTCTCCAATGACAGTGCCAGATTCTCTTTATAAAGATCCTAAAACCCACAACAGTCAGTCACAGAGAAAAGAAGTATTAGTCTGAGACAAGGAAATAGGTCACAAGGTGAACATTCAAGCTCTGCTAAGTCACGTCAGTCGTGTCTGACTCTGTGCGACCCCATAGACGGCAGCCCAACAGGTTCCTCTGTCCCTGGGATTCTCCAGGCAAGAATACTGGAGTGGGTTGCCATCTCTGGTGTGAGATAAACCTGGGCTTGATTTCTGACTCCTCCCCTATCAGCTGTCTGTGCATGCATGCTAAATCGCTTCAGTCATGTCTGACTCTGTAGGTAAATATTTAAACACTCTAAGCTACAGCTGTGTTTATCCCTAAAACGAGGAGACTCTTGTGTCTTAATGTCACTATGAGGATATGAGGAGTAAATCACATAATCTTCATACGCTTACTAATAGAATGTGTGAGTAATACATTAACAAACATTCCTTTGTTTTGGCTGTTTCTATGTTCTATTTATCATTAACATCATCATTGTCATTTTGAATTTGTGGCTTCAAAGATCATAAAATCTGCTTCTGTGTTTTTCCCTCCAGGAAATACTTTTTGACTTTCCCTTACCATGAAGAACCTATAACACCTTGTAGACTATCCATATTTATCTGTGCTTATTTTCTGAGACAGTGCCAGCTCACTGAGTGTGAAGACTTGATTGCGCCTATTTGCCACCATCATATTTAGCAAGATGCTTTGTATGAATTAGAAGTTAAATATTGGTTGTGGAATTGAATTACTACCCAGTTTGGGTTTTAGTGTTTCTTCATGTATTGTTGCAAAACCCACTGTTTGCAATTGGAAGTCTTTTATTACAGATTCAAAACATTGTTTTTGAACCCATAAATGAGTCATTATGATTTAGATTAAAAAAAAAAAAAAAACAGGATGATCCAACTCCCCCCACATAATCTCAGAATTTCCCAATCTAATTTCCCCCTAGAGAGTTATGAAAACTTTCCTCTTCCAATTGCAAATTATGAAGTTTAGTTATGAAGTTGAAAGTGAGGTTTTGGTAAAGTACACTCAGAGAGAGATCACAGAGTAATTTATTTTAGGAATCCTATGAGCAAAAAAAAAAATATTTTATTTGGTCAGTTCCTAATAGCTCAGAAATCTGCTGGATACTTACAATGATGAAGGCTGCTGGAGCCTCGTTTCCTTGCTCTTGATCCTATGTCTTCAAGGATTCAGGGGACTTAGGCATCTTTCATGAAGAGTAAAGCTACTCTAAAGTTTTAGGAATAATCTGGGGGACTCATCATACTAATTTTGATTCTGAATTTAGAATTAAAATTGGTAAGAAATACCTTCTATTTCTCATATGTTCTCAGGTTTTCTAGAATTAGACCTAACAGGAAAGGTGAAATTTATGGAAAAATCAGAGTCAAGTAGATCACTCTTTAGGTACCTAAAGGAAAAATGAAAATGGTCAAAATGTCATAAAGGTTTGAGCCTTAACTGACTGAAACAACAAAATGAGGAAAGAGAGAAGGATCCAAGTTGCAGCAGAAGTGCTATTGACAGGTGACAGTCTGTCCACCACGTAGAACCCTACTAGGTGAAGAGACGGCATTTGAAGGGCCTGGGCTCTGGGACCTTTTGAAAAAATGATTAAAATACAACTAAATTATATCAGTAGATTTATTTTGTCAGTCTGAAAGCAGTGATGTAGAGTATCTATGTCATAGAATAAAGTTGCAGTGCTCAGAAGAAGAGACTTTCTGGTCACTGACAGTAGCAGAAGTGCTGGAAGTCCAGTCCCACTTAGATGTAAAAATTAACGCTCTTATACTAGAGCCTCAGTCATGACATACAGCGTCCTAGATTATGGAATCACAGAATGCTGTATCTGGATACCATCTAATCTGATTGCTTCCTTATTTTAAACAGAGGAGAAACTGTAAATCCAGAGTAATTTGTTCAAAATATTTATTACGTATTTTGAATTGCAAGTGTATGTTTTTTAAAATTCATTTTTGGCTGTGCAGTGCAGCCAAATCAGATCTTAGTTCCCCAATCAGGAATTGAACTGGGGTTGTGGCAGAGAAAGAGAAGAATTCTAACTTCTGGACTGCCAGGGAACTCCCACAAGTTGTGAGTGTTGAAAGCCTGAAACAAATCAAGTGTAACGAAAACAACAAAATTATCTCAATAACTGCAAAGTCAAAAGAGAGAGCTGTCTCCATGAACAGCTCCATTCAGGAGCTCACATAATATCACAAGAGACTTGATTTTTCTGCAGGTCTCAGATCAGCACACTCCCCTTCACCTTGCTGGCCTTAACTCTCAAGCTCTGACTGTGAACAAGGTGACCATCATTTTCTGCTTCACATCCTCTGAGGTTCAAGTCTAGGAGGAACCTCTGTGTTACCCCATTTGTGCCTCCCACACAAGCATGGAGCACTGTCTTAATTAGACCAGCCGTAGATTAAGTTCCCACTTGTGACTCCATCATTGTGGCCAGGACAATTTGAAGCAATGGTGGGCTTAGATCTGATGTAAAAGGGTATTTCATTTTTTAAAAATGAAGTTAGGAACTCAGGTTCCATGAACCAAGAGGAGAGGTGAAGAGTCCCTCACAAAAGATAAGAAGAAAAAAGTAGATACAAGCTGAGATAGTAAAATGTTATTTTTAAAAACTTTTTTATATTGAAGTTTAGCTGATTAACAATATTGTGTTAGTTTTAGTTTCGGTTGTATAGCAAAGTGAGTCAGTTATGTGTATATATATGTATATATACACACATGCCTAGTCTTTTACAAATCCTTATCCCATTTAGGTTGTTAACGTAATATTGAGCAGCATTCCTTGTGCTATACAGTATGTCCTTGTTGATTATCTATTTTAAATAGAGCAACATGACATGTATACACTGCTATAGTAAAGAACTATTAGGTCAAAAATTAATCTACATGGGCTATCAGAGTTATTCACTAAAATTGCATCCCTTAAAGTCTTCATATGGAAAACATATAATCCATATATGTTGTGGGTTGTATTTATCTTATACTTATATGTACTCCTCCTCCCAGCAGGAGTATACTCAGATGAAACCCTGGATTTGCTTTGTGAGCAAAAACTACATGCACTGATTTTGAGCAGAAGCTTCAAGAGCCAAAATGGGATTCAACAAATTCGTGTTTCCTTCTGTCATCATAACCAGTGGTGCTTCAGCTACAAGACTTCTCTGTTAGTTTGGTTTTCAGAAGTGAAGATTAACTGGAGCAGAGCCACAGCAATGCATGAAGGACTTAGATGTGTAAGATTAGATCTTTTCTGCTGTAATAGACTAAACCTTTAGGATTGTTAGTTATCATCATAAGATGTTAGCCTGATTGATACAACTTCCTAAAAAGAATCACCAATTGCCTTTCTCGTTTGGCATTTATAAACCAAGAAAAATCTTTTCTTCTACTGCTCTTTCTAATCTTCTGTTCCCCAGCTAAGTTAGAAAAATCATTTTGGTGGTGGTTTAGTTGCTAAGTTGTGTCCAACTCTTGTGACCCCATGAGCTGTAGCACACCAGGCTCCCCTGTCCATGGGATTCTCCAGGCAAGAATATTGGTGCTGGTTGCCATTTTAATTTGATGCAAAATTATTTTAGTTTTTGGTAAAACTAACTCCTTTTAGTTTGTTCTATCTCTAATCTGAAATGTGCCACATATAAGTTCTGTGACTTTGGACAAATCTTTATCTCACTAGATCTTATATTCTTTTAACTGTGAAATATTGTGTTTAATCACTAGGTGACTCTCCAAATCACCTCTGTCAATGAATACCTATGGTTTCATGAGTTCATGCTCTTCTTTCCTTTATAGAACCTACTATAATTTGTAAGTAAATATGCTTTTGTGTTGCTTTTTACTCTTTCTTCTCTCCACACTAGGACTATAAGCTCCAGGAGGATAGGGACTATCTCTGCCTTTTTTCACCACTGTATACTCAGTGCCTAGCAGAGTGTCTTATGTATTATAGGATGGATAATGTTGCTATCAATTTTCTTAGAAATGTTATATGAGCCTCAGTTGGAATGAAACATTATCTAGATTAATAGCTTTAGGTAGGCATTATTTGGCAGTTGTCCAAGAAAAATATCTATGCACATATCTAAAAATAATGTGTAAAATGCATTCTAGAAGTGCATATTTTCATAGAGTCAGAAATCTGCATCTTCTTTGCTGTTAACAGTTCGAAACCATCCAAATCATCCTAGCAAATCATTGTCAAGCCAAGAAAGTAGTTAAACCCACAGGTCTGGCATTCTGGCAATTAAAGCAAGGGGTGAATTTAGGAGTTGATATTCAGGGATGTGTACACAGACTGTTAAGATTTTTTTAATTCAACATTTTAAAAAAATCAACCTGGATTTGAAATAAAATACTTTTACATAACAAAATACTGTAACACACTAACGATAGTTTAATTCTTTAGCAATTCCCCCTTTGGCCTCTAGATGTCTCACTTGGGACTCCCATTGCAGAGGATTATTCTGATGCAATACCCCACTGTAGGCTGGGCTGAAATGTCAGCTTGGGAACTAAAAGAACTGCAGTTGGGTCAAAACACTCCATCAGTACTTTTTTTTTTTTAACTTTCTCTAAAAATGCAAATAACAGATGGTGGGAGAATAGACAGATTTATGAGAAAAATGACTTTGTATTAGTCATTCTGATGAGCCACATCCCAAGTAGGCCTTGCCTTTTTGGCTATGATAAACAGTTTCCAGGTGTAACTCTTGATGCTGGGAAACTGATATTTAAGACAATCATCATCGGCCCATCTTAACAGCTTTTTGTCCACTTCAAAAATAATTCATAGCATATATAACAATAGGCATGGTATGGAAATCCAATATATTAATGTTTTTAGAATATAAATTATAGAGAAAACATGATGAGTTTAACCTAGGAAACCTGCTTCTGTAAGTTAAGTCAGAAGCTGAACTAACAGTTTTATTTCTTGAAACATTAAGAAACATTTTGGAATTGGGAAAAAACAGTTTATTTATTAAGATATTTTTAACATAAATAAATGTGAAATAATACTCTTGCAGATATTTCAATTGGTAAAATGTGTTCCCAGAACCATGTGTTATATAGATTCATATATAGTATATATGCAAATGTTATGATAATATTTAGTTTATTAGGGGAACGTGAAAGATAGATGACTCACAGTGATTTAGAAATAATATTACATTTCAGGTAATATTCAAAATACTTCAAAGCACAATTGAACAAACTCGGGCTTCTAGCACAAAATCTAGATTTATTTCTCTAAAGAGAGGGGGGTGGTCAGGTGGGTGGGAATCTCCTCCTGTCCTTAAAATAGGCTAGCAAGAGCAAATTATCAATATTCATCTATAGGAAAAAAATGAATGGAAGAAAGGTGAGCAAAGTCTGATTTTTTTGTGGCCAATTTACTAAAGAAATGCTTTCTTTGTAGATTGTCATTGTACTATGCTTCAGTTTCTATATCTTTATTTTGTTTGGTGTGTTTTATTTTAAGCCCTGCAGATCTAAAGAAAAATTCAGAATGGTTTTTGCTGATCATTTTGACTTTGATTTAAATTGGACACCAATAAAGTTAGTAAAATGTGTGTGGTAATCGCTCATTCATGTGCAACTATGCGACCCCAGGGACTCCTCTGTCCATGGGATTTCCCAGAATATTGGAATGGGTTGCTATTCCCTTCACCAGGGGTCTTCCCCACCCATGGATCAAACGCAGGTTTCCTGCATTGGAGGCAGACTCTTTACCAGGTGATTTGATCACTTAATTTACATTTACAATATGTCACTTTCGTATTTAAAAGCACTTTTCAAAGAATTTTTGCAAACTTTCTAATTACTGATGAACTTTTGGGTCTGACATGCAAGCTGTCCTTGGGCTAGTTCTATCTTCCTTTTCCAGATTTTCTCCTCATTAGTACAAAGCAATCTAAGATCTCTTTTTATATTTATCTATTATAGTAAATTGTTCAACTCAAATATTTTTTTATTTCACGATGCCTATTTTAGTTCCTTCAGGTAGACATGATTCAATCTGTCTCTACTTAGGGAAATTGAGGAACCATTATGTACTTACTTATCTCTAGATATTGATTTGTAAAGTCAGTCGTAGTTGCTGCGGTGAAATGCAAAACTGGCTCCCTTATAGGGTGGGTAGGGAGAGACCCAAGAAAGAAGCAGATCACTCCAAATCAGTAAATGCTGGTTTTAACAAGCAAGGGAGGGCTTCCATGGTGGCTTAGTGGTGAAGAATCTGCCTGCCAACACGGGAAACACAGGTTCAGTCCCTAGTCCAGAAAGATCCCACATGCCACAGAGCAACCAAGCCCATGCACCACAACCACTGAGCCTGTGCTCTATAGCCTGGGAACCGCAACCACTGGGCCCACAAACCGCAGCTCCTGAAGCCCACGCATCCTAGATTCCATGTTCCTCTCGAGAAGAAACCACTGCAACGAGAAGCCCATGCATTACCATTAGAGAGTAGCCTCCACTCTCTCGCTACAGCTAGAGAAAAGCCTGCAGCAATGAAGATTTAGCACAACCAATAAATAAATAGAATTATTTTAAAAAATAAGCAAGGGAACTTACTCATGAGGCTTTTCTTGGGCAGCTGCAAGATGACTAGATCTTTGCACCTGCCTCCAGAATCTTAAAGTTTATACAGAGACCTTAACTGGGTTCAGTCATGTATTCAGTTCAGGTGGTCTCAGCAATACCTTCTCTCTCATAGCTAAGTCCTCGAAACCCCTGCTAGTATGGAAATGACAAGATATATATTCCAAGGAGAGGGAGGAGATAAGAAGCCTCTAAGTGCATGGGTGACTGCATGCCTCCTGCAGTCAGGTCAGCTGAAGGTTACGATGACTTTCTCCAACACAAGACTCTGTCAAGATATTTAAGTTGAGGTCAGCAATGTAACTTACTCCTAACAGCATTGCTTGACCTCCAAAAGGAACTGGTTGAAATAAATTGAATTCTATTTGTCAATTTTCCAGTCAAAGGAATTGATCCAGTCAACATTATCTGTGGGAGGAGGGATACTATGGTAATGATACCTTACTGTTGAGAATACAGCATGAGAAGAGGGAAAGAGAGGAACTGAGAGAAGTTTGGGAAAAAAAGACAAAGATATTAGAGAGATACAAGAGAAAGGGAGGAACAAGAAGAGGAGAAACAGAATGAGCAGCACGAAAGTTAAGTCAGTCTCATAGCCCCGAATGGTACTATTTCTAAAATCTTCTGTCTTAGCTCCACCTCATCTTGAAACTCCCAGTTTTCTTGACGGCAGTTTAGTGGGAATCAATCAGCCTTTAAAGTCTAGGAATCCAGCGAGGGATCGACCAGTCTGTGCAACTCCTGAGAAATGAGGAGGTTAAGCCAATTCCCTGATCCCTTGTCCCTTCTCTTTCACAGGAGGATGTTCTAGAAGCTTCACAGGTACGTTTTCCCCAAAATGGTAGCTACTCTTCAGAGCAAATTCTGAGTGCTTCGTCTGTGGAGCCACTGGAACTCCCTAGACATCATCTATCCAAATACAGAGGCTTACATTTACCTATAAAATTGGGAAATATTTAAATTTATAATCAGTTGTTTGTCTATTGTGGATGATTCACTTAGATTATTTTGGTCTCAATTTTCACATTCTGAAGGATGATTGTCAAGCTAGAGTTCTCAGAGAACTCTTCCAGGTTTAAGATTCTGTTTTGCTGTTCCAGAAATTAAAGTATAGGTTTTTAAATCTAATCCCCTAATCATAACATGTCAGTTAAGTATTTTGTCTATTAAAAGTAGTTTTAGAACTTTAAACTTTTAGAGTCCCTTTTAAGTTAATTAGAAAATGAAAAAAATTTAATTTTTTATAATTTCAACTCACAAAAATTTATTGACAATCTATCATGGGATGGCCTCTGCCAGGTGCTTGGGTTATGCCCTTTTTGGTCTGCACATGAAGCAGATATTTGAACTCACTAAAAGACTAGTAGGTCTAATTAAATTATATCTTTTGGATATCACAGCTTTTAAAATTTTGATTAATATTCATTTAACATTTTTAACCAAAACAATCAAATCTGCCTTTAAAAACTATTATGATGATGCTAATGATAGCAAATTTATTTTTATTAGAACACTTATAAATGGAGGTAAGTCATGATAAATGCATGCACATTGTTGAGAATATAGAAAAAAGTACATTGGAGTTCATGCAAAGTTTGTGATTTGTTTGTAAAACTCTGTAAGAAGGCTACTTGAATTTAATTCTAATAGTCCATATGAATGTCATGTAAGAGTTCTGACAGAAAGAGGTGGATCTTTTAAATGATATAATTGATGAGTTTTTAATAAAGGTACTTTCTTATTAGCAAGTAGTATGGGCAGGATTTAGAGAAAGGGAAGAATCAGGATACATGAGGCTAGCAACTCTAGGGCTCCATGACCAACCTTCATCAGAAGTAGAGAGATGGGTTTCCAGAACATGGAGATGTTAGATGTACAGGTAAGATAGCCTCAGAAACACTATGGCCTTTGGCAGAGTGACACAGCCAACCTATGGTCACCTGGCAAGGAGAGTTAGATTGTAATAGACATTCTGGCCACATTCTCCTCTTCTAATTCAATCTACAGGTGCTTCTTATTGGCACAGTCCAACCCAGAAAGCAAGGTAGCTCACTGGCAGGATGCATAGCGGTCAACCTTCTGTAGCATAGAGCAGAATCAAGAAGACTGCTACATGAACATGCATAAGATTATGGAGGACATGCAAAACAATATGGTAATTAGAAATGATTAAAATCACATCTTTAATTTTTCTACTTTAACATGGAAAAATTACTTACATAACAGAAAAGTTTATTCATTTTTATTTCACTTTCAAAATTCAAATTAATATTCTAATTACTCATTTGTATAGAACATTATTTATATATCACAAATATGATAGTGTCTTCTCCAAAATTACTAAAATAAAACTGTTAACCTTTAGAATTATTTAGTAATAATGGAGGTATTTCTCAGCTTTAAGTGTTACATATTAATAACATTCAGTACTCACTTAAAAATTAATTTCATAAAAGCATGGAGGAAGAAAAAAGAACTATATTCATGTAAAACCCTCATCACAAGTATTTCAATTTGGTTCATTTTAATTCATAGAAATAAATACATGCTTTAATTTTTATAACATTAAAAGTACATCCCCTCCAAAAGCAAACCAAAATAAAACAATACTACTTCATATTGTTATCTGGGCTTAATTATATTAACATTTAGTGATTATAAGCAGAATCTATGGTCTGTATTTCTCCTCAGAAACAGATAATTATGATCATGTTCATTTTATTTGATTTATCTATTGTCTCCAAATTAAACTGGAAAAAATTCTAAGTATTCTATATTTTTTTGAAAAGTAGCTGTCTTTCTGATAATACAGAATAACTACTAATTTTTATTGAATCAATTTCTTTGTTTTGCTTTGCTTCTATTTTAAATCTAAAGTTACAGCTGAAAGAACTAGATAGACACTTCTAGTTTATCAATTTTTTTTAATGTCAAAGCACACACACTTTTAATACATAATCTGGCTTAGATCAAACTGCCTGCTCTATCAAGGGGAGTGTATTTGGCAAAAGCAATTCTTTGCAGTTCAACATAATATATGTTAAACATATACCAAATATTTTGGTACAACTTGGTGAGATTAGCACAACTGGCAAACTCTTCATAAAAAAAGGCCACGGTGTCACATTGGCTTGGAAATAGAATCTGGGCTGAGAATAGAGAGAAAAATAAAAGTTCTCTTAAGGTCAAGGGCAACAGCTGAACAGCCCTGGGGCTACCTGTTTCAAAGGATACAGTGTCTAGTGTTTATAGATGAAATGTTGGTTTCTATGGGGGGAGGGTGATCACAGGAACAAATATCCCTGACACCCAAACAAAATAATCCCAAATAAAATGAATGATGTAGCCCATAGTAAAAAGGGAGATAACTATTCATGGGAAAAATGCATGACCTCACTCTTTCAGAATACCCAGTGATTCATCAGCGTTTTCCAGCTTTCTTGCCTGCTTGCTTTGAATCTCACAGTTCTGTCCTTTTCTCTTTTGCCCCCAGGGTTAGATCACTAAATTGAAGGTCCTGGGGTTTGAGAAGGATGGTAAGATTTAAGGAAAGCCCATGGTTTGTGAAAGTACTTCTTGTCAATAATTTAGAGGCAGTGTCTTTCTCAGGAGCTAAATGTTTTTATCTTTGCTTCTTTTCCTCATTATTATTATTATTATTTGGTCTCACAAAGGCTGTGTGCTGACTTCCTTGAAAAAGAAGCCTCTATGATCATAAGGAAAATGTTATAGAAATAATATATGGAAATTATTTGTAAGCAGGAGGAGTCAGCTAAAAATATCATTACAGGCAGGCTAAGTTATAATTTTAAATTGTGGCACTTGCAGAACCTTGAAGTGCTATCAGTCGATCTCCTTCGGAAAAGGCATCATAGTTTAATCAAATAACTGTGAAACCACTGCCTTGAAATTGCAACCAAATTGTTTGTGCAGTGTTATGTATCTAAGGGAACAAGTGTGGACTTCTAGAATTACATTATTAGTTTCTTTAGAGCCGTGTGCACTTCAAAGATTTTTCAGAATCTAGTAATGCTATGTTATGCAGGGGCCAATTACCCCGTGGGTGGAAGCTCCAGGCTTCCTGCTATTCCTCCTCTTCTCATCTTGGTATCTCCTGATTATTTCTGATTTAGGGCTCTGCAGTGTGGGATACAGGAGAAGGAGGGCAAATCTGTCTGGTTTGTTCTGCCCGGCATTTACAACTTTCTACAAAGGATGATAAAAACACTACTGGGGAACAAAAGAGTTTTTGATTAAACCACTGCTTTTCAGCTATACTCTACCTGCGAGTCTCAGCATAAGCCATACCCTGGTGCCTATTAAAATGCAGATTCCTGGGTCCTGCTTCCTGAGCTCCAGCTGTGGTACCTTTGAGATCTCTAATTTTTATTGGGAATCTGTGGGCCTGAGGGTTACACTTTGAGGAACCCAGCACTACAATGTTCCTCTGAAAAGTGAAAGTGAAGTCGCTCAGTCATGCCCGACTCTTTGTGACCCCATGGATAGTAGCCTGCACCAAGCTCCTCTGTCCATGGGATTTTCAAGGCAAGAGTACTGGAGTGGGTTGCCAATGTTCCTCTATCAGAAGCCTAACCTTTAGACATCAAGTCAAGCCAATAGATTTTCATCTATGCTAACTGAGAAATTTCTAGAAGCATCATTTCACTGCTGCTCAGTGATTCAGTCCCATCAAAGCTGCCAGTACAGCTCTGGCCCTCAAGAGTTCCAAGTAATCCCTCTAAAAACCTATTAACAATTAATGATCTAAAGAAGTGAAGAGGGATGACTTAAAAATTACATATTAATACCATCTCTTCATTTGACTGGCTTGATGATACCAATGTAGAGAAAACCCTGGTTATGAGCATCCCCCACCCCAAACATGAGGCCCAGATAGATGACAGACTTCACTTGATCTTTCTCATGCTGTGCCCTCATGCCTTGGGAACACCAAAGATATAGGAGGATGAAGGTTGGGACAAGATTCCATAGTGCCTCTCTTATTTCAGAAGTATCTGCATGCTTCCATGGTCTGTGGGTCTCGATGACCTGTGTCTACCCACATTTCTGCTTGGCTCCTGGCCTTGGTGTGGCTGCCTGGGCAGATAAAGCACTTTGTTTTCACTCTGAGAGCTTTCCTTTCTGCTTATTTGCAGTTTTATCACTCTGTACCCTGATGATAAACCCCATCTGATTCAGACTGACTGCTTACAACTCTATGCTGTCAGCACTATATTCATTTACACAAGTGGGCTGAGTGTAAATATTCTGAGGTCATTTCCTGAGATAGCTTCACCAACCAAATGGCAAGTTATTTATTTCTATTTGTTGTTTTCTTAGGGAACTCAAACCTGGGGTCACTTTGTATGCTTATTCATTATAGTTAATAAATATGATGCTTAATTTTTTATAATCAACATTATTTAAGGTATAATTTGCATACAAAACATCCCCATGTGAAATGTACAGGTTGGTGACTTTTTACATGTTAATATTTTGAAAGAATAACAGTCACTGTTCACAGTGATTTTGGAGCCCAAGAAAGTAAAGTCTGCTACTATTTCCATTTTTTCCCCATCTAACTGGCTGGCCGTGAAATGATGGGAATGGATGTCATGATCTTAGTTTTTGAATGTTGAGCTTTAAGCCAGTTTTTTCACTCTCCTCTTTCACCTTCATCAAGAGGCTCTTTAGTTTCTCTTTGCTTTCTGCCATTAGGGTGGTATCATCTGCATTAGGGTGGTATCTATATCTGAGGTTGCAAATATTTCTCCTGGCAATCTTGATTCCAGCTTGTGATTCGTCCAGCCCGTCATTTTGCATGATGTACTTCGCTGCTGCTGCAGCTGCTGCTTAGTTGCTCAGTTTTGTCTGACTCTTTGGGACCCCACGGATTGTAGCCCACCAGAATCCTCTGTCCATGGGGTATCTCCAGGCAAAAATACTGGAGTGGGTTGCCATGCCCTCCTCCAGGGGATCTTCCCAACCCAGAGATCAAACCCAGGTCTCTCGCATTGCAGGTGGATTCTTTACCATCTGAGTATATAAGTTAAATAATCAGGGTGACAATATATACCCTTGAATTACTCCTTTCTCAATTTTGAGCCAGGCTATGGAAGAATAATAGACACACAAAAAGATGCAATGGTAGTACAGAGTGTCCCATTTACTGTTCATCCAAGTGCCCTCAGTTGTTACATCTTAAAGAATTATATCAGGAAAACTGTGTTACTATGAAATGTGTATATCATTCAGTGTTATTTTATCACATGTAGAGAGGTATAGTCACCACCGCAATCAAGATACATGCAATAATGAAGCTTAAGAAACACAAACACAAAATTGGGAGCATGCAAAGTAGAAAGACAAAGCAAGTTAAGCTTTGTGAATGATAACATAGTCTCTAAGTTTAAGTTTCAGAACTGACTATGAAATTCCTAGCATCCAGGGTGAAAAGGAGAACATGATAAATGGAATAGCACTCATTATTAGAAAAGAGGATGCCTGCTAGTTCTTCAATGAAAATAACTTTTCTTCTGATGTTAAATTTAAAAGAAATAACTCAGAAAAAGTTTTACACAGACCATACTGGGGTAATGGTTAACATTCTGAGCTAATATTTCTATGGCAAAAGCAAGCACAGATTTTCTTTAGCTGGCTATTTTTCTTTGTGACTATTACTCACAAATCCAAAAGCAAACTATTGATGCACAATTTCCCAAGCTAACAAATAAGACACATTCTGTGGCTAGCACTTGAACAGAGCATAAAAAAGGCTATGGGATGAGGTGGCTGCTATGGACAGAATTACTGTGACTCAACATCTATTTCTAGTTTTCCTTTTCAGCTTTTTTATGAATGAATGAGGCCATGTGACCAGGTATGGCCAATGAGCTGTGAGTATGGCAGTTTATCTTTTCAAAAGAAGGCTTTTTCTAAAATATGACATTCATATTCCTCCATCAGAAGACTGGGTCTAGCTTTCCTCGCCTTGAACAATACAGATGGGCTTTGTAGGAGAGATGCTGTATGACTTCAGATGTCAGCTTTTGCCTGGCCCCCTCAGTTAATCTCTTTTTATCTCTCTTCTTGCACTTTTATGAGTCTTATACCAACAGATATACTTCCCTGGTGGTTCACTGGTAAAAAAATCCACCTCCAAATGCAGAAGATGAAAGTTCAATCCCTGGGTCAGGAAGATCCCTTGCAGAAGGAAATGGCCACCCATTCCAGTACTCTTGCCTGGGAAATCCCATGGACAGAGGAGTCTGGTGGACTATAGGCCATGGGGTTGCAAAAGAGTTGGACACAGCTTAGAGACTAAGCAACAACAATGCCAACACATAAGAAATTCAACCATGCTGAAGGAGTCATGCTGGAGAGAATGCATAGAGAAACAACACAGAGATGAAGAATTCTGTCCAAGGTATTCTAGCTCTTCCAGCCCAGAACTCTTCAAGTCATTCAAGTTTAAGACCCACATATGAGAGTAAAGAAGCCCTAGAGATGAACTGCAATTTCAGGAACACACACAGAAGTCGCTCAGTCGTGTCTGACTCTTTGCGACCCCATGGACTGTAGCCCACCAGGCTCCTCGGTCCATGGGATTTTCCAGGCATGAATACTGGAGTGGGTTGCCATTTCCTTCTCCAAATTTCAGGAAAGGAGGTTAATTTAATATTTATTTGCAAGGAAATATAACCAAATTACTTAGACTTCCTAGGTCTAGAAGAGTGATTGAACTACAAACTCCTATGCCATTTGCAAGTGTTGGCAAAGAATGTCACAGCATCCTGTATACTAGCGTCAATTTTGAATCATCTTAGAGATCAAGAAATATTAGAGATCACTTGAAATATTAGGGGAAAAGAATCATCCATTCTTATAGAAGACCCTCTTCTGAATAATCTCTGTGGAGGAGAAAAATACAAAAACAATTTCAACAAATATTTCTGATAATTTGTATTGCAATGAATTTTGTTATAAGTGTTACTTTTCTGAAGCTTGTTTTTCTCATTCTTTATGTCTAATTTTTTAATGCTTTTCTTTTTTGTTTTATCTTCTAGACCATAGTTGATTATGAGTACTTGGTTGACCACAAGAGAATATATTAGGGCTGAATAAGACTTTAATGAACATCTTGACCTGAATCCCAAATGTTGTGACAGAGGAAATTTGAGATTGAAAACATTCCCAGGGGCCTGACTTTAATTGTAACCTGGGCACTGGACTGTCAGTGCTGTCTGACTTCAGAATTGCCAACTGACTTGATGGATCTACAATGAACAGCCTTTTCATAGATGACTACATGACATCTGAGTATTCCACAGAAGGTTGAGGAGTAGGAAAAGAAGAAATTGCAATAGTCCATCTCTGCTGGTCACCTGTGGAAATCCTCTTCATGTTCCTCTGACTAGTTCCTGACCCAAAACAAAGATGTAATCAACATTGATAAACTTGTTACCGAACACCTACTTCCAATATGACTGTTCATCTCTTCTGGAAAAAAAATGTAAGAATTATTAGATAATAATTACCTGTAATAGCTGGTTACTGATCCCAGAAGAGAAAAATATTGTTTCCTATACTTTGTCCTATGTAGATAAGATAAATAATTTTGAAGCTAATAGCTATTACTCTCTTTTTAATAGCATTCTGTTCAAAATCACACAAATTCAGAGTTCTTAAATTGGTTGTATCGTCTGTCTTTCTGATAACATATTCCTTATTCTTGTTTTTGAAAAAGTTAGATTTTAGGAGATTTACACATACTCAAAGCATCTTTAAATGCCACATTCTCAGAGCTCTTTTCTTATCACCTCATCTCCTTTTCAAAATAAAATAGCCCTCTCCTTTGCAGTCTCTGATCACACTAGTCTTTCTGAGATTTCACCCCGAGCTGTTATGATTCTGCTCAGTACAACTTTATATTTCTCTGCCACCAGTCTGTAAGATCAATAAAAGCATGAACAATGTCTATCAACTTCATCATTATAGATTTATAGAGTAGCTGCTGTAAGTATTTGTTAAATGAAGGAAGGATCCACTTTCAGCTCTAACACTATCATTTACAGGGTCTTCGTGAATAGATAATCAATAAGAAAACTTATGGAATATGATTGCAGTTAACACAATGTAAGAAATCAAATACCAGGCTCAGATGAAATCATAGACAAAACATAAATGATAAGTGCCGTAAGAGTTGAGTAGGTAGGATGATCCCTTGGTAATTGTTTAGAGGATAGTCAAGTAGAAATTTGAGTCTGGAAAAATGGATGCAGAGAGGAGTAGGGAAAAAAAAATAGCATGAACAAAATCCAAGAGAAAAATAGATGTTCTGCAAATAACAGGGGTAATTCTATGGTTACTCCATTTTAGAGAAAATATTCTTATAGATGGGCTTCCCTCATAGCTCAGTTGGTAAAGAATCCACCTGCAATGCAGGAGACCCTGGTTCAATTCCTGGGTTGGGAAGATCCACTGGAGAAGGGATAGGCTACCCACTCCAGTATTCTTGGGCTTCCCTTGTGGCTCAGCTGGTAAAAAATCTGCCTGCAATGCAGGAGACCCCGGTTCAATTCCTGGGTTAGGAAGATCCCCTGGAGAAGGGAAAGGCTACCCACTACAGTATTCTGGCCTGGGGAATTCCACGTACTGTATAGTCCATGTTGTCGCAAAGAGTCGGACATGACTGAGAAACTTTCACTTTCACTTTTATTCTTATAGGAACATCATGAAGTGTGAGCATTAAGAGGCCATTTGTGGGATTATTGAATGTTTTTGAATGCTAGAGTCCAACCTCTGACTCATAAGCCCAGAAAACCACTGCCTGTTTTGAGCAAGCAAGTGGCATGATAAAAAAGTTCTACCAAGATGTAGTTGGCAGCTTAATGCAAGATTGGTTGACTAGACGAAGTCTGGAGGGAGATGTGAGTAACTGTTGAAATTCCATAAGCAGGGTAGAGGTAGTTGAAATAAAAAGGAATGTTATATGCATTGTGAAATAAAATATTAAAAACCAATGGGAATTATAGCTGGAGATACATGGTAAGGGAAAGGAATAGGCAAAGAAGTTACAACAATTGGAAAGACTATTACAAAACAAACAGAATATGGGAAGCTAAGTATAAAAGATGATTTGTGTCGATCAAATAACACATTATTGATTGTGGATTATCATTGACAGTGGGATCTCCAAATGGCCATACTTTGTAAGCAAAGGTATTATAATATGAGTCTGCAAGGGTAGAAATTGTAGAAATCAGTGGTCACTGATTAGATTAGGTATGGTAAGATCTTGTACAGGCTCCGCATGTCTTTGAAAATAATCAGGATTCCCTAACAGATGAATTGACCTTTATATTTCTTTTAAATCAAGTTTATTTATGATGTTATTCAAAATTTCTATATCCTTATTAGCTTGGTTACTGCTTGATTTGTCAAGTATCTGAGAGAGCATATTAAAATCCTTTTTTTTGGCTAAAGTTTCCATGCACTTTTAAAAATAATTTGTGTCCTTTAAAACCTATGCGCAAATTTGGTGTATTTCCTTTAAATGAAGCTTATTAACTGTGTTGTTTGAAACTTCTATATTTTTATTACCATTTTGCTGCTTAACCTATCAAGTTTCTCAAAGAATCTATGGTCTAAATAAGCAAAATATATAAATATACAATGATATAATGTGATAAATTATGCTAGATGATAATGACATTGATAAAGAAATTCATATTGGAGGTATATTTCCAATGCCAGTGTATAACTATTTAAGCATGAGAACTATTTGAAACAATAATGTATAACTCCAAGTAGAGTGGAAGGTGTACTGCTGATGTGAAGATGATCATAAATAGCTGTCAGATCCTAATGCTATTAAACACTGGAAATATTACCTGGGTCTTCTTTTCTCTAATTCCAAACTTATCATGGTACCTTGCTTTTCAGTTCAAATTCTTGTGTAGATTTGCTTATAGGGTAAAAGAAAAAGTAATGCTGGCCATGTTAACAGAACCATCCCAGTATTCTTGACATTCTATTTCTTATTTTAAATTTGCATTCTTGTGTAAATATATTTCCAGAGAGTTTAATTATTCTGTATGCCATCCCCTGCTCCTTCCCAGAGATACATCCCTTTTTCAGCTGCTGAATAAATCAAGCTCCTGAGATAAAAGCCACGAAAGCAGAGTTTCAGACCCTAAACCTTGGAGAATTCATCAAAGGAAATGCCACCTTGTTTCTCCAATGGCACCTCTGATCTCACAGCGTGTCCTTTTTTAGACATCTATGGTTATATGTGATTATCATAAATATTTTACTCACGGTTCTCTTACACTCTTCATCTGAAGTTGTGATTGAAGTCAGCTGAATCGTAGAGCATCCGTATCCAAGAACAGTTCTTTCCCAGGTGAAGCTGGCTCTTTCTGCCTTGAAACCAAATTCAGTCTTCATTCTCACCATGAAAGCATCCATTTACAGCAAATTCATCTTCAAATAATGTATATTTTTGCAGAGATTTTGTAGGGGAAAGCTGGAGGGTCTATGTGAAACCATATAGAAGGAAACACTTATTTGGGCCTGGTCATCATTTGCGCCCACTTCAGCGTGCCCAAGATACCTTCTCCTTGGATTCAGTGCTCACAGTGGCCCTCCTTTTGAAAATAAGCACTCCCGACTTGCTACCCTTGAGCTGTTCTCACATCCCTGGGAAGGTGAGTGCCATGCTCTTGTCGCCCTGTGTGTACCTTCAGACCTGTCAGTGTCACCTAGACCAAATGTGTTCATGATGAATAAGACCTTCTCTGTGTCATCCTGCTATGCATACTCTCTCTCACATCCAGGTTTTGCTTGCATGAATTGGGATTTCCCCAATTCACGATCTACCTCGTATATCTAACTCCTATGAAGAGAGGCATTTTAATAGCTTTCTACTGTTGCATGACACATTGCCACAGACCTGACAGCTTAAATTTATCATCTCCCAGTTTCTGTAGGTCTAAGATTCGAGTACAGCATGACTGGGTCCTCTTCTCCAGATCTCACTGGGTTGAAATGAAGGTGTCAGTTGAGTTTGCAGTCTTACCTGGGTTCAGGGTTCTATTCTGAAATCACTGCTGTTAGTAGAATTTATTTTGCTAAAGCGTGGCATGGAGATTCCATTTTCCTTCCTAGCTAACAGCTAGAGAGAACTCCTGCGAAGCAGAGGCTGCCTGTATTTCCTGGCCTCGTGTATCTCACAGGTAGTTTACAACTGATGTTTGCTTTCTTCCGGGGGACCCAGGGCGTGTCTCTCAGAGTCTCTTTTCTGTGGCTTACCAGAGAAACCTCCGCTTTTTTAAAGAGCCCATGAAATAAGGTCAGTCCCACCTGGATAATTGCCCTGCCTCAAGCTCTACTGATGTAAGTCCTTTCATTCTTGTTGCTGTGAGGTCGCTAAGTCATGTCCGACTTTTAGCGACCCCATAGACTGCAGCATGCTAGGCTTTCCTGTCCTGCATCATCTCCCAGAGTTTGCGCAAACTCATGGACATTGATCTGGTGAGGCTTTCTAGAAATCTCATCCTCTGCCACCTCCTTCTCCTTTTGCCCTCAGTCATTCCCAACATCAGGGTCTTTTCCATTGAATCTGCTCTTTACATAAGTTGGTCAAAATATTGGCCAACTTTTTCTTTTTATCTCTTTAATCAGTACATTTAAATTTGACAAAGAAGAGATACAGTATACATACCCAAGCCGAATGTCTGTAATTTCTAAAATTCTCATAAGCATATATATATATATATATATGTATATGCTGCTGCTGCTAAGTCGCTTTTGTCGTGTCCGACTCTGTGCGACCCCATAGACAGCAGCCCACCAGGCTCTGCCGTCCCTGGGATTTTCCAGGCAAGAACACTGGAGTGGGTTGCCATTTCCTTCTCCATTGTGGGAAAGTGAAAAGTGAAAGTGAAGTCACTCAGTCGTGTCCGACTCGTAGCGACCCCATGGACTGTAGCCCACCAGACTCCCCCATCCATGGGATTCTCCAGGCAAGAGTACTGGAGCGGCTTACCATTGCCTTCTCCGTCAGTATCTGAATTACTGCAGGAATTAACTGGGAGAAGGTGAACACTCTGGTGGTTGGGAAACTTAGTGGGACCATCTTAGAATTCTGTGTACCACAGTCACAGTTACAGTGAAGTGAATAAAAAATAATTTAAAGGTCCCTCACTTGCATGACTTTCTCCAGGACTTCTAGGAGAGAGTCCTTTGCTTCTCTTTGCATCTTTACATAGACATATATTTATATAATTTTCTCAAAAGTAATACATTTTTCCCACAATTAAGACAACAGACACTTTTCACTTTAAATTACCTTGATTTTGTTTGGCTGCGGTATTTTGGAAATCCAGATAAGGGGAAGTTACCAATACTTTTAATTTCTTATACTGGGGAATTTTTATGTGGTGCCCAGTCACTTCTGTGCATTGGTTGGGAAAAGCCTGTTTGATTCTTCTGCTATTTGCCATGCCTACACACTTGCCACAACACGAGGTGGAAAGCTAGGGCTGTACCACTTATGAATGGGACTCATGAGGCCCACTACTGGAAACCGGGGAGAAGAGAAGAAGGAAAAAATAGATTTAAGATATATGGAGCTAGAAGCTAGTGTGTGGAAAACATTTCATGAAGTCAGAAAGGTAAAGTTATATGCAGAGAATTTGTTTCTCATTAAACAAGTTTAATGAGAGAGTCAAATTTTCTACTTTCAGGAATGTTCTTAGTTAAGGTAGCATATTCAATTAAAATCCACAATCACTGTTAATAGAAATGGAATGTGAACTTAAGCTTGTATATACATATATATGTGTGTGTTTGTGTGTGTATATATATATATAATATATATAATTAATATATAATTTTATTTCCAATTTGAAATATTTATGAGAATTTTATGGTGAAATTACAGGCATTTGGTGTGGGGATGCATGATGGATACCTTCTTTGTCAAATTTAAATATATTGATTAAAGAGTTAAAAGAACATTCTGTTGAAAAATCAATGAAATATGAAACAAAAGTGATAAAGATGAGCAATGAAAATTAATAGAAATGATTCTCATATTGAGAACCAAATTATAGCCCAAACACATACAGATTATACCAAATGTAATAATTTATTAAAAGGAAAAGTTATATTTTTAATAGAATTAGTAGTCACTTCTTAGAATTTTTGATAGACTAGTTAATGAAGAGACTTCAATCATTATAAACACTGTAAGAAGGCTTAAACTTTTTTTGCTGATTTTACACAAAATACTGCTAAAAATGAACATTAATATAACAAGCACAAGAGTAGTGAACACTGGACACTGAAAAGGAAAACTTGAAAATTCCTGAAATGGTACAGATATGACAGAAACTTGACAGTTTCATCTGAATCTGAAAATAGTTTTTAAACTTGCATGATAGTTAAAAATAAAAACAAAATTTGCCCACCCATAAAAGATTGCTGGGTTTCCTTTCTATTCTCTTTATAGTAAATGATATTATAAGTTTATCTTAAGAAGTGATCAAAGAATAGGAAGCCAAATCGTCAAAACATGGAATAAAAACTCCATTAAACGTTTTGGTTAATCCCATCATCTCTCTGGTAGCTGGAGCTCTCTCTTTTGGACCCTATTGCTAGCCTCCTAGGTTTGTACACATTCTACCGCCTTCTCAGAGCTGCGCTGGCAATGGGTCATCCTCGTTAATTTGTACTATCCCCTGAAAAGAGTGCCCATCCACATTTCTTGATCTGCTTTCTTCTCCTCTTTGGGGATCATTATGAACGGGCTGACTCTATTTTCATAGCCTTCCTTGAATTTCAGTAAATTGAATTTTGTCTATATTGTTAAATGTATAGCTAGAGAAAATGTTAACCTAGTCATTGCTACAAAAACTGGCACAAGTCCAAATGCGCCAAAGTCTCAATGCAATTCATTTCATCTTATCTTTCCCATAAGAAAAATATTTTTAAAGATTAAAGAAAAAAGAAAGAAGAGAGAAAGATCTAAAATTGTTAGACATTACCTAATTCTTCTTAGGACCGTGAATTGTTATTTGCTGTGTTGTCCTAATAGAATGAAAATGCTATGTATCTTGGAAACCTTTGCTATGTCATCGAATTTGAAAAGGGCTATTCCTGGCCACTTACCTAATAACCATGACATTATATTCAGGTTTTCATGGCAAATTCCTCACACAAAAACTCAGTAGTAGAATTCCCTGTGCTATACAGTAGGTTCTTGTTGGTTATCTATTTATTTTAAATACAGCAGTGAGGCTTTCCTGGTGGCTCAGTAGTGAAGACTCTGCCTGTCGGGCAGGAGACTGAAGTTCGATCCCTCAGTTGGAAGGTGCCCTGGAGAAGGAAATGCCAACCTACTCCAGTATTATTGACTGGAAAATCTCATGGACAGAGGAGCCTGGCAAAGTACAATTCATGGAGCCACAAAATAGTCAGACACAACTGAGAGACTAAATGACAGCAAAAACCAAGTGTTCCTGACACACACTGACATTTGAGAACCACTGGATTAAGACATATCCCCCAGTTTTCAAATAAAGCAGTTCTTAAAAAAATACAGCACTGTGTACATACTGCACAGCTGAAACTAACACAATATTGTTAATCAACTATACTCCAATATAGTTTCCTGAAATATCCTATGGACAGAGGAACCTGGAGAGCTACAGCCCTTGGGGTTGTAAGAGTCAGACACAACTTGTTAACTAAATCACCACCAAACCACTGTACTCCAATATAAAAAAAAATTCAAAAAGCTCAATAGTATTCATCATCCAAAGGTATTTATGAATACTTTTCATTTTTCTAGGGAATTATTTATCTTAAGAAATATTTTTAACACATGGAATAAAAATATGTCTTGCATTTGTTCAAGGTAAGCAGTAAAAAAAACACACCCAAGAGAAAAAGAATGTTGAGAAAAATAATCAATAATAACCATAATTTAACATTTTTTTCTTTTTTATTACTTAAACTCATCTCCCACCTTTTTGTAGCAAAGAGAATTGCTACTTGTGATAGTTTGCCATGATCAAGAATCAGAACCTTGCTTGACTGAGCTGTCACTGTCTTGGTTTACCACCATCCACACTTAGAACACTGTTCAAGTGTGTAGACTTCCCACTGTTTACTGAAATGACTTTCTTGTTAACCGTAGCAAAATGTTCAGTCCTGAAAATACTCTTCTGAGAACCCCCATGAACTCACTGCCACTCCAGCATAATGCACATTTAGAAGGATTTCTGTGACTCCTTTAAAATTTGTGGTTTATCACAAATTGCCCAAAACTTGCCCGCAGTGCTGTTTATCAGCACTAAATTATTTCAAGTACTCTTCCTGTTAAAGCTTTTAATGTTCAGTGTGACTCCTTATGTTAATGTTCTATTTATTGCTGGTATTTCTGCTCCCATGAAACAAAGCACATTCATAAAATCTGAATTTTGCACAAAGGTTGCTTTTTCTTCAGTATTGCATTTAAATTGATTCATTCTAAGTATTTCCTCTATATTACTATAAATCTGATCTGGAGACTCTCTGGGTAGATCAGTCACTAAAATGAATCAGATAATGCATTATACATTAAGGCAAAGTCAGTGTAACCTACCACTAGTAAAAATGGATTTAGGTGGGTGAGGTTTTTGTACGACATGCAATCTGTTCTGTCTGAGTGTTTGATCTTCTCTTTGGAGGTGGGGATAGACATAGTCTATGCACAAACACACTAAATGAATATATGTTTATGCAGGGACATAAATGATTCTTTGGTTTCCCTGGTGGCTCAGCTGGTAAAGAATCTGCCTGCAATGTGGTAGACCTGGTTTTGATCCCTGGGTTAGGACGATCCCTTGGAGGAGGGAATGGCTACCCACTCCAGTATTCTGGCCTGGAGAATTCCACAGACAGTATAGTCCATGGGGTCGCAAAAAGTCGGACACGACTGTGTGACTTGCACTTTCACTTTCAACCCCACCTCTGATCCAAGCAAAGCCGTGAGTGGCGTTTATCTATACTATTTTGCACAGCCCTTCTTTTAATATATATATATATCCCAAATAGGAAAAGGAGTTCATCAAGGCTGTATATTGTCACCCTGTTTATTTAACTTACATGCAGAGTACATCATGAGAAACGCTGGACTGGAAGAAGCACAAACTGGAATCAAGATTGCCAGGAGAAATATCAATAACCTCAGATATGCAGATGATACCACCCTTATGGCAGAAAGTGAAGAGGAACTCAAAAGCCTCTTGATGAAAGTGAAAGTGGAGAGTGAAAAAGTTGGCTTAAAGCTCAGCATTCAGAAAATGAAGATCATGGCATCCTGTCCCACCACTTCATGGGAAATAGATGGGGAAACAGTGGAAACAGTGTCAGACTTTATTTTTCTGGGCTCCAAAATCACTGCAGATGGTGACTGCAGCCATGAAATTAAAAGACGCTTACTCCTTGGAAGGAAAGTTATGACCAACCTATATAGCATATTCAAAAGCAGAGACATTACTTTGCCAACAAAGGTCCGTCTAGTCAAGGCTATGGTTTTTCCTGTGGTCATGTATGGATGTGAGAGTTGGACTGTGAAGAAGGCTGAGCGCCAAAGAACTGATGCTTTTGAACTGTGGTGTTGGAGAAGACTCTTGAGAGTCCCTTGGACTGCAAGGAGATCCAACCAGTCCATTCTGAAGGAGATCAGCCCTGGGATTTCTTTGGAAGGAATGATGCTGAAGCTGAAACTCCAGTACTTTGGCCATCTCCTGCGGAGAGTTGACTCATTGGAAAAGACTCTGATGCTGGGAGGGATTGGGGGCAGGAGGAGAAGGGGACGACAAGGATGAGATGGCTGGATGGCATCACTGACTCGATGGACGTGAGTTTGAGTGAACTCCGGGAGTTGGTGATGGACAGGGAGGCCTGGCGTGCTGTGATTCATGGGGTCGCAAAGAGTCGGACACGACTGAGTGACTGACCTGATCTCTGATCTAATTCCTAAAAGAGGGATACTGTATAATTTTGAGAGGAAAAAAAATCCAGTTAACTTCTCTTCTTACTAAGGTAGATCATGTAGAAAGATTATATATTTAAATAAATGATTTTGGATACTTTTGAAGATCAAATGCATTGTTCTTCTGAATTTTAAGTGTATCAGCCATAAGAGTTATCAAATACAGAGAACTTGTTAAATACAGAACTGTAGAATTGTATCTAGTTTAAAATTCATACATGGCTCAAACAGTTGGACTGACCGAAGTCAAATAGCTATACTCATTAAAGCAAAGTTGCAGAAAAAAGACTGTTGACAAGTTAGTTGCAGTGGTTTAACTATTTATCTAAATGAATATGTACTACTCATGTTGCAAAAAGCAGAACAAATTTGGAAATTAAATCCGAAAAACATGATTGTACAGATGGGGACATATTTTTGTGTACTCCATAAGATTCATTCCTAAAATTGTTTTAGAAAACTTACAGGCAAGTATTGACTGGCTCCATTGCCATTTTGGAGAAGGCAATGGGAACCCACTCCGGTACTATTGCCTGGAAAATCCCATAGATGGAGGAGCCTGGTAGGCTGCAGTCCTTAGGGTCACTTAGAGTCAGACACGACTGAGTGGCTTCACTTTCCCTTTTCACTTTCATGCATTGGAGAAGGAAATGGCAATCCACTCCAGTGTTTTTGCCTGGAGAATCCCAGGGACGGGGGAGCCTGGTGGGCTGCTGTCTATGGGGTCACACAGAGTCGGACACGACTGAAGCAAGTTAGCAGCAGCAGCAGCATTGCCATTTGATGCTATAACTCATGAATACAAGAGAAAGAAATCAATCTCTGAGGCTCTAGATTAGAAGTGCCCATCCCAGAATGTTTTATAATGGAAACTGTTTGCCCCATTTAAATATTAAATGTTATTCTTGTATAGCTAGTTAAGAACTAAAGAGTTTTTCCCATATAACATGACATTAGTACTAATATTATGCTTAATCATAAATAGAGTAACTTACAAGGTCATGGGAATAAAGTTTCTATTAAATGTATGGGTAAGGAAACTACTTTTAAAACACAATGCAACTGGCTCTACAAATGAAGAGTGTTCTATTGAAAACATTTTGAGAGATTTAACAACAAAACTAAAAAGCAATCCCTGTGTCTATGGTGATCACAGACTCATGACAAAGCCCTAAGAAGAGTTTTCCTAGTTTAGATGGAATATATTCAAGTAAGTCCTTGTTAGGGGGAATTCAAAAGTAAAGACAGTTATTTCTTCAGTAGATCTAAAAGCATATCTCTCTTCATTTCTAACCACAAATACTAGTATTCTTTGTCTAATTAAATTTTTAAACTTTTTTTAAATAAAATTAAGACTGAAAATTTATTCTTATTCAAAGTAAGCTATTTTATGTTCCAGGCACAGGAACTGACCTTGTGGTCTGTAAGGGATTTGATCATTGTTTCACACCTATTTTAGTTTCCTGATAATGTGAAACAAAAATGGAAGTGATGCAATTTGATTATTAGAAAAAGTGGCATTTAATAACTTATTATTATACTTTATATTCTAATACTTTATTCTTAAGCAGTATTTTTTATTTGGGTTTTCTTACTTTTGATTATAAGATTTAAGCAGACTGATTCTCTATGAACAATTTCTTTCATGCAGAATGCTTTATTCATGGTGTGAAATTTCTGGAAACTATGCTGTGATCCCCGTTAACCATCATACTTTCTGAAAGTAGATTATAATGCTATCAAGTATTTTATCTACTTTTTTAAGGAGTAAGTTCTCTTTGATTTGATGTGAGAGATGTTTTCTGTAAGAGCTATTGTGTAGCACAGAATTAAGTGTATGTTTGCGGAATATGGATACTTTGGTACAGAATTTGGCATTTTAGCTCTGAAATAGAAATCCCAAGTGTAACAAATCATTTGCAAACTCCGTGCTTTCAATACATAAGTATAAGCCCATTTTATTGTGTGTGTTTATCTGGCTTATCTAGTTATCTATCTGCATTTTTAAGAAAAAGATTCACATGTTCAAGGCAACTTGTTTTTACATTCCTCTGATGTTGGGTCTCTTTGGGTGGAAGATGTTTTCCCCTTTGTTTGTGTTTTTATAACTTTTTAATCAAGCTCCATGTTATTAAATCTATAGATAGAAAAATTTTTGTCAATACTAACCTATGAAACACAAACTGGAATAATTATGTGTTCAGAGTCTAGAAAACTGGTAAAATGAATAATATCCACAAGGGTCAGTTCCAAAGTTGAGCCTATTTCTTTAATCATATTGATTTGATATCACTGTATTTTTTTCCCCAATATATGAGCTAAACTTAGGCAAATGGTTTATAATTTGTGAGCTCATGGACAGAAAATAGGTTAGGTAGCATAGGGTTAGTATCTTTAAAAATCGTTGTTAAAGTTTGATTTTTCTCTAATCTTTATCCTAGCCTCCAAGGACCATATTTCATACAAAAGACTTGTTGGTCACAGTTTCAAAGGAAATACTTATTTTGTTTCAACAGCTATTGAGTGCCTCTTAGATGCCAGACTCTATGCAAGACACTTAAAATGCCACAGAGAACAAGAACATACAATGCCTTCCATCATGCAGCTTTGAGTCTAAAGAAAACCAATTTATGGAAAAGAAAAGACACAAGGAGAGTTAGTTAGTCCATGCTTATCACATTGTGAATGCACACACAATTGTTTTCATGACTCAATACAAATGAGGGAAAGGCTTAAATATTTAATATTAACCCTCAGCATGCCTCTATATACTAAATTTAGACTAGTGCACAACCCATATCTGTGTGTAGGCAGACAAGAGTAAGCTATCACACAACTTAGTGAAAATGTTTTCTTTTGGAAAGATATTATTAAAATTCAAGTGTAACTATGTGGGTATTGACATGACCTCTAATTGAAGACAGACTTTTGTACAATTTGGAAAATGGGTAATTCCCCCTAAGAAAATGTCACAAGAGAGACTTTTGTGAGAGTGCTCAGAAATCCATGTGAGACAAATTCTGAGCCAAGGAGAAATGGCAAAATCTTTAAAGAAATTGAGTACTTGCCATTCCATTTTTCCTGGGACTAGTTTAGAATCTTCATGATTTTGTTTTCCATCTTCCCTCCTTTCAAAAGTTTCAACAATACTACCTACCTGTATGTTAAAAGTGAAATCATCCCTTTCTTAAGTCCGTGGAAGAGTTGTATCTTATCTGCTGTAGTTCTATCCTCCTGTTGTCCTTGCTCATTAAAATGGTCATCCATTTCAGATGCCTTCCCCTAATTAAGGAATATTTGAAAGCAGGAACCCTTCCCCATAGAACTTAAGAGGCCAAGACAAGAAAACTATACGTTTACAAAAGTGTTTCATTTTCCTTTTGTATATACATCTCTGTGTTTCCATTTCTCATGCATCTGGCCCCTGAGACGTGAAAAGGGGTAATGTTTGTTACTTTCAAGCTGAACCTGGCTATAATACATTCTGCACAATCTCCAATGCCCTCTGTCCTCATACATTACAGCTGGAACTGAAAGATTCTAAGATGTTGGAGTCACATGTTGAAAGGAGTCAACGTCTCTGAATCACTGATTCAAGAAGAGCTGCCCAGGAAAACTACCCAACCGTCATTGGTATGAGTGAGAAATATGCTGTCTTGTGTTATACCTCCTGAGATTTCTAGATTTGTTTAAAAAAAAAAAAAAATCAATATCCAACCTGCAGTATCTTTAGTAATTCTGCTTTTAAATTTTGTTTTCACTGTTTGCTGCTGCTGCTGCTAAGTCACTTCAGTTGTGTCCGACTGTGCAACCCCATAGACAGCAGCCCACCAGGCTCCCCCGTCCCTGGGATTCTCCAGGCAAGAACACTGGAGTGGGTTGCCATTTCCTTCTCCAATGCATGAAAGTGAAAAGGGAAAGTGAAGTCGCTCAGTCGTGTGCGACTCCTAGCGACCCCGTGGACTGCAGCCCACCAGGCTCCTCCGTCCATGGGATTTTCTAGGCAAGAGTACTGGACTGGGGTGCCATTGCTTTCACTCTTTAGGTTACCATATTTTGGGCAACACTTTTTGAAGGCTTAATGTATCTTACAAGTATAAGTAACCTGATAGAACGTTCAGAGCTCATTTGTCATTGTGCTGTTCGACTCCACAGAGAGAAGTTTTCACTCTGAGGTCTTCATTCCAAAGCCATCCACTCATTAAATACACAGTTCCTGAGTATTTATTCTGGGCATGCAGAGCACTGTTCTGGATGCCATTTCCCTAGAAGAGTAACTTTATTACTTCTATACACACAATTTGCTATTATGTCTTGTTAACTGATAAACTCAGCCTAATTATGCCACAAGATCATTTTACCCAAACTTGTTGGGATCATATCACTAAATGTTCTGCACTGACAAAAAATGAATTTTCTCTAATTTTCTCTCTAAACACTCTTTCGTGCTAGTTCTATGTTACACCAACTACTTTTTCAATCTATGAAAGAGAGTAAGATGTTTCTTATTCTGATGATCAGCTGATAGTCAAGGCTTTTTGGGAAAGAATATATAGAAATGTGTTAATTTCATCACTTCACATCACTTTGCTTCCTGAGGTTGCTACGTAGACTCACTCTATCATTTCTGATGTCTTTCTGGAGGGTGCCCTTCATACCACTGGATAAAGGCCACGGCAAATCAAGGGCTTTGCTAGTAATGCTGCAACTGATTAGGGCCACAGTTCAATTCAGTTCACTTCAGTCGCTCAGTCATGTCCAACTCTTTGCAACCCTATGAATTGCACCATGGCAGGCCTCCCTGTCCATCACCAACTCCTGGAGTTCACTCAGATATGCAGATGACACCACTCTTTTGGCAGAAAGTGAAGAGGAACTAAAAAGCTTCTTGATGAAAGTTAAAGAGGAGAGTGAAAAAGTTGGCTTAAAGCTCAGCATTCAGAAAACAAAGATCATGGCATTGGGTCCCATCACTTCATGGGAAATAGATGGGGAAACAGCTCCAAAATCACTGCAGATGGTGACTGCAGCCATGAAATTAAAAGACGCTTACTCCTTGGAAGGAAAGTTATGACCAACCTAGATAGCATATTCAAAAGCAGAGTAGGGCCGCAGAGGCTTCATCAACTTGTCTCTTATTGCACTTTTGGGGATTTGGATCTTAACACGTGAGACCATTTTTGAAGTCACTGACTTTGCTCAGAGACTATGAAGAGAGCATAAAGAGCATAATACTTTTCATTAATTTCAATATTTTTTAACTTTATACTTCTTTATAAAACAGATAAACCCCTCAGTACCTTTGTGTGCCCTAAAATATAGTTTCTTTTGTTTCTTCATTAAGAAATGCTGACCTTCCAGACACATGATACACTACATTTGCTGAATTTTGTGAAGTTCAGTTATTCAAATACAGAGTCTAGAATACAAAGTACAGAATACAGAGTCTTCTGTAAGATAGGCTGTAAGTTTTCACAAATCATTTCTATCACATTAGAATTCGTTTTTTTTTTCTGTCATTTGATGACCAAATGTCTGTCTCTGGCAATAAACAGGAGTTCACATTAACAACTGAGCCAAATATTACAGGTCTTAACCTACATATATCACATTATTTTGTGATCCCACAAACCAACCCCCCTATATGATTTAAGGAGTAATCCCATCTTTTAAAAAATAATTTCCCTTGCCTATCATCAGAGGTTTTCTTTGCCTATGATGGCTCCTTTTTTTCTCATCACTTCTATGGTCCTCTGTTACATTGGTGATGAACATGCCAAGGATAACATTTACCATGGTTTACAAAACCTCAGACCTTAAGAGTGAAAGCCCCTTTGCTGCCTCCTGTCTCACTGAGTCAGTTCTGGTCGATGTCATTGTCATGCTCATCACAAGGAGGCACAACCATAGCAAAGGCATGGTGCATCCGAGTCCACTGACTTTTCCTTCTGCAGCTTATGGGTGGTCCCTCCTTGAAGGACCCTCCCATGTACCAAGGCTCCTGGTACAACCTTCTTTGCTCACCAGCTTCTCTCTGTCCTTCCCTGTTCGTAAATATGTCCACTATGACCCAAAAAACCTGTTTCAGCTGGAATCTACACTCAGGTCTTTCTCTCATGACCTCAGCCACAAATACATCGAATTTTCTTTCTTTAATACCAACTATCCTTTCACAGATAATAAGTCATATTCAGTAATGAGTGAAATACATGATTCTTCACTCTTAGAACTTTAGCCTGCAAAGGGATTATCTGGGAACCTTTTCAAAATGTGGATGAAATATTAGCATTTTTGACAAGCACTCAGATAACTCTAATTCAGGTGACTCAAATCTACTTTTTTGGATACCGTGCTAGATGCAGTAAATATTGTTGACTATTGGAGCATAATATAAAATTGTATTAATTATTTTTATAATGCTTTTTTTTTCTTTATTACAATAGTAATAATGCTCTTGCCTAATAAGCTTCCCTGTTATTTGTTGTAGACACATTCAGGATCTTCATATATTTCTGCTGGATTGGTCCTTTAACTATCACTTAATGTCCCTTTTATGAGCTTCCCAAGTGGCTCAGTGGTAAAAATTTCATCTGCCAATGCAGGCAACACAGGAAATGTGGGTTTGATGTGTGGGTTGGAAATACCCCATGGAGGAGGAAATGGCAACCCCCTCCAGTATTCTTGCCTGGATAATCCCATGGATAGAGCAGCCTGGCGGTCTATGTCCATGTGTTGACAAAGAGTCACATGTGACTGAGCGCGTGCTCGTGCACACACACACACACACACACACAAGTCCCTCTTTATCTCTAGCTATTTTCTTTGATCTGAAGTCTATCTTTTGATCAGTGTATTTAAATTATTTATATTTAGCCAATTTCTCATGAAGCAAGGAATAAGCCTATATCTTGTCATTTGTTTTGTTTCCTCTCTTTCTAATTGCTTTGTTTCTCTTTTATTGTCTTCCAGTGTGCTTCTTAAACATATTTTAGCAATCTCTAATTAATACATAGGATTTTTGAGTATGTCATATTGTATAGTTTTATTCATGATTTCTCTATACTTGTATAACTTATCATATTTTACTGACATCAACATCATACCACTTTGACTAAAGTGTAGAAAACTTACTTTTGTTCCAATACTTTAATTTTCTAAACAGTTAAAAAATATAACTGTCTCAAGTATTTCCTCTATATTCACACTGAGTATTCCATCAGACGATGCTATACTTTTTCTCAACCATCAACTATGATTTAAGAAGCGAATGAGAAGGATAGACTCTCAGCCCTGTTTTATAAATTTCTATGTTTTTTTCCTTTTTGAAGTTCCAAGTATCCTCTATTATCATTTATTTACTGTTTAGAGAACTTTCTTCAGTCATTCTTTAAAGACTGGTTTGCTGGTTAAAAAAAAGAATTGTTAGTTTTTCTTCTTGAATACCTTGATTTCTGCTTCATTCCTGAAGAATATCATTACTGGACTTCAATTCCTCGATTGACAACTTCTCTTTCGAATTACAAATGATGACACATTTCTCTGCTATTTATGAAAGTTTTCTTTACAGATTCTTTTCTTATATTAAGAAACATTTCTAAAGCCAAGATCATAAGCTTTGCTAGAGGAGTCTTATGTTCATGTACTACAGGGGAAAATTCCGTAGAGAAACAGAGGTAACATACAATACAGACATGGAGAGTAAAGACTGATTAAACAATTTCTTGAAGGAAGTGGAAAGGATAATCTTGAACTTACATGTATACACTTCCTCCTCTATGACTGGAGGTAGGATGCAAAGAGATACATACAGAGACTGGAGTGTTTTCTGAGTTGTTTTTGCCTTTTGTGCTGCTCTTAGTAAGCAATTTTAATACTTACAGATACTTTTTTTTTTCAAGTTCTTCTCATCTATCTCATGCTCAGTTGCTCAGTCTTGTCCAATTCTTTGGGACCCCTTGAACAGTAGCTGAACAGCAGCCCACCAGGTTCCTCTATCCATGGAATTTTTCAGGCAAGAATGCTGGAGTGGGTTGCCATTTCCTTCTCCAGAGAATCTTCCTATACCAGCGATCAAACCCATGTCTCTTGCATCTCCTGCATTGGCAAGCAGATTCTTTATCGCTAGCATCACATGAGAAGTCACCTCCTCTTAAAAATATCTACGTATTACACTTCTGGCTTAAAAAAATGAATGAATTACAAAATTATAGCAACTATATGCGGAGAAGGCAATGGGACCCCACTCCAGTACTCTTTTGCTTGGAAAACCCCATGGATGGAGGGGCCTGGTGGGCTGCAGTCCATGGGGTCGCTAACAGTCGGACACGACTGAGCGACTTCACTTTCACTTTTCACTTTCATGCATTGGAGAAGGAAATGGCAACCCACTCCAGTGTTCTTGCCTGGAGAATCCCAGGGATGGGGGAGCCTGGTGGGCTGCCGGTCTATGGGATCGCACAGAGTTGGATATGACTGAAACGACTTAGCAGCAGCAGCAGCAGCAACAACCATTTGAAACACAAACCAATCTTGAATAATTTTTCAAGGGTGATTTAAGCACACCCAATAATTGCTTCACATTCTGGTTTTAGAGCCTAACTTTGGGTTAGATGAAACCCCATATATTTGTTGGTGCCTGCCTTAAAGAATCTTGTTAACATTAAAAAAAAAAATTATTGTCATGGACTAATTATAAGTACCTCAGCTTTAAAATCTTAAAAGAAGGATGTAAAACACTAGTTTTGGCTATAAACAGGCAAAATATTAAGAAGTCTTCTCACTATTGCACAGAAAACCATTATTAGAGAAAAACATGATGCAGATCTACTTATTAAAATTTTAATTTTCTTTTTTGGACCATGCTACTTTTGATAACAGGACTTGGTAGTTTTTTTTTTTTTCTTTCTTTCTTTCTTTTTTTGTTTTTAAGAAACAACTCACAGAATGTTCACATTGAAATGAACTATATGTACTGTAGAGCAATCTTGCTTGTCTGTGAATCCAAGTATGCTGGTAATGTGAAAAACCTTTTGGAAACTCATTTTTGTCTAGAATCTGCAGCACACAATTTTAAGGGATGTTGATAATGGCAAAGGAAATCAACTGGCTGTGTTGGTGAGCCATAGAGAACACCGAGTTGGCAAAATAAAGGTGAGCTCTGTCAGTTTCCACAAAGACAAAAGTGTATTAAGTACTCACCGTGTCTGTCTATCCCATTAGACTGTTGGCTGATGGAGTGAGGGTGCCATATTTTGTTAATTTCATTTTTTTGGCATAGTTCTTGGTACATAGCAAGCATGCCATGAATGATTGTTGAATTCCATGTTCTTAATTAAATTCATGGTTAATAGTCTTAATGACTTAAAATGACTAAAAATTGTTCTCTGGCCATTTGAAAATAAGCATGAGTTGTTGTTGTTGCTGTTGTTGTTTTTTTCCAAACAACCACGTATTTGTTGTTTTTTGGACCATGTATTTTGGACCATCTTGATAATGTATTCATAATGTACTATACGTTTTGAAAGAATACTATTTTCTGATAGCATGTTTTCTTTGTAATGCAATTAGGAATTGTCCATGATTAATAGTTGGATTCATTTTCCAGCTAGATACCTGGATTCAAATGAATGTTTTAATGTTTCAACACCTTAAAAATGTAATGAAAAACCTATCATGGGTAATAAGTTGCAATAATGTGTTTGAGAACCTAAAATGGCAGGCTCTCTATGATTTCAGACTTCATTTCTCCTGGATTTGAGTTACATAGTTAACTAAGCTAAGGATGGTATGCATTAGGAAAAATAAATGATAATAATTATAGTAGATATCATGATCAGCATCAAAACTAAAACCATCACTTTGTTTTATCTTAAAATACTAAAATAATAATTTTTTCTAGACAATGGCACCAGAAACCATGGAGTGTAATCTGAAGCCGCTGTCTTTTCCTAACTTCTTGTCTCCTTTGGTCAGCTTATTTCTCTGTTTTGTCTTGACTCAGCTTTCACTTATTCTCTTATATATTAACCAAAATCATATAACATTTGGAACAAACCTAGATTGCTAGAGCAAAATAACTCAACAAAATTTATTATGAATTGATGTTTTAATGATCTTAAAAATATAAAATTGGCAATCCTAAAATGCGTTTGTCTTAAACGCATGTCCAAGATTTATATTTAAAGAGTCAGAATTATTTCCCAGAAGTAACCCAGAATTCAAAGTTTTATTACACTGATAAATGTGATTTTCCACTTCAGGAAAGTTCCTTTTTCAAGTCTGTGTTTTATGTGGCTGTTTGTTACCGAGACAAACAGAATGGCTAAATCAATACAAATGGCCCTTGAGGTCTAAAGAGACTATAAGAAAGTGTAGCATCATTAAACTAAATTACAGACAAACACTTAAGAGGACAAACAAGTATTTTGTTACCATAAGTCCTCATTTTTTTATGGTGAGGATGATTGAAAATGTTTACAAAGCATTACTTGGTACTGGGAACAAGGCTTCTGTGTGGAGTGCCCCAGTAGTTAAGCTTAACTTCGTTTCTATGCCTGTTTCATTCAGATGGGAAAGTATAGCCTGCAGAGAGGGGGACTCTGATAGTGTTTTTCTAAGCCTCAGTCTCTCTCTGGTTTTAGGAAAAATGTAATATAATGTACCTCAGAAGATCTAATAATCAGCAAAGAGTAATGGAGACCAGCTAGAGGGCATGAATATAACCTGTTCACTCAGTGAAACTGGACCATGGAATGAGCTAAGAGAAGACAGCCACTGGAGGGAGTGAAATGAAATAATACTAGTTCACAGTCTCAATCAGGCTTTCCCATCCCTTTCTCTAAGAAAACACTCCCTGCTGCCCAGATTTATGTCACCAATTCCCCTATAGTAGATTAAAACAAAGACTGAGTGATTAAGCTAATATTCTGCAAACTGAATATAGGCCCAAGAGCTAGAACACAGGAGGAAATTATCTTAAAGAACAAACAAACAAAATTTTGTGAGAGACTTTCCTGACTGTCCAGTGGTTAAGACTCATTTCTCCCTGTGAGTAGCATGGATTTGATCCCTGGTTGGGGAACTAATATCCCACATGCTATACTGCCAAAAAATAAAAAATTAAAAAAAAAACAAAACTGTGAGGAAATACCTATTAAAAGAAAAAAGAATAAATTGTCTCTAGAGTATTTTAAACTCAGGCTTCCCAGGTGGTACAATAGTAAAGAATCCACCTGCCAACACAGGGACACAAGAGACAAAGGTTTGATCCCTGGGTCAGGAAATTCCCCTGCAGGAAGGCATGGCCCCCCACTCTAGTATTCTGGCCTGGAGAATCCCATGCACAGAGGAGCCTCGTGGGCTACAGTCCCTGGGGTCACAAAGAATCAGACACAACTGAAGCAACTTAGCACAATGCTATAGAGCAGATTGCTCTGTTCCTGGAAGAAAAGCGAAATAGTTTAATTAACCTTTTTGTGTGATGCGTTTAAGCTTAATATTAGAAAAAATTACTTGTATCATAGAGTGATTATGGTGTTTGAGGGCCTCCACCCAGGACATACAGTTTATGTGAGCCATTTTACAGGAGAAAGTTTAAGCCTAAATATGAGATGTTTCAAACAAAATATTTTAATATGAAAATAATGTTCATCATACAAATAGACAGATTTGGGTTATAACATGAACTCTCTCTGGAAAGCTCAAATTCTTTATAGCTTTTGTGAAAGATAGTATTCAGCAAAAGGTTATGCTCCTTTGCCCATAGTAGCTACTGGAGTTGTAAGTTTGGAGGAATCAATTTATATATATCCTTGTCAATGCCGGTTGTTGTTTTGCCAGATTAAATGGGAATTGAATAGACAATTTTTGTCTCACTAAATCAAAAGTGTGTTTTATTGGTTGTAAATGACATTGAGCTACGCTTCTGCAAAGCACCTAAGAGTGGTTTACGACATTTGAGGAAAAAGATTCTTTTCATTGGGATTACTGGAAGTTTGTCTTCAGTATAACAATTCTATTCTATGGGGTTGCGGGGGGAAGATGACATTTAAAGAAACTAAAACAGAGATGAGTTATTTTTATTTGTCCTTTGACAGCTGTGGTAGAGAGATTGAGTACTCACACATATGAGTTTCTCCTCTCTTTTTAGATTTCTGAAAGCATTAGTTTTTGTTATCTTTGCAGTGGGCTTTCCAAGGTGGCACAGTGGTAAGGAATCCACCTGCCAATGCAGGAGACACAAGAGATTTGGGTTCAATCCTGGGTCAGGAAGAACCCCTGGAGTAGGAAATGGCAACCCACTCCAATATTCTTGCCTGGAAGTTTCCATGGACAGGGGAGTCTAGGGTCCATGGGATCACAAAAAGTTGGACAACACTGAGCACACACACCCATCTTTGCGCTAGGTATCACTGTGCAACTGATTTTGGTTGAGGAGTTGTGACCATGGGTCACTTCCAGATTAAAGTATTTAATTGTTGATATCAATTCCCCAGTACTCTTTATCTTGTCTATGAGAGTCATGGAAAAAAAAAATGTTCTAATGCTAGAAAAACCATTTGAAGGGTCATGGATCAGCAGATAGCTATTTGGAGAACAGTTGCCTGAGAGAGTTATCTGGATGCACAGCAGACTTAACATGAGCTAGAAATACATCTCTGTAATTTGGAGTCACAAGATTTCAGCACCACCTAGCATGTAGTAACAAATGCCACTTTACAGAGCACTTTTTGTTTCATGATATTTCCATGTAGAATCTAATGTAAAAGTATTTGTGTTTTGATATGATATTAAACTTAATTTTCCAAAGCTTGTCAGAAGCTGAGACAAAATTAAATAATAAAAGTGAACAACATGACTAAAGTTAGCCAAATATAGGAGTCTTACCTTGCTGCAACAATTTGGAGGGTTATAAAGATGGTGCCCGAGGGCTATTTCTACAAATATTAGGTTGGCAGCTATCTTTCTCTTAGTGAAAATCTCCTTCTCATTTAAACAGAGCTTCTGTGAGCAGTACACTTTACTATGTCAATATTCTATAGCAGCCAGCGTCTCTGATTTACAGGGTTTTATAGTTGGCAGAGGGATTTGAAGAAAAACCCTGAGGGCAATGTTTGTGTGTCTTATTTCTGGAGGGCAGGAAGTAACAAATACAGCCAAAGGAAACCCATTCCATGCCAGCAATCCTTGGGAATTTTTGCAGAATTTGATTTTTTATGTTCAAGTCACTTTTTCGTACTTTTCAAAATAGAAAATTTTGAAAAATAAATTTTCCTTTCCTGAGAATGACACATTTCTCAAAGAAGAGTTTTTTATAGAATTTTTCTTCATTTGTGAGCATTTACACTTATGATAACTTTAGGGAATTTTGGCAAATTACAAAAGCCATAAGAGAGGAATTTTAAATACTAAACTTGCTTATTACTTTGAGTTATTTTGTCTGAATAAGAAAATATTTTTGGTTGACTCTCTTAATGTCTTGTTAAAAACTTATTTGTTGGAAAGTTCTGAGGTAATGATATAACTGAGAAACTCTAATTAGCATTTTATCTGTATTCTCATCATCTTTAACTCTTGACCTTTTATCTTTATCCTTCATCAAATCTTGTTAGGCGGGAATAATAACATTCTGAAATTGACTACATAAAAGCACGGACTATTTTTACCTTGTTTTACCTTATTTTCCTCAAATGCCTGAGTGTGTGTGTTTACGTGTAGAATAGAGAAGTGGTGGTGTTCATTTAGTCACGAAGTGGTGTCTGACTCTCTTGCAACCCCATGGACTGTACCCCACCAGACTCGACTGTCCATGGGACTCTCCAGGCAAAAGTTGCCATTTCCTTCTCCAGAGGATCTTCTTGACCCAGGGATTGAGCTTGAATCTTCTGCATTGCAGGTGGGTTCTTTAGTACCTGAGCCACCAGGGAAGGCCCAGGATAGAAAAGAAGAACACACATTTTTCAGTCATGTGTTAGGAAATCAGAATACACCTCTCACAAATTGCCCACATCCTAGACCTTAGAAATTGTGAGTATATTATGTTATATGGCAAAGGGAAATTATGATTGCTCATGGAATTAAGGTTGGTAATCCATTGACCTTAAAATAGGAAAGATTATCCTGGATTTTCTGGATGGTCCAAAGGGATTCACAAAGATCCTCAACTGTAGAAATGGGTGGCAGAAGAGAGTCAGTGTCAAAGTGTTCTAATGTAAGAAAGACTCAACCACTTCTAACAACTCTGAAGAGAGAGGAAGGGGGCCATAACCCAAGGAATGTGAATGATCTTCAGAAGCTGAGAAAGGCAAGGAAATGAATTCACAATTGAAGGCTCAAAAAAGGAACCCAGCTGCAATGACAATGATTGTAGCATAGTGAGGCCCATGATAAATTTCTCACTTAAAGAACGGAGATAGTAAATTTGTGTTTTAAACCATATGTTTGCAGTAATTTTCTACAGACATAACACAAAACTAATATATCTGTTGTGTATTGATCGTCATCTGATTTGCTGTATGATCAGAATAAAAAGACCTGAAAGCCACTATTATTTAAGTCTTTGAGAAAGTACTGTAAAAATATCACAGTAATCAGCTGTTCTTAGTTTCAACCAACAACCAAAAAAAGAAAAAGAAAAGAAGACTATAAACACATTTGAATAGAAGGACATGGGAATTTTATTGGAAATGAGACTCAGTCTCCAGAATGTAAGGATTTGAGGAAACAGAATCAAATTCCTTAAAAAAAAAAAAAAATTGAATAAGGCAGGTGTCTCCTGTACTTGGGTTTGCTTGAATACAATTTTCCCGGGAAACTGAGAAATGAACTAGATTCTCTTGGGAAGTCCTTCTATACTCCTGTCCTCCTTCTATACTCTCACATGTGTGACTGCAGAATAAATCATAACAAGCCAGTCTCTTGAAAGGTCAAGTTAAAGCCTGACACAGAGTTGGATTGGGTCACAAGCTGAGAGTGTTATTTAACACAGAGGAGATGGTAAACTTGCCAAGCCAATCAGATTCTACTTTGATGTTATGCTTCTTGCTTTGCAGGTTCTGATTTATAGCAGTTTATATTTATTTTCACATGTATTTTCCTTTACTCCCACTTATGAAATTCTTGGAATTGGTATTTCTGCATCCGGCTTAAGCAACACATTAATTCAAGCTAATCTGCAAGCTTCCACCATCACTTGTTTCCAATTTCAGCTCCATTGTTGTATAAAGTTTCATGCTTCAACACACCAACTCTGTGTTAAGAATAACAGCCTCAGTCACCAAGACTAATAGAAGCTTCAAATGACTGGCAAACAGTCATGAAAATGACATGCACATTTTAAATTTTATTTTGTGGAGTAGTAACATTTATCTAGGCCTCCTTGGGGTCTCAGTGGTAAAGAACCCACCTGCCAATGCCAGAGACGTGGGTTCATTTCTTGAGGTCAGGAAGATCCCTTGGAGAAGGGATCTTTTTCCAGGGATTCCAGTGGAATCCCACTCCAGTATTCTTGCCTGGGAAATCCCATAGACTAGGAGCCTGGTGGGCTCCAGTCTATGAGGTCGCAGAAGAGTGGAACATAACTTAGGGACTAAAAACAGCACTTATGTAAGTGTAGATGGGAATATTTTTTCCAGCATAGAGGCCATTGTAGTGATTTCAAATGCTTAGGAGGGACAATGAAGACTTTTTTTTTTTTCAAGTTACTAAAAACTGGTGGGGAAAAAAGTAAACAATGCAAAGTATCCATTTCAGTCTTAAAACCTTATTAGAATAATAAAGACAATTAAAGAACTTTGAGTAAAGTACTAACACTGTGACAAGTGTTAAGTAATGATAAATAGGGTTCTCTATAAAATTTAATTATCTAGCCCTTTGAGACTGTGCTCATTGCTAAATTAACTAATTGCAATAGATCATAAGAGGTTACTAAACACTTAGTCCTGGTTTTCTTCAATGCATAATCTATTTAATTAACATTTGAAAACTTTGGACATTTGAAAAATCAAAATGGTCTCAGAATTTTCCATAACTAAAATACATATTTTGGTGTTAAAGAAACAGGAATTTTGATACTTTTAGATTTTTTTCCCTTCTGAACCAAGGTAGAGAGAAGGAACTGTAATAGAATTAGATGGAGTCAAAAAATTTTAAATCTTATTATTACTTTTTCCCTAAGGAGTGTTATATTGGACTAATTATTCTATTTCCTGGGCCTCAATTTCCATAAGTATAAAATGAAATATTGGAATAAATTTAGTCATTAAGGAAAAATACTGAGACGTCTTTTGTATGGGCAACTGGGATACACAGACAAAACAGAATAAGTGTGCAGAATTTATAATTTGCTATCCCTTCCTGTATAAATAGCATTTATCTATCTGCTAGAAATCATTACAAGGTATGTTTGAGACAGTTGAATATTGACAGTTATATGTTCTGTACCTACAAAAATTGGCATTCTAGGATTTCAAAATTTAAGTCCCTATAATAAAAAAATCAGAACTTCTTTAAGTATTCTTTAAATATTCTAAGAGTATACAGCTAATGAAGATTTTTTAAAAGCAATTTTAACATAAAATGATCAAAATGTTTTTAGTAAAAGTCAGAGTTGAAAAAATAATTGTAAAAAATGAATTTATTAAGTAAATGCTTTAATTAACATGATTGCCAAACAACTTTTTAATATGAATTTTAGAAATATGCATGGATTTTTTAAAATTTATGAGACAAGGTTTGGAACAAAGAGAAAATTCATTTAAAAAATGTTTATCTACAATTTTTTTTAAACTGATAGTGTAGGACAAGCCATAATTAGACCAAGATGGAAGATAAGAAGAGAGAATAGTTTTGAGTTCCCCAAATATTCAGAGTCAAAGCACTTTTTAAAATATGTGTAAAACTGACTTTATCAAAACTTTTATTCCCATTATCTCTCTTCTCCCTCAACCCACAATTTCTCTTTGTTTAGCTGTTTCATTAAACCTTTTAAAATACATATCATCTTGTATTTCCCCTGTATTACACATTCTCCCTTTTAAATCCTATTTCCTCCTTTAGACCCCTTTATCTCTCATTTTCTCTCCAATCACCTTCAGTTCAGTTCAGTCGTGTCCAACTCTTTGCGACCCCATGAATCGCAGCACGCCAGGCCTCCCTGTCCATCACCAACTCCCGGAGTTCACTCAAACTCATGTCCATCGAGTCAGTGATGCCATCCAGCCATCTCATCCTCTGTCATCCCCTTCTCCTCTTGCCCCCAATCCCTCCCAGCATCAGAGTCTTTTCCAATGAGTCAACTCTTCACATGAGGTGGCCAAAGTACTGGAGTTTCAGCTTTAGCATCATTCCTTCCAAAGAAATCCCAGGGCTGATCTCCTTCAGAATGGACTGGTTGGATCTCCTTGCAGTCCAAGGGACTCTCAAGAGTCTTCTCCAACACCACAGTTCAAAAGCATCAATTCTTTGGCACTCAGCCTTCTTCACAGTTCAACTCTCACATCCATACATGACCACTGGAAAAACCATAGCCTTGACTAGATGGACCTTTGTTGGCAAAGTAATGTCTCTGCTTTTGAATATGCTATCTAGGTTGGTCATAACTTTCCTTCCAAGGAGTAAGCGTCTTTTAATTCCAATCACCTTAGTTAATTATTATTTACTAATGTTTCTGATCACCATAAAAAACTACCATTGACAAGAGAATGGGCCACTTTTCTTCTCCTTATTAAAGTCTTAAAGAATCTTGATAAGATACTCATGATTCATCTTATCCCATTCTTTTTAAAAACTTTTTATTGGAGTATAGTTGATTTATAATGTTGTATTAGTTTCAAGTGTGCAGTAACTTAAATCACACACATACACACACACACACGTATATATATATACATACAGCCGCTCTTCTTTTGATTCTGTGCAGCACTATTTTCAATAGCCAAGACGTGGAAGAACCTAAATGTCCATTGACAGAAGAATAGATAAAGAAGATGTAGTAAATGTCTTATCCCATTCTTGATAGCTCAGTTGTCACCTTCACCTCCAAGTTGTCACTATTGACTATCCGTCTTCCAAGCCGTCATCAGGCCCTGATAGTTTACATTGTAAGGAATTCATCTCTCAATCCCATTTCATACCGCAAAGGGTTTTGTTTCAACCCCTCAGATGCTGCTGGGTCCTGCTTATTAATGTTTCCAGCATGTATCTGGCCATAATTTTGGCTATTTCCAAATAATTAGAAACATGGGCACTAGTTGAGAAATACACTTTTTACTCTTTGGCATCTTCTTTCAATGATAACTAATATAATTTAAAGTTGCTCAGTCATGTCTGACTGCGAACCCATGGACTGTAGCCCCCCAGGCTTCTCTGTCCATGGGGAGTCTCCAGGCAAGAATACTGGAGTGGATTGCCATACCCTCTTCCAGGGCATCTTCCCAACCCAAGGACTGAACCCAGTCTCCTACTTTGCAGGCAGATTCTTTACCAACTGAGCTACCAGGGAAGCCCTTGATAACTAATATACTCCTTTTAAATTTTGGAAACTACCTACAATAAATTCTTTAGTTTGCTTTCTGGTGGCTTATATTAGTCAAGACTTTCTTCACTGAAAGTAAGAAATCCAGTCAGGCTTGTAAAACCATATAAAAGGAAAAGTGTTGCCTCAACAAGGAGCTGAAAGGATGATTATCTTCAAGATTAGTTAGATCCAGAGCAGTGATGATATAATCATACTGTCTGCTCATTCTTTGCCTCACTCATAGTTCCTCAGCATTGCATCTTTTCTGGGCTGGCCTACTTATCTGCTTCCCTGTCACATAGACTAATCTTCTGCATTATAATGATTCCAAGACAATATTCTATAAAGTTTTTTATCTCTAACAGAAATTTGAAGAGAGAAAATCTCCCTTGGGTTTATTCCTATCTTTTATAAAGAGAAGAAGCTATAGTTCTATGTGTGGCCCCCACTCTAAATAAAATGCCCCAATAGTGGTAGAGCTAAAAGAGATGGAAGATTATGGTACAGTGCCTTGATTGAGGTCCCTATGGAAACTATATGAAATGGAGGAAATAGTTCCAAAAGGAGATGGGAAGTCATTATTAAGAGGAAACAATTATATTTAGAAAAGTCCAAACTTCAGACTTTTTCAAAATTATACAATTCTGGGGTGTGGCCTTGTAAACTCAAAACAACTATGACAGATATATGAAAATTACAGAAAACCACTTAAATTCCAACAAATAGGAAAAGTAGGTATAGACTGCATAACTAATGTAACTAATCCTTTGCTGCTGCTGCTGCTAAGTCGCTTCAGTCGTGTCCGACCCTGTGCGACCCCATAGACGGCAGCCCACCAGGATCCCCCGTCCCTGGGATTCTCCAGGCAAGAACACTGGAGTGGGTTGCCATTGTCTTCTCCAATGCATGAAAGTGAAAAGTGAAAGTGAAGTTGCTCAGTCATGTCTGACTCTTCGCAACCCCATGGACTGCAGCCTACCAGGCTCCTCCATTCATGAGATTTTCCAGGCAAGAGTATTGGAGTGGGGTGCCATCGCCTTCTCTAACTAATCCTTTGAGAATGTGCCAAATTTTGATGGCTCTTAAATTAAACAGCAATTACCATAGTTTTTCCACATCACATGTGTTTAAGAAAAAGTTCACATGTATTAGTGGATCAAAAGTTGTGAGTTTTATGGTTTGTTTTTTCCTTCCCAACATTTATTCCTTCTCTTCTAGTACTTAAATTCTCTTCTGGGATACCACTTTTATACAATTTTCAGTCTAAACTTTAATCTTTAACATCTCCTGCCCAAGGTTTCTCAATTCACTGAGAATTAAATTTGAAACCCTTAAAAATATCTATAGGACTTATAAAACCTTGCCCCAGTGCCTCTCTAACCTCATATTCTCTTTAATCCACTTACTCTACTCCAAGTCACACTGGCCTTTTCTTATAGTCCTCAAACTTGCCAAGTACACTCTCATCTCAGGATCTTTGCATGTATTTATCATCTTAATGGAACACTTACCTCCCCTTGACACATGGCTTACTTCTTCACATAATTTACTCACTTAACTGTCTTCTTTTCAGGGAGTACTATATTAGTCTCTTTAAAACAAAGAAATAAAACCTTCTCTTTCCCATTAGCAACTCTAATTTTCTTCAGAGCACTTTTTACCAACCAGCATGTTATATTTCTGTTTGTTTATTTTCTCCTTACTCATGACATGTGAGTTACTTGACAATAAAGATTTTGTTCAATGCCATGTTTCAGCACCCAGGACAGTACCTGACACATTGCTATTGTACAATAAATAAGTGTTAAGTAAATTCCTAAAGGGAGAAAGAATGAAAGAATGGTCTCATCATTCAGATACAAATGTTGACTTATGACCTAGGTTTATCTCTTCTATCATATCATCATTCCTAGCCAAAGTGATGCTTCAAGAATGGCCATGAAACCTACATCAAACAAGTGATATATACTCACAAAAGATCTGTGTGTGACACTACAGGAAAAACAGCACAAATTAAAGCAGTGAGACCCATGAAGAAGTCAGCCTAATCAATAGTCCAACACAGACATGATGAGAAGTATGATGACCTTAGTAATACCTCCTCTTTTTTTTCTTATGTCAGTTGGGACTGGTTTTCTTTTTCTTAAAATTGAAATAATTCTGAAGTCCTTGATATCTTTTTCCAAAAGAAATATAGTGTCTGTATCACAATTATCAATTATAATGTAATTGTATATATAAATATAATAATTAATTATAAATAATTAATGAGCATTTCAATTTTTGATAGTATAATTTGTTACAAATTTTATATAGTTTGCTAATCTGGAAAAGGATAAAAAGTACTGTTTTTAGTATATATGAATTCCAGTCATTTTAGCATGACTAACCTATTAAGAGCATCTAGTGATAGACTGAGTTATTAGTAATGACTTGAAAATATCAGATGATATCAAAATGTAGCTAAATAAAAGATACCCTTGCTTATATTTCCCTCTCAACAACAACAATTTGGCATCTATCCATGGACAAAGACACCTTTATGGGAGCTGCGAAATCCAGCATCAAATGTCAATGGATCCAGAAAGACTCATTCCCATCCATGCACTGAATAATTGTTTTGACTATGGCCCCAGCAGTGGACTGTAAATCAGCTCTGACCTCTCTTGGCCACAGTCTGGAAGCCCCAGAGAAACATTATCTAAAACAACCATGACAGATGTTAGAGCAGTTGTGGAGGTTCAGAGTTTTTGAGGCAAGTGTCTGGCACAATGTTGAAGGAAATAAAGACGAGTTTGGACACACGGCAGAGGGCAAGAAGCACATCTTTCTTTACCCATGTTGCGCCTCTCACTGGACAGCACAGCTTGGTGCCAAGAAGCCCTCTCGGTTCATGGTTTCTCTTGAGAGGGAAAGTGAGAAAGTATGAGTGAGTGTCTAGCTTCCTCAGCTGTGTGGGAGGTTTCCAAAGAGGCTTATTTATCTCTCACCTCTTTCAGAGTACCAAGTAATGTGCTGCATGACTGGGGAGCAGGAGGAAGCTGGGAGAGTGGCAAATAGGATTCTCAGAGGATATTAAAGGGAAGAAGATCCACTAATTGCATTGCAGATTCAATCAGGAAGTCCATCCATGAGTCACTTGGGATGCCTGGCATGTAGATCTGTTTACTGTCCCGTGGGCACTTTCAGTGCTCTGCATAACTCATCCACACCCTCACACCCCAACCTGTAGCTGGCTTCCTGTGGCTCCCAGTGGTGATGAGAGCAACCTTTGGCAGACAAATAGTGAACATGCATAGGAAGTCAGTCTGCTTCTGCAGCTCAAGGAAAGAGCACACATTTCAACATTAGTCCACACTTAGAAACACAAAAGAGAGGCTGTCAGGACCCATCCAGGTACATTGCCAGGATGAAGAGAAGCCACACAAGCTTAAGAATTCTACCACAGGAGGGAGCAAGATGCATGGGGCAAGCATATGGTATAAGGACTGAGAAAGTTTCAGAATCCCTAGTAAGGCTTATGGAAAGTATTTCTCCCCCAAAGTCAATTAGTAAAGACTGGAAGAGATGATTGCTATTTGAAATGTGATGCTGCTGCTGCTGTTGCTAAGTCACTTCAGTCGTGTCCAACTCTGTGCGACGCCATACCCACCATACAAAATTTGAATCAACACTGAAAATCTAGAAAACATAAATACCACTATGGGATGACACTAATCATTCAAAAGACATGGAGATAAGTGGTATACCTGATAAAGAATTCTAAATAGCTGTTTTAAGGAAGCTTGATGAGCTACAAGAAAACACAAACAATTCAGAAAAATCATGAAAACAATACAGTAAAAAAGAGAAACTTCCAAGTTAAATTGGAAGTGGTCAGACAATAGATGACAAGAGTGAACATTGACATTTTATGAATCAGTGAACTAAAATTGACTGGAATGGGTGAATTTAATTCAGATGACCATTATATCTACTACTGTGGGCAAGAATCTATTAGAAGATATGGAATAGCCCTCATAGTCAACAAGAGTCCAAAATGCTGTACTTGGGTGCAGTCTCAAAAATGACAGAATGATCTCTGTTTCTCTGTTTATTTCTGAGGGAAACCATTCAATATCAGAGTAATCCAAGTCTATGTCCTAACCACTAATACTGAAGAAGCTGAAGTTGAATGGTTTTATGAGGACCTACAAGATCTTCTAGACCTAACACCAAAAAAAAGATGTCCTTTTCATCCTAGGAGACTGGAATGCAAAAGAAGGAAGTCAAGAGATACCTGGAGTAAGAGGCAAGTTTGGCCTTGGAGTATAAAATGAAGCAGGGCAAAGTTAACAGAGTTTTGCCAACAGAATGCGCTGGTCATAGCGAACACCCTCTTCCAACAACACAAGAGTTGATTCTACACATGGAAATCACCAGCTGATCAATACTGAAATCAGACTGATTTCATTCTTTGCATCCAAAGACAGAGAAGCTCTATACGGGCAGCAAAAACTGAGAGTAGATGTGGCTGAAGAACTATGGATGGAGGTTCATAACCTTGTATAATAAGAGGTGATCAAAACCATCCTCAAGAAAAAGAAATGCAAAAAGGCAAATTGGTTGTCTGAGGAAGCCTTACAAATAGTGAAAAAAAAAAAAAAGAGAGAAATATTTTAAAAAAAGAAATCATTAAAAAGAGCAAAATGGTTATAAAGAAGCTTTGTGCAAGCCTTATGGTAATCATAAAACAAAAACCTGCAGTAGATACACAAAAATAAAGGGAAAGAGTCAAAGCATACTTTGACTTATGAAGTCAAAGCATGGCTTATGAAAAGTCAACATTTCATGAAGAAAAACAGCAAGAGAGGAAAAAAGGACAAGGGGACTGTAACATATCCAGAGACAAATGACCTTGATAAGTCCTTACCTACCAATATTTACTGTAAATTTAGATGACTTGAATTTTCTAATGAAAAGACAGAATGGCTGAATGGAAAAAAAATGAATAGCAACAAAAACAACAACCATACGTAGCTAGCTATATGCTGTTTATAAGAGACTCACTTCAACTTTAAAGACACATATAAGTGCAAGGTGAAGGGATGAAAAAAGATACTTCATACAAGTATAAACCAAAAGAGAACAGGGATAACTATAGACCCAATGGATAAAATAGACTTTAACTCAAATTTGTAACAGGAGACTAAGATTATTATATGACGATCAAAGGGTAAATTCATCAACAACATATCCAACATCAGAAATTTTAAAAGTATTAAGGAAATACTGACATATCTGAAGGGAGAAATAGAAAACAATACAACAATACAGTAATAGTAGAGGACTTCAATACCCCACTTTCAACTATATATAGATTATCCAGGCAGTAAATCAATTAAGAAACTTTAAACTTGTACTATACTTTAGAGGAACTGAACCTAACAGGCACATATGGAACATTCCATCCAACAACAGAAGAATACACATTATTCCTCAGTGAACTTGGAAAATTCTCCAGGATAGATCATATGACAAGTCACAAAACAAATCCTAGCAAATATAAGAAGGCTGAGATCATACCATATATCTTTTCTGACCACAGTAATTTAAAACTAAAAACCAGTAACAGGAGGCACACTTGAAAATTCACAAATGTGTGAAGTAATTAATGAATTTTTTAAAAAATCTAAAAAGAAAAATTTTCAAAATCATGAAAAAGGGAAAATGGAAATACAGCATATTAAAACTTATGGGACAAAGCAAAAGCAGTTCTAAAGCAGAAACTTGTGATAAATGTCTACAGTAAGAAAAAAAAAGTTCTCAAGTAAACAACTTAACTTTACATCTCCAGTATTGTGAACAGAAGAGCAATTGGAAACCAAAGTTAGAAGAAAGAAGGGAATAAAGATTAGAGCTGAAATAGATAAGAATCAAAAAATAAATAAATAAAATAGAAAGATAAAAAAACTAAGACCTGTTTTTTAAAAAGGTAAAAGGTGAATAAAATTGACTAAATGAAGGGAAAAAAGAGAAAAGATTCAAGTAAATCAGAAATAAGAAAGAAGATATTACAATGCAAACCACAGAAATAAATACAAAGGCTCATAAGTTACTATTATGAACACTAGCGTGTTGAATAATTTAGAAGAAATGAATAAATTCCTAAAAAACACAGCCTATCAAGACTGAATCATGAAGAAATAAAGGAAATATATAAGCAGGCCAATAATAAAGGAGGGGATTGAATCAATAATGAAAAGCATCTCAACAAAGAAAAGTCCAGGACGAGATCAGTTTCACTGGTGAATTGGATCAAATGTTCAAAGAAGAATTAATGCCAATAGTTCTTAAACACTTCTAAAAACAGTTTAAGAAGAAATACCTCCAAACTCATTTTACAAGTCTAGCATTACCCTCATAACAAAGCAATATGAGGACACTACAGGAAAAGAAAACTATAGGCCAATATCCTTGATGAAAATAGATGCAGAATTTCTCAACCACCTATTAGTATGCTGAGTTCAACAGTATGTTAAAAGGATCATACACTAAGATCAAGTGAGATTTATGCCTGTGATACAAGGAAGTTTCAACATATATAAATCAATAAAAATGATATATACATTAACAGAAAGATAAAAATTATGTGATTTCCTCATTTCTTTTTAGATGCAGAAAGAGCATTTGACAAAATAAAACATCCACTCATGATGAAAACACTCAAAAAATTGGATATAGAAGGAACATACTTCAACATAATACAGATCAAATATGGTAAGCCCACAGATAATACCATACTCAACATGAAAGTCTGAAAAGTTTTCCAGTAAGATTAGTTATAAGACAAGAGTGACACTCTGGTCATCCCAGTCCCAAAGAAAGGCAATGCCAAAGAATGCTCAAACTACCGCAAAATTGCACTCATCTCACACGCTAGTAAAGTAATGCTCAAAATTCTGCAAGCCAGGCTTCAGCAATATGTGAACCGTGAACTTCCAGATGTTCAAGCTGGTTTTAGAAAAGGCAGAGGAACCAGAGATCAAATTGCCAACATCTGCTGGATCATCAAAAAAGCAAGAGAGTTCCAGAAAAACATCTATTTCTCCTTTATTGACTATGCCAAAGCCTTTGACTGTGTGGATCACAGTAAACTGTGGAAAATTCTGAAAGAGATGGAAATACGTGATCACCTGACCTGCCTCTTGAGAAACCTTTATGCAGGTCAGGAAGCAACAGTTAGAACTGGACATGGAACAACATATTGGTTCCAAACAGGAAAAGGAGTACGTCAAGGCTGTATATTGTCACCCTGCTTATTTAACTTATATGCAGAGTACATCATGAGAAACACTGGGCTGGAAGAAGCGCAAGCTGGAATCAAGATTGCCGAGAGAAATATCACCTCAGATATACAGATGACACCACCCTTATGGCAGAAAGTGAGGAGGAACTAAAAAGCCTCTTGATGAAAGTGAAAGAGGAGAGTGAAAAAGTTGGCATAAATCTCAACATTCAGAAAACGAAGATCATGGCATCTGGTCCCATCACTTCATGGGAAATAGACGGAGAAACAATGGAAACAAAGTCATACTTTCTTTTTTTGGGGCTCCAAAATCACTGCAGATGGTGACTGCAGCCATGAAATTAAAAGACACTTACTCCTTGGAAGTAAAGTTATGACCAACCTAGATAGCATATTCAAAAGCAGAGACATTACTTTGCCAACAAGGGTCCATCTAGTCAAGGCTGTGGTTTTTCCAGTGGTCATGTATGGATGTGAGAGTTGGACTGTGAAGAAAGCTGAGCGCCAAAGAACTGATGCTTTTGAACTGTGGTGTTGGAGAAGACTCTTGAGAGTCCCTTGGACTGCAAGGAGATCCAACCAGTCCATTCTAAAGGAGATCAGCCCTGGGTATTCTTTGGAAGGAATGATGCTAAAGTTGAAACTCCAGTCCTTTGGCCACCTCCTGCGAAGAGTTGACTCATTGGAAAAGACTCTGATGCTGGGAGGGATTGGGGGCAGGAGGAGAAGGGGATGACAGAGGATGAGATGGCTGGATGGCATCACTGACTCGATGGACGTGAGTTTGAGTGAACTCTGGGAGTTGGTGATGGACAGGGAGGCCTGGTGTGCTGCGATTCATGGGGTCGCAAAGAGTCGGACACGACTGAGTGACTGAACTGAACTGAACTGAATGACATAGTATACTAAATGTAGAAAATTCTAAGGACTCCACCTCCCCCCCAAAACTGTTAGAACCAATGAACGAATTCAGTAAAGTTGCAGAGTATAAAATCTGCATACAAAAATTAATTGCATTTCTCTACACTAATCATGAAATATCTGAAAAAGGAATTTTAAAATTCCCATTCACAATAGCATTAAAACCAATAAAATACATAGAAATAAATTTAATTCAAGAGCTAAAAGATCTACACCTTGAAACTACAGACTTTGATAAAAGAAATTGAAGAAGACCCAAATAAATGAAAAACTATCCCCTCTTCACGGATCATAAGAATTAATATTTTTAAAATATCTGTGCCACTCAAGGTCATTTATAGATTCAGTGCAATAACTATCAAAATTCCATTGGCAATTTTCACAGGAAAAAAGAATCCTAAAATGGGTATGGAATCACAAAGATCCTGAATATACAAAATAATTCTGAAAAAGAACAAAGCTGGAGGCAGTACACTTTAAACTATATTACAAAGCTACAGTAAGCAAAACAATGTTACCAGCATTCAGTTCAGTTCAGTCCCTCAGTCATGTCTGACTCTTTATGACCCCATGGACTGCAGCACACCCCAATGAAATAAATTAGAAGCCCCCAAATAAACCTTAATGTATATGGTTAACTAACATTTGGCAAGAGAGTTAAGAGTACTCAATGCAGAAAAGATAGTCTCTTCAATAAATTATGTTGCCAACCTGGATAATCATTTGCAGAAATATGAAACTGGACACAACTTATGGAATTTAAAAAAATGGATTAAAAACTAAACATAAGACCTGAAATTTTAAACCTCTGAAAAGAAAACATTAGGAAAAAACCTCCTTTAACTTGCTTTTGGCAATGTGTTTTTGTATATGACACTAAAGGCACAAACAACAAAAGTAAAAAAATCAGTAATTGGAAATGTGCTGTGCTGTCTTAGTCTCTTAGTTGTGTCCAACTCTTTGCAGCCCTGTGAACTGTAGCCCACCAGGCACCTCTGTCCATGGGGACTCTCCAGGCAAGAATATTGGAGTGGGTTGCCATGGCCTCCTCCACGTGATCTCCCCAACCCAGGGATTGAACCCAGGTCTCCCATACTTCAGGTGAATTCTTTACCATCTGAGCCAACAGGCAAGCCCAAGAATACTGGAATGGGTAGCCTATCCCTTCTCCTAGCCCTTTTCCATGTGAATTTCCTGATCCAGGAACCAAACTGGGATCTCCTGCATTGCAGGCAGATTCTTTACCAACTGAGCTACAGGGAACCCAAGTGGGACTACATCAAACTAAATATATTCTGCATAGAAAAATAAACAATTGACAAAATTAACAGGCAATTTAAAGAATGTGGACAAATTTGCAAACCATATATCTGATAGGGGTTAATATCACAAATTATAAAGAACTCATAACAATTAATAGCAAAAAATTTGATTTAAAATTGGGCATAGGAACTACTTAGACATTATTCTGAAAATAAATGGCCAGCAAGTGCATGAAATGGTGTTCAACATCACTAAGCATCAGGGAAATTCAAATCAAAACCATGATGGGTTAACACCTTGCACTTGTCAGAATGGCTAATATCAAACAGACAAGCGATGGAGAGGGATAAATTGGGAAACTGAGATTGACATACACACACAACTATATATATATATATATATATATATATATATATATATATATGTATATATATATAATAACTAATAAGAACCTACTGTATAGCACAAAAAGTCTATTCAATACTTGGTAATGACCTATATGGGGATATAATCTAAAAAAGCAAATGTATGTATATATATAAATCCCTGCACTTGTCAGAATGGCTAGCATCAAACAGACAAGAGATGGAGAGGGATAAATTCGGAATCTGAGACTGATATACACACTACTATATATATATCAGATCAGATCAGTCGCTCAGTTGTGTCCGACTCTTTGTGACCCCATGAATTGCAGCACGCCAGGCCTCCCTGTCCATCACCAACTCCCGGAGTTCATTGAGACTCACATCCATCGAGTCAGTGATGCCATCCAGCCATCTCATCCTATGTCGTCCCCTTCTCCTCCTGCCCCCAATCCCTCCCAGCATCAGAGTCTTTTCCAATGAGTCAACCCTTTGCATGAGGTGGCCAAAGTACTGGAGTTTCAGCTTTAGCATCATTCCTTCCAAAGAAATCCCAGGGCTGATCTCCTTTAGAATGGACTGGTTGGATCTCCTTGCAGTCCAAGGGACTCTCAAGAGTCTTCTCCAACACCACAGTTCAAAAGCATCAATTCTTCGGCGCTCAGCCTTCTTCACAGTCCAACTCTCATATCCATACATGACCACAGGAAAAACCATATATATGATAACTAATAAGAACCTACTGTATAGCACAAAAACTGTTCAATAGTTGGTAACGACCTACATGCGGATATAATCTAAACAAGTGAATGTATGTATATATATAAATGATTCAGTTTGTTGTACTGAATATTCACAACAGCAGAATATTCACAACATTGTGAATCAACTATACTCCAATAAAAGAAAAAAAAGAGAGATAATAAGTATTGGTAAAGATGTGGAGAAAAGGGAACTCATGTGCACTGTTGTCAGGACTAAAAATTGGTAAATACACTGCAGAAAACAGAATGGAATGTTCTCAGAAAACTGAAAATTGAATTACTATATGATGCAGAAATCTCACTTCTGGGTATGTATTTGAAGAAAATGAAACAGAATCTCAAAGAGATATCTACACCTGCATGTTAATTGCAGTGTTTTTCACAATAGCCTAAATGTGCAAGTTAAGCATTCATATACAGGTGAATGCATAAAGAATATATGATACATAACATAAAATGACTATATATTTAAATGAAATATTCAGTCACAAGAAAAAAGGAAAATCTTGCCATTTGTGGTAGATGAAAGTTGAGCACATTATGCTAAGTAAAATAAGGCAGTTAGATACAGAAAAGTGAATATTGCATGACATCACTTATATGTGTATCTAAAAAAGCAGAATTCACTGGAAACAGAGAGGAGAATACTGGTTTTCAGGCACTAGCAGTGGGGGAAATGGGGAGATCCATTCAAAGATAGCAAGTTATAAAATGAATAAGTGCTAGAGGTGTAATGTACAACATGATAACGGTAGTTAACAATACTCCATTGTACATTTTGAAAGTGGCTAAGAGACTGATTCTGAAATCTCATCACAAAAGAGATGGTTATAGTGGGAGATGATGGAACTGTTAACATACTCTACTGTGGTGATAATTTCCCAATATACAACAGCAACTATTCAAAAAAAAGAAAAGAAAAATGAACTTTATTGTCACCAATTTGTCAATTACACTTGTAGCTAATAATTTAATTCATTGCTTAATAAATCCAGAGAATCTTAGATGCAGAGGATCTAAGATGGAGAGGATCCGCACCCCTTTATTTTACAGATCAGGACACTAAGATCAGGGAAATGTAATAATCCAGATAGTAAATTAAAAGTCATACATGGTTCATTTTATATAAGCCTTATCAAAAGCCTAGTTGAATTTTAGTATTTACATATTCACAAATAGAAGTGTAGCTGTGAAATTGAAACCAAATTATGAGTCAGTGGTGACTAAAAATTTCATAACAGGTGCAGCCCTTAAATTTGTCTTGTCTTGCATTCCAAATGATGCACCAAGTGAGGAACCTGACTGTATTAAATGAACACATCTTAATACAAGAGACTGCAAATACTCATATGAAAGCTCAACATTAATACCAAAAGATCGGTAGTATGAATACAGTTAAGACGTTTTAACCTAAATGACAATAATATCATACTATTATAATAAAGACAAGTCTTATTAAGACTTAACAATATAAGAATTATTCATTTGTTTAGCTCATTTCAGTTTAAAATGTGACCTAATCTTTACCATTAGTATCTATTCAAGTGATCTTTCAGTTGCAGGATTATATCATAGACTCAAACGAGGCTGCAAATGACTAACCCAGTGTAGACAAATTTAGACCACAAATTAGCATCTCAGTTAACTCAGGAGATCTTGTTTAAGAATGAAGCAAACAATGAAGAAAGAAGAGTGATCTGAGGTATGGAGGAGAATATATTACATGAGTCACAAAATTTCCTTTTTACTTAAATAATTTTGAGTTGAATTTTTGTTACTGGAAACCCAATAAAGGGCTCAACAGGTGGCTCAGTGGTAAAGAATCCACCTGCCAATTCAGGAGACACAGGAGATGCAGGCTTGATCCCTGGGTCTGAAAGACCCCCTAGAAGAGGAAATGGAAATCCACTCTAATATTCTTGCTGGCATTTCCCATGGACAGAGGAGCCTGGTGGGCTGCAGTCAAGGGGTCACAAAGAGTTGGACAAAACTAGGCACCACCAAAAAGATTTGATTAGCACAGGACAGTGCCTACATGAAATGAAGAATAAATATATATATAATTTGCTTCTTTCCAAAAGACTACATTACCTTCAGAAAAATGTAACCAGATTGCATGAAGTAATAAATAATATGATGGTAGAATATAGAATTAATTACTGAATTGATAGTTTGTAAATCACATTGTGCTCATTTATATATGCCACACTCATTAGAAACAGGATCTTATATGCTCTAATATGTAGGACATTTGACAAGTTATATAATCTTTTTACAGTTTTCCATCAATGAAAAGGGATATGTGATTGTATCTCTTACAAAATGTCTCAAACATTAAATTAATAGTATATACAAAGCATAAGACACAATGTTGCCAAATAATTACTTCTCAATATTAACTATGATTATAATTGGCACTGTCATTATTATCATCATTTTGGTAGGCAGCTTGTAACAAGGATCTCAATGATTCCACATCTTAGTATTTATTAAGCCTTTGTGTAATCCCTTCCTCTTGAGTATTGGCTGTATCTAGCTGCCTGCTTCTAATAGACAGAATACAGACAAAGTGATGAAATATAATAGGATAAGCAAGACCATGAGTTCTATTTTGCTAGCGCTTTCTCTCTTGCTGTTAATCTCTCTTGCTCTTCTACTTGCTTGCTCTGAAGGAATGACCTACAAGGCCTTAAGATGTTCTATGGCGAGGTCTGGTGGTAAGGAAATGTTAAAGCCTCTGACCAAACAGAGGCTCCATGAAAAAGTATATTCAAAAATTATGTAGGTAGGCTTGGAAGCGGATCTTCTCCAATCAAGCCTTCAGTTAAAAGACAGCCTTGGTTGATATATTGATTGTGCATTGTGATCTGTAGCAACTATGATATAATAAATGTCTGTTGTTTTTTAAATCATTATATTTCATGTAATCTGTTATACAGCAATATAGATAACTAAGAGAGTCACCATTGCCATCATGATACTCAAGAGATACTCAGGAATAATACCATATTCTATGAATGCCTTTGGAGGAGTAGGGACTTTGAAAGATTAAGATAAGATTGGGATAGGTATAAGAGGTGATTTGAAAGTGTGAGGTCATTTAAGGAGACAGAAAAACATGGGCTAAAGCATCAAAAACAGAATACTGGATATTTAAAAAGCATTATTGTTAGTTGTTCAGTCATGTCTGACTTTTTGCGACCCCATGGACTGTAGCCTGCCAGGCTCCTCTGTCCATGGGATTCTCCAGGGAAGAATACTGGAGTGGGTTGCCATGTCCTCCTCCAGGGGATCTTCCCCATCTGGGGATTGAACCCCCATCTCCTGCATTGCATGCAGATTCTTTACCATCTGAGCCATCAGGGAAGCCTAAGAAGCATTAGTGAAAGTGAAAGTCACTAGGTCGGGTCAACTGTTTATGATTCCATGGACTGTATAGTCCATGGAATTCTCCAGGCCAAAATACTAGCATGGGTAGCTGTTCCCAACCCGCAGATAGAACCCAGGTCTCCCGCATTACAGGCAGATGCTTTACCGGCTGAGCCACAAAGGAAGCCCAAGAAGCATTAAGATAAGCTCAAATATGACTGAGATGGGAATTTGTAAGTTTGTAAGTTTGATGGAGGAAAAAAACAAGTTCACTCAAGTGCAGGCTTTTCCATTGGACTTATTAGATACTTGATAGTGAAATAAGTGACATGGTGGTAAGAAAAAAAGTGTTTATAGAAAGTTTTTGAGTGGACATCTTCACCATCGATTACAGAGAGAAGAAACTGTTGTCATGGAGGTCAGCTCTTATCCGTGTATGAGGACACGTGAACACAAATTAAAGGGAGAGCAGTAGGGATGGAAGATACCCAGTGACAAAGCATGGTTTTCCCAAATGGCCACTGGTGACCAGACTGTGCCCAGAATGTCAGATCGTTAAGGATGTCAATATACAATTATCATTCCTTCTACTCTCCTCACTTAGAAGTTACTAAACTATGAATTCTTTATTCATTAACTCTTCGACTGCTGTCCATCTATGCAATTATTGTCCATATGTAGCTGAAACAGCTATAAATCTATAAGGACAGATAGGGTTGATAGGGTCATAGGCCAAGAACAGTATTCAGAGAGAGGCGAAATCATGAAGATGGATTCCAAACACTCATTTTTTTTTCAACCTAAGGATATCCCATTTGATTCCCAAAATCGTCTCATAAATCTATCAGAATGAGATAAATACAAATTACTGTATTTGAGAATGAGTCCACTATTTTTTGTTTATGTTGAACAACACAGTGCTAAATTCTGAATAAACAACAATAAAAAACCCCAAAAGTTACATACACAAAATTGCTGCCCCAATGAACATTTCAATCTGAGTTTAAAAAGTAAAAATGCTTAACTAGCCATTCATAAAAGTAATGAAGGGTCATTAAATTATAGAGGTACTCTTAATGCGTAGCACAATATGAGAGTGATTTAGCAGAGTCAACATTTAATGGAATATTGATTTATATGTAGAAACCCTATTACTAACAATTTAAAATAGAATTTAAGTATTTGACAAAATTTTTCTAGGGCAGTCACTTTTCTTCCTCACCTGTTTCTTGTTTGTAATTTTATTGTTTGCCATCTGTCTTTTACCTTTTTTTTGTACTAGAAGCTATTTTGACATTCTGTAAAAAAATAAATGAATTATTATTTAAATGTAATTAAAAACACATGGAAAAATCATTGATAGCAGTGTGACAATGAAAGAGAAACTTCTGTAAGCAAGTAAACTGTGTACATGATATTCTTAAGCAAAGCAAAATCAAATAAAATCTGGGATTAATATCCATGTGAGAGGTCATTTAGATGAGAGAACAGTCAGGCCTTTTCAGTTTCTACCTTAGTTTTTTCAAGTAAATTTCTCATGCATATACAACACACTTACAGAAAAGTACATAAATCATAAGTGTAGAGCTCATAAATTTTTTATAAATTGAACCCAACGGCTCAGCCAAAACCCAGATCAAAAAACAAAATATTGCTGGCACCCCATAAAGACCCTTAATATGTCTCCAAGGCACTTCTGCCCTTCTGAAGGATAAACACCCTATTCATTTCTCAAATCATAAATAACATATGCCTATTATGTAAACAGTAATTAATGTTTACTTAAATGTTTTCAATTTTTATCCTTGTTTGATGGTGCAGTCATCCATTCTCATTTGTGTAATGGTATTCAGTTCAGTTCAGTTCAGTCAGTCGTGTCAGACTTTTTGCACCCCATGACCGCAGCATGCTGGCTTCCCTGTCCATCACCAATTCCCGGAGTCCACTCAAACTCATGTCCATCGAGTCGGTGATGCCATCCAACAATCTCATCCTCTGTTGTCCCCTTCTCCCGCCCTCAATCTTTCCCAGCATCACGAACTTTTCGACTGAGTCAGCTCTTCACATCAGGTGGCCAAAGTATTGGAGTTTCAGCTTCAGCATCAGTCCTTCCAATGAACACCCAGGACTGATCTCCTTTAGGATGGACTTGTTGGATCTCCTTGCAGTCCAAAAGTCTTCTCCAAACACCACAATTCAAAATCATCAATTCTTCTGCACTCGGCTTTCTTTATAGTCCAACTCTCACATCCGTACATGACTACTGGAAAAACCATAGCCTTGACTAGATGGACCTTTGTTGACAAAGTAATGTCTCTACTTTTTAATATGCTGTCTAAGTTGGTCATAACTTTACTTCCAAATGTCTTTTAATTTTATGGCTGCAATAACCATCTGCAATGATTTTGGAGCCCCCCAAAATAAAGTCTGACACTGTTTTCACTGTTTCCCCATCTATTTGCTATGAAGTGATGGGACCAGATGCCATGATCTTAGTTTTCTGAATGTTGAGCTTTAAGCCACCTTTTTCACTCTCTTCTTTCACTTTCATCAAGAGGCTCTTTAGTTCTTCACTTTCTGCCATAAGGGTGGTGTCATCTGCATATCTGAAGTTATTGATATTTCTCCCAGCAATCTTGATTCCAGCTTATGCTTCCTCCAGCCCAGCGTTTCTCAAGATGTACTCTGCATATAAGTTAAATAAGCAGGGTGACAATATACAACCATCACATGCTCCTTTTCCTATTTGGAACCAGTCTCTTTTTCCAAGTCCTGTTCTGACCATTGCTTCCTGACCTGCATACAGGTTTCTCAAGAGGCAGGTCAGGTGGTGTGGTACTCCCATCTCTTTCAGAATTTTTCACAGTTTATTGTGATCCATACACTCAAAGGCTTTGGCATAGTCAATAGAGCAGAAATAGACATTTCTCTGGAACTTTCTTGCTTTTTCGATGATCCAGCAGATGTTGGCAATTTGATCTCTAGTTCCTCTGCCTTTTCTAAAAGCAGCTTGAACATCTGGAAGTTCACATTTCACGTATTGCTGAAGCCTGGCTTGGGGAATTTTAAGCATCACTTTACTAGCGTGTGAGATGAGTGCAATTGTGTGGTAGTTTGAGCATTCTTTGGCATTGCCTTTCTTTGGGATTGGAATGAACACTGACCTTTTCCAGTCCTGTGGCCACTGCTGAGTTTTCCAAATTTGCTGGCATATTGAGTGCAGCACTTTCACAGCATCATCTTTCATGATTTGAAAGAGCTCAACTGGAATTCCATCACCTCCACTAGCTTTATTTGTAGTGATGCTTCCTAAGGCCCACTTGACTTCACATTCCAAGGTGTCTGGCTCTAGGTGAGTGATCACACCATTGTGATTATCTGGGGTGAAGATCTTTTTTGTACAGATCTCTTGTGTATTCTTGCCACCTCTTCTTAATATCTTCTGCTTCTGTTAGGTCCCGACCATTTCTGTCCTTTATTGAGCCCATCTTTGCATGAAATGTTCCCTTGGTATTTCTAATTTCTTTGAAGAGATCTCTAGTCTTTCCCATTCTATTGTTTTCCTCTATTTCTTTGCATTGATCACTGAGAAAGGCTTTCTTATCTCCTCTTGCTATTCTTTGGAACTCTCCATTAAAATGGGTTTATCTTTCCTTTTCTCCTTTGCTTTTCTTTTCCTTCTTTTCACAGCTATTTGTATGGACTCCTCAGACAGCCATTTTGCTTTTTGCATTTCTTTTTCTTGGGGATGATCTTGATTGTGTCTCCTGTACAATGTCATGAACCTCCATCCATAGTTCATCAGGCACTCTATCAGATCTAGTCCCTTAAATCTATTTCTCACTTCCACTGTATAATCATAAGGGATTTGATTTAGGTCATACCTGGATGGTCTAGTGGTTTTCTCCACTTTCTTCAATTTCAGTCTGAATTTGGCAATAAGGAGTTCATGATCTGAGCCACAGTCAGTTCCTGGTCTTGTTTTTGCTGACATTATAAAGCTTCTCCATCTTGGCTGCAAAGAATATAATCAATCTGATTTCCATGTTGACCATCTGGTGATGTCCATGTGTAGAGTCTTCTCTTGTGTTGTTGGAAGAGGATGTTTGCTATGACCAGTGCATTCTTTTGGCAGAACTCTATTAGCCTTTGCCCTACTTCGTTCTGTACTCCCAGGCCAAATTTGCCTGTTACTCCAGGTGTTTCTTGACTTCATACTTTTGCATTCCAGTCCCCTATAATAAAAGGATAACTTTTTTGGGTATTAATTCTAGAAGGTCTTGTAGGTCTTCACAGAACTGTTCAACTTCAGCTTCTTCAGCATTACTGGTCAGGGCATAGACTTGGATTACTGTGACATTGAATGGTTTGCCTTGGAAATGAACAGAGTTCATTCTGTCGCTTTTGAGATTGCATCCAAGTGCTGAATTTTGGACTCTTTTGTTGACTATGATGGCTACTCCATTTCTTCTGAGGGATCCTGCCCGGAGTAGTAGATATAATGGTCATCTGAATTATACTCCATTAAACAGAACAGAAAAAAACAAAGCAAAGAAACAAACAAACAAATAAAAAACCTAATAAAATTGGATTTAATTACAAGAGCTTCAAAAACTAATTATGAGTAAGTAGCAAAACCATGTATACTTTTTACTTATAATGACTGATAATTCATAGCTAGACTAAAATATCAATTATGATTAGACAAACACTGTTAGTTAATGGCAAAATTAGATAACATACTAGAAAGAATTAAGCTATTAACACTTGTCATTTTTATTTAACCTTTTTTCTAAGAGATATTATACTTAGAAAGTCAAACATAAAATTATCTAAATTGATTTCTAAAATATTTTATACAATATAAGTAAATGAATCATTAGAATCATTGTTATTTTTATTTACCTCAAGAAAACTGGGTAAAGTCGTTTGACAGGAGGTTTTTGTTTCTGATGTGACCAAGCAGCTATTAGAGGATCCTACCCTGACACTTACTATTTTGAAAAATGTAAACAAATAAACATAAGCAAAAAACTCCATAATGACCTGAAAGTATTGGAGAGTGAACCAAAGCAAATAATTTTGGATGGAAGTTGACATTCATTAATAGAAGAATGAAGATATGTGAATTACCAATTTTTATAGCTTTTAACTCATGGCAGGTAAAACCTGTACATGGGTTGTCTAAAATCCTCATTGAAAAATCTACAGAATTTCTGGCTTGAAGTACCACAGGACAAAGATTTGGTAAGCTATAGCTGCTGGTAAGTTTTGGAAGGGGTTCTAGAAAAGAATGAATCAAAGAGATAAAATCCAAAATTTGTTAGCAAATTTTTTACAGTCTCAGGCTGATCTCTAAATACTCATGTAGAAGACATCTTTCAAAATACAAAATAACTTTGTCTGAGTTTGAGTTGCAAGTCAAAAAAAAAGTTTATAGTTTGAGTCTAGTCAATTTAATTATATGTTAAAGAAAGAAAATAAATAAACTAAACCACATGGCCTTAACTACATTCAAAGGATAACTAATATAACTTTCACAATACTCATGATAAAATCAAATATTAGTAGATATTTGAAGATTCAGGAAAATGTGACCACTTATAGGAGAAAAGACAATAAAAAACAACTGCAAAGATGATGCCAGATTTATCAGAAAAAAACCACCTTTAACAGAACTCTGTAAAAATCATAAAGAGAATCTCCTTACAATAAATAAAATTATAGAAAGTTGCATCAGAAAAATAAAATCAGTTTTAAAATTAAAAGGGAAATTTACTACAATATAAGAAATTACTACAATATAAGAAATGTTTAGTAAAAAAAATACAATATAAGAAATGTTTAGAATCATTGGGTTTATATAAACACAGAATAAAGATAATGGAAGAAAATCAATGAACTTGTTGAAATATTAGCAGAAACAATCCAGGATAAAGAAATAAAATTAACATGATTTCAGGAACCTGTGAGTCAGTACAAAAAAGATTTCAAGATATATGTAATTACAGTTTTAGAAGGAGAGAATATAGAGAAAGAAGAACACAATATTTGAAGAATTGACAGCCTAATAATCATATATTTTTAAAAGATATTATTTTTAGATTCAAAGAGTTCAAGAAATATAAACACAAAATGAGAGCAGGGACCATATTGTCTTGAAAGAAATGTTAAAAGCAGCTCATCAGTTCAGTTCAGTTCAGTTGCTCAAGCTTGTCCGACTCTTTGCAACCCCATGAACCACAGCACACCAGGCCTCCCTGTCCATCACCAACACCTGGAGTCCACCCAAACCCATGTCCATTGTGTTGGTGATGCCATCTAACCATCTCATCCTCTTTCATCTCCTTCTCTTCTTGCCCTCAATCTTTCCCAGCATCAGGGTCTTTTCAAATGAGTAGCTCTTCACATCAGGTGGCGAAAGTATTGGAGTTTCAGCTTCAACATCAGTCCTTCCAATGAACACTCAGGACTGATCTCCTGTAGGATGGCCTGGTTGAATCTCCTTGCTGTCCCAGGGACTCTCAAGAGTCTTCTCCAACACCACAGTTCTAAAGCATCAATTCTTAGGCACTCAGCTTTCTTATAGTCCAACTCTCACATCCATACATGACCACTGGGAAAACCATAGCCTTGACTAGACGGACCTTTGTTGACAACGTGATGTCCATTAGTTTTAGATTTAGAGTTCAAGAAATATAAATGCAAAATGAGAGCAGGGACCATATTGCCTTGAAAGAAATGTTAAAAGCAGCTCATCAGAAAGACCAATGACAGATTAAAATACTAGTGTTTTGTTAAAAAAAAAAAGAGAGAGAGAGAGAGCATCAAAAATGTATAAGTGAAGGTAAAATAAAAACTAGTTAATATAAAAGATAATAGTTTTAAAATAATGGCAAAAGTATCTTTGGTTATGTAAACTTATGTAAAGTGATGTGAATAGTAACAATGATGAAGATGCAGTGTTTTTAAAAAGTGGGCCTGGGTTAGTTACAAATGTGTATTGCAAACTCAAGGGAAATCACTTCAAAAGATAAAATAATAATAGTAATAATCTCTTCAGCCACCTGTTGTGAAGAGCTGACTCATTGGAAAAGACCTTGATGCTGGGAAAGACTGAAGGCAAAAAGAGAAGTGGAAGGCAGAGGATGAGACAGTTAGATAGCATCAGTGAGTCAACAGACATGAATTTAAGCAAACTCTGGGAGACTGATGAACAGAAGAGCCTAGAGTACTGCTGCAAAGAATATAATCAATCTGATTTTAGTGTTGACCATCTGGTGATGTCCATGTGTAGAGTCTTCTCTTGTGTTGTTGGAAGAGGGTGTTTGCTATGACCAGTGCATTTTCTTGGCAAAACTCTATTAGTCTTTGCCCTGCTTCATTCTGTATTCCAAGGCCAAATTTGCCTGTTATTCCAGGTGTTTCTTGACTTCCTACTTTTGCATTCCAGTCCCCTATAATGAAAAGGACATCTTTTTTGGGTGTTAGTTCTAAAAGGTCTTGTAGGTCTTCATAGAACTGTTCAACATGAGCTTCTTCAGTGTTACTGGTTGGGGCATAGACTTGGATTATAGTGATATTGAATGGTTTGCCTTGGAAACGAACAGATATCATTCTGTCATTTTTGAGATTGCATCCAGAAGCCAGAAGGACCCCATGTCAGAGAGGAGGCGGCCAAGAGGAGCTACCCCACGTCCAAAGTTAGGGGCAGCAGCTGGGAGGAGCAACCCCACCTCCAAGGAGCGGTGGCTCTGTGGGCGCAGGAGGGCCTAGAGGAGCTATTCCACTTTCAAGGTCAGAAGGGGCATCGGTGAGGAGATACCCCTAGTCCAAGGTAAGGAGCAGTGGCTACAGTTTGCTGGAGCAGCTGTGAGGAGATACCCCACGTCCAAGGTAAGAGAAACCCAAGTAAGATGGTAGGTGTTGTGAGAGGGCATCAGAGGGTAGACACACTGAAGCCAAACTCACAGAAAACTAGTCAATCTGATCACACTAGGACCACAGCCTTGTCTAACTCAATGAAACTAAGCCATGCCTGTGGGGCCACCCAAGATGGGCAGGTCATGGTGGAGAGGTCTGACAGAATGTGGTCCACTGGAGAAGGGAATGATAAACCACTTCAGTATTCTTGCCTTGAGAACCCCATGAACAGCATGAAAAGGCAAAATGATAGGATACTGAAAGAGGAACTCCCCAGGTCAGTAGGTACCCAATATGCTACTAGAGATCAGTGGAGAAATAACTCTAGAAAGAATGAAGGGACAGAGCCAAAGAAAAAACAATACCCAGTTGTGGATTTGACTGGTGATAGAAGCAAGGTCCAATGCTGTAAAGAGCAATATTGCATAGGAACCTGGAATGTCAGGTCCATGAACCAAGGCAAATTGGAAGTGGTCAAACAGGAGATGGCAAGAGTGAATGTCGACATTCTAGGTATCAGCAAACTCAAATGGACTAGAATGAGTGAATTTAACTCAGATGACCATTATATCTACTACTGTGGGCAGAAATCCCTCAGAAGAAATGGAGTAGCCATCATGGTCAACAGAAGAGTTCGAAATGCAATACTTGGATGCAATCTCAAAAACGACAGAATGATCTCTGTTCGTTTCAAGGAAAACCATTCAATATCACTGTAATCCAAGTCTATGCCCCAACCAGTAACGCTGAAGAAGCTGATGTTGAACAGTTCTATGAAGACCTATAAGACCTTTTAGAACTAACACCCAAAAAAGATGTCCTTTTTATTATAGGGGACTGGAATGCAAAAATAGGAAGTCAAGAAAACCTGGAGTAACAGGCAAATTTGGCCTTGGAATACAGAATGAAGCAGGGCAAAGATTAATAGAGTTTTGCCAAGAAAATGCACTGGTCATAGCAAACACCCTCTTCCAACAACACAAGAGAAGACTCTACACATGGACATCACCAAATGGTCAACACTGAAATCAGATTGATAATATTCTTTGCACCCAAAGATGGAGAAGCTCTATACAGTCAACAAAAACAAGACCAGGAGCTGACTGTGGCTCAGATCATGAACTCCTTATTGCCAAACTCAGACTTAAATTGCAGAAAGTAGGGAAAACCACTAGACCATTCAGGTATGACCTAAATCAAATCCCTTATGATTATACAGTGGAAGTGAGAAATAGATTTAATGGACTAGGTCTGATAGATAGAGTGCCAGATGAACTATGGACAGAGGTTTGTGACATTGTACAGGAAACAGGGATCAAGACCATCCCCATGGAAAATAAATGCAAAAAAGCAAAATGGCTGTCTGAGGAGGCCTTACAAATAGCTGTGAAAAGAAGAGAAGTGAAAAGCAAAGGAGAAAAGGAAAGATATAAGCATCTGAATGCAGAGTTCCAAGAATAGCAAGAAGAGATAAGAAAGCCTTTCACAGCGATCAATGCAAAGAAATAGAGGAAAACAACAGAATGGGAAAGACTAGAGATCTCTTCAAGAAAATTAGAGATACCAAGGGAACATTTCATGCAAAGATGGGCTCGATAAAGGACAGAAATGGTATGGACCTAACAGAAGCAGTAGATATTAAGAAGAGGTGGCAGGAGTACACAGAAGAACTGTACAAAAAAGATCTTCAACCAAGATAATCATGATGGTGTGATCACTCACCTAGAGTCAGACATCCTGGAATGTGAAGTCAAGTGAGCCTTAGAAAGCATCACTATGAACAATGCTAGAGGAGGTAATGGCATTCCAGTTGAGCTATTTCAAATCCTGAAAGATGATGCTGTGAAAGTGCTGCACTCAATTTGCCAGCAAATTTGGAAAACTCAGCAGTGGCCACAGGACTGGAAAAGGTCAGTTTTCATTCCAATCCCAAAGAAAGGCAATGCCAAAGAATGCTCAAACTACCGCACAATTGCACTCATCTCACACTCTAGTAAAGTAACGCTCAAAATTCTCCAAGCCAGGCTTCAGTAATACATGAACCGTGAACTTCCTGATGTTCAAGCTGGTTTTAGAAAAGGCAGAGGAACCAGAGATCAAATTGCCAACATCTGCTGGATCATGGAAAAAGCAAGAGAGTTCCAGAAAAACATCTATTTCTGCTTTATTGACTATGCCAAATCCTTTGACTGTGTGGATCACAATAAACTGTGGAAAATTCTGAAAGAGATGGGAATACCAGACCACTTGACCTCCCTCTTGAGAAACCTGTATGCAGGTCAGGAAGCAACAGTTAGAACTGGACATGGAACAACAGACTGGTTCCAAATAGGAAAAGGAGTATGTCAAGGCTGTATATTGTCACCCTGCTTATTTAACTTCTATGCAGAGTACATCATGAGAAACGCTGGGCTGGAAGAAGCACGAGCTGGAATCAAGATTACTGGGATAAATATCAATAACCTCAGATATGTAGAGGACACCACCCTTAATGCAGAAAGTGAAGAGGAACTAAAAAGCCTCTTGATGAAAGTGAAAATGGAGAGTGAAAAAATGGGCTTAAAGCTCAACACTCAGAAAACGAAGATCATGGCATCTGGTCCCATCACTTCGTGGGAAATAGATGGGGAAACAGTGGAAACAGTGTCAGACTTTATTTTTTTGGGCTCCAAAATCACTGCAGATGGTGACTGCAGCTGTGAAATTAAAAGATGCTTACTCCTTGGAAGGAAAGTTATGACCAACCTAGATAGCATATTCAAAAGCAAAGACATTACTTTGCCAACAAAGGTTCGTCTAGTCAAGGCTATGGTTTTTCCAGTGGTCATGTATGGATGTGAGAGTTGGACTGTGAAGAAAGCTAAGTGCCGAAGAATTGATGCTTTTGAACTGTGGTGTTGGAGAAGACTCTTGAGATTCCCTTGGACTGCAAGGAGATCCAACCAGTCCATTCTGAAGGAGATCAGCCCTGGGATTTCTTTGGAAGGAATGATGCTAAAGCTGAAACTCCAGTACTTTGGCCACCTCATGTGAAGAGTTGACTCATTGGAAAAGACTCTGATGCTGGGAGGGATTGTGGGAAGGAGAAGAAGGGGACGACAGAATATGAGATGGCTGGATGACATCATTGACTCAATGGACGTGAGTTTGAGTGAACTCCGGGAGTTGGTGATGGACAGGGAGGCCTGGTGTGCTGCGATTCATGGGGTTGCAAAGAGTCAGACACGACTGAGCGACTGAACTGAACTGACCTGAGAGTACTGCTGCAGTCCATGAGATTGTAAAGAGTCAGGCATGACTTAGTGACTGAACAGTAGCAACAACAACAACATAGTTGATATAAGAAAGGAGAGAAAGCGGAATCACATAAAATTTTCAGTTTGCATAAAAGGCAAAAAAAAAGATGGAATAAAAATAGATAAAAGAAATGATCACAAATGAATAATTAACAAAAAAGGTATATGTTATTGGAATTATATTTAACCAATAATCTTCTTAAATAATAATGGTCTCCTTAAAGACTAATGGTTCTTGCCTGGAGAATCTTATGGTGGGCTATGATCCATAGGGTTACAAACAGTCCTACATGACTGAGATGGCTTAATTTGCATATAGACTAAAACTAAAGGAATGGAGAAAGCTATACCACAGTAGCACTAATGAAAAGAAAGAGTATCTGTATTAATTTCAGACAGAACAGACTTCAGGCCAAGGAAATTTACTAGAGATAAAGAGAGGTATTACATAATGATAATCTGGCCAGTACCCCAAGAAGACAAAATAACGTTTAATATGTATTAGCTTAACATCTGAGTTCAGAACCGTGGAACTTTCAGATGTTCAAGCTGGATTTAGAAAAGGCAGAGGAACCAGAGATCAAATTGTCAACATCCATTGGATCATCGAAAAAGCAAGAGTGTTCCAAAAAACACCTACTTCTGCTTTATTGACTATGCCAAAACTTTTGACCGTGTGGATCACAAAAAAAGTGAAAGAGGGGAATACCAGACCACCTGATGTGCTTCTTGAGATATCTGTATGCAGGTCAAGAAGCAACAGTTAGAACTGGACATGGAACAACAGACTGGTTCCAAATCAGGAAAGGAATATGTCGAAGCTGTATATTGTCATCCTGCTTGTTTAATTTTTATGCAGAACACATCATGTGAAATGCCAGGCTGGATGAAGCACAAGCTGGAATCAAGATTGCTGGGAGAAATATCAATAACCTCAGATATGCAGATGACACCATCCTTATGGCAGAAAGTGAAGAAGAACTAAAGAGCCCTTGATGAAAGTGAAAGAGGAGAGTGAAAGAGCTGGCTTAAAACTCAATGTTCAAAAAACTAAGATCATGGCATCTGGTCCCATCACTTCATGGAAAATGGATGGGGAAACAATGGAAACAGTGATAGACTTTGTTTTCCTGGGCTCCAAAATCTCTGCAGGTGGTGACTGCAGCCATGAAATTAAAAGACGCTTATTCCTTGGAAGAAAAGTTATGACCAACCTAGACAGCATATTAAAAAGCAGAGACAATACTTTGCCAACAAAGGTCCTCCTAGTCAAAGCTTTGGTTTTTCCAGTAGTCATGTACAGATGTGAGAGTTGGGCAGTAAATAAATCTGAGCACCAAAGAACTGATGCTTTTGAACTGTGGTGTTGGAGAAGACTCTTGAGAGTGCCCTGGACAGCAAGAAGATTCAACCAGTCCATCCTAAAGGCAATCAGTACTGGATATTCATTGGAAGGACTGATGCTGAAGCTGAAACTCATATACTTTGGTCACCTGATTCAAAGAACTGACTCATTGGTAAAGACACTGATTCTGAGAAAGATTGAAGGTGGGAGGAGAAGGAAATGACAGAGGATGAGATGGTTGGATGATATCACCAACTCAATGGGTGCATGAGTTTGAGTGAGCTACAGGAGTTGGTGATGGACAGGGAAGCCTGGTGTGCTGCAGTCCATGGGGTCACAAAGAGTTGGACAGGACTGAGTGACCGAACCGAACTGAACATCAGAGTATCAAAATAAGTGAGGCAAAATGTGATAGAACTGCAAGAAATATATGAATCCACAATTTTAGATGAAGAAATTAACATGTCTCTTTAAGAAATGGACAAATCCATTAGGCAGACAATCCAGTAAGGGCATAATTGAATTTAACCCTGCTGCTTCTGCTTAGTCTCTCAGTCGTGTCGGACTCCTCGAGACCCCAGGCTCCTCTATCCATGGAATTCTCCAGGCAAGAGTCCTGGAATGGATTTCCATGCCCTCCTCCAGGGGATTACAACCCAGGGATTGAAACCAGGTCTCCCATATTACAGGCGAGTTCTTTACCTCTGAGCCACCAGAGAAGCCTGAACTTAACACTACCATCAGTCAAATGGTTATAATTGACATCTATAGAACACTTCATCTGACAACATTCTGCTTGATAGAAGAAGGCAATGAAGCTATTTAATCTTGGAGTGTTATTTATTATAGTTCAAATTCTGTTGGAAATGTGATGCTATTTAAGTTATTTATTTCTCCTTGAGTGTGCTCTGGCACTTTGGGTCTTTCAAGTCACTTGTGTATGGCATCTAAGTGATCTAATTTATTAACATAAATAGTTTGGCATATCCTCTTATCATCCTTTAAGTGTCTGTAAGATCTACAGTAATGTTTCTGCATTTATTATTTATATTGGTAATTTGTATACTTTCCTATAATAAAATAAATTTAAAAGGCACAGTCTTTTTAGAATATATAATCTTTAATGTAAAGATTAAAATGGTGAAATTTAAGGATGGATACCATGTAGGGATACCATGTAAATAACCAAAAAGAAGTTGTTAAATGAACATCAAAAAATACTTTCACAAGAAAATTAATTGAAATTAAAGGGATATTTCATTAATAAAAAGGGTCATCAAAAATAGAACAACTATAAGCTCACCAACTATCTAGATTAAAACACTTCAAGAAAAAAAATTAACAAAACTAAAAGAAAAATCACCCAACTTTTAAATATTGAGACTTTAATAAACATCTTAGTAATTGATAGAATTAGAAGGTTAATAAGTAGTAATCATATAGAAAATCTGAAAGCAAAGCTCTAGACTTGTCTTAACATATAAAGATACTCCACCTAATAATTGCAAAATAAATTTTTTTCTTTATAAGTAACCATGAAGTACTTAGCAAAATTGATCATCTACTAGCAATAGAGCTATCTCAACACATTATAGTATTAAATGATGCATAATTAATTCCCAAATCAGAATAGAACTAATCTAGAAATCAATTAAAACAAAAAAAAATCTGAAAATATCCATATATTTGGAAATTAAGAAGCACTTTTCCAAATAGAGTACTATACACCATAAAATAAATTTCTTGAAAATTAGAAAGTATATTAAACTCAATATTAATAAAATAATTATATGTCAACAGTGACCTGAAGCACAACTGTGCTTACAGAGAAATTTTACCCTTAAAATAGTTAACTAGATTTTTTTTAAGACAAAAAGCAGTTACCTAAAAATCCTTTTCAAAAAAATTGTGTTAACACCAAAGGAAAAGAAGAAAGAAAATAAAGAGTAAAAACGATGAAAAGAGAGCAAATATACAATATAGTGAATCAACAAAACAAAAAGTTAGCACTTCAAAAGGCTAATTCAATTAATAAATCCCTTACAATATTGATAAACAAAGAGGGAGAGAATGAAACAAAGAGAGATAGAGAGAGAAATTATATAGCCAGGACTGAAAACAGTAACATCACTATTAATATCTCAGACATGAAAAAGATAACACAAAGTTATCATGATCAACTTTAAAACAATGAAAATCTAGAAAAATGGCAAATTCCTTAAAAATACAGATTACCAAGACTGAAGATAATTCACCAGTGAATTCTGACAAACATATCAGGAAGAAAGAGCAACAAGCACAGATTATTTCAGAGACTAGAAATAGTTGGAATGGTTTCCCAACATATTTTATAAGGTCAGCATAACCTTGATAACAATATTTGACATCCAACAAATTTTAAAAGGAAAATTACAAGACAATCCCACACAAAAACACAGCTGTAACACGCCATGAAGAAATATTAACTAAATAAATCCATCAATATAAAAAAAGATAATATGACAATATTGAGATTATTCTCACTGGACTATATTCCAATGCAATAACAGTACAATTTTGTTCATGATAATTTATGGTCCACAGGTAGTTTATTGCAAGAGTCATTCAATACTCACAAAGCAACCAATACAAAACACAGTAACAGGCTGAGAAGAAAAATCACATGATCGTAACAACTGATGCAGAAAATACATTTGAAAAATTCTAAAAACCCATAAATGATTAAAAACACCCTAAAATATAGGACTAGAGGAAAATTTGCTAAATTTTATAAACAGCACCACAAAAACCTATGCCTTCAACATAATGAATGGTGAAAGAGTGAATGCTTCCCCTTGAGATTGAGAAAAGGTAAGGGTGTCCACTATGTTACTTTTATTTGACATAATGCTAGAAATTCTATCTAGCATGTTCAGGTAGGAAAAGAAAGATAAAAACACACAGAACACAAAGAAGAAATAAAACTCTCCTCATTCTGAAATGAAATAAGTTATCTATGTAAAATAATTCCGATGATTTTACAAAACAAACAAAAACATTCCTGGAGCTAACTAGCTCAGCAATATTGCAAGCATACAAGAGAACTATACAAAAATCTATTTTATTTCTGTAGCAATTGACACTGAAATTGAAAATACCATACCAATTATAATTGCGTAAAAATGCAATAATGTATGTCTAACAACATTTACAGGACTTCTATACTAAAAACTGTGAAACACTATGAAAATATAAAATATATAAATTAGTGGAGAGTCGTATCATCTCCATATATTGAAAGACTCAACACAGTAAAGGTGTCAATTCTTTCCAAAGTGTTCTATAGAATTAGTGAAATTTCTATCAAAACCCTCACAAGATTTTTATAGACATAGACAAATTATCCTAAAGTTTATATGGAGGACAAAGACACTATACAAGGAAAAGCAATTTTGAAAAGGAAAAATTAAAATGAGAGTAAATTTACCTGATTTCAAGAGTGACATAGCTACAGCAATCAGGACAACTTATTTAAACTTCCTTTAGGCAGTAATGTGTGTGTGTGTGTTAGTCCCTCAGTTTTATCCAACTCTTTGCAATGCCATGGACTGTAGCTGACCAGGCTCCTCTGTCTGTGGAATTCTCCAGGCAAGAATACTGGAGTGTGTGGCCATTCCATTCTCCAGGGTATCTTCCTGAGCCAGGGATCAAACCCAGGTCTCCTGGATTGCAGGAAGATTCTCTACCATCTGAGCCACAGGGGAAGCCCTTAGACACTAGTATAAATCTGTAATTATTCCATTTTTTTAAATTTAATTTCATTCTTTCAACCCATTCCAGTATTCTGGCTTGGAGAATCCCAAGGACAGAGGAGCCTGGTGGGCTATAGTCCATAGGGTTGCAAAGATTTGGACATGAATGAAGCGTCTTAGCATGCATGCAATCAAAATTTAAAGTCTATTATTTTAAATTTCCTTTTTCTCCCTTTAATCAATATTTACTACATTTATTTTGAATTTCTGTTATGTACACGTTTATAATAACCATAACTTCTTGGTGGATTGACTTTTATCATTATACAATGTCTTTCTTTGCTTCTGGTAACAAGGTATACCATAAAGACTATTTTGTATGACATTAATATATCTATCTAGCTTCTGTTTTGGAGAAGGCAATGGCATCCCACTCTTGCCTGGAAAATCCCATGGACGGAGGAGCCTGGTAGGCTGCAGTCCGTGGGGTCGCTGAGGGTCGGACATGACTGAGTGACTTCACTTTCACTTTTCACTTTCATGCATTGGAGAAGGAAATGGCAACCCACTCCAGTGTTCTTGCCTAGAGAATTCCAGGGACGGGGGAGCCTGGTGGGCTGCCGTCTATGGGGTCACACAGAGTTGGACACGACTGAAGTGACTTAGCAGCAGCAGCTTCTTTTTAGTTACTGGTTACATGGTATGTCTTTTCATCTTTTCCTTTCAACCTATTTGTGTATTTGAATCTAAAGTGTGTCTCTTATACATAGCATATGTGTTGATTTAGTTGCTAAGTTGTGTTTGACTCTTCTGTGATCCCATGGACAATAGCCCACCAAGTTCCTCTGTCCATGGGATTTTGCAGGCTTTAAGAATATTGGATTGGGTTGCCATTTCCTTTTGCAGGATATTTTCCTGACCCAAGGATCAAACCCAAGTCTCTTGCATTGGCATGCAGATTCTTTACCACTGAACTACCTGGGAAGTCTCATATACAGTATATAGTGGATTCTGCTTTGTTTTGTTTTTTTAGCATTCTTCCAACATCTGACATTTAAAGAGTTTAATCAGCTATGTGTAATATGCTTACCAATAAGCTGTGATTTGCCTCTGATCTTTTGTTGTTTTCTATATGTCTTAGGTATTATTTTTGTTCCTCAGTTCTTCCTTCACTGCTTTGTTTTCTGTTAAATAAATATGCTCCAGTGTGCCATTTTAATACTCTGGCAGTTTCTTGTACTACATATTTTTGAATTATCAGAGATTTCCCTTGGAGTTACCCTTAACATCCAAATTCCTATCAACCTAATTTCAACAGTATACAAAAATGTCAGTCTTATATAGCTTTATCCCCCTCCTTTATGCTACAATCGAAATGTAATGCATCCTTACTCATTGTGTGTCCTTTGCCTTAGATTTATAGTTATTATGTTATGAAGCTGTGATTTAAATCAGAAAGTGAAATAAAAAGGAAATACAAACAAAAACATTTATGCTGTATTTTATATTTACCTATATGTTATCGTTTATTAGTACTTTCAATTTTTTTATGTAGATTTGTGTTATGGTCCGATGTCCTTTAACTGAACCTCAAGGTCAGGCAGGATGAGAACTTAAGGCTTCTCATGTCTTTTTTGAGAATGCATCCAGCTGCATATGGCCTGTACATGTGCATTGCATTCTAGGTTTTTAGGAATATGTTGAAGCTTTCCAAACACCCTAGGGGCATCTCATTCTGCAGCTTTCCATGTTAAAATTTTTAGCTGATCTATAATTTGCTGCAATTTTTATCCATTCCCTCAAACAGCTGTAATTTTAAAACACTAGACAGAAGCCTCCTCACTCCAGGTGTTTAGAATTGGGAGAGTTCAAGTTTGAATAAAAACAAGACTTTTGAAAGAAGTTTTCCAGGGAACCACCAGACAGGTCAAAAATGGCAATTGTTTGGAAATGAGATCTTTTTTCTCTTCAGTTCAGTTCAGTTCAGTAGCTCAGTCATGTCCGACTCTGCGACCCCATGAATCGCAGCATGCCAGGCCTCCCTGTCCATCACCAACGCCTGGAATCTACTCAAACTCATGTCCACTGAGTCGGTGATGCCATCCAGCTATCTCATCCTCTGTCTTTCCCTTCTCCTCCTGCCCCCAATCCCTCCCAGCGTCATGGTCTTTTCCAATGTGTCAACTCCGTATGAGGCGGCCAAAGTACCGGAGTTTCAGCTTCAACATCAGTCCTTCCAATGAACACCCAGGACTGATCTCCTTTAGGATGGACTGGTTGGATCTCCTTGCAGTCCAAGGGACTCTCAAGAGTCTTCTCCAACACCATAGTTCAAGCATCAATTCTTCGGCGTTCAGCTTTCTTCACAGTCCAACTCTCACATCTGTACGTGACCACTGGAAAAACCATAGCCTTAACTAGATGGACCTTTGTTGGCAAAGTAATGTCTCTGCTTTTGAATATGCTGTCTAGGCTGGTCATAACTTTCTTTCCAAGGAGTAAGTATCTTTTAATTTCATGGCTGCAATCACTATCTTCAGTGATTTTGGAGCCCAGAAAAATAAAATCTGACACTGTTTCCACTGTTTCCCCATCTATTTCCCATGAAGTGATCGGACTGGATGCCATGATCTCTGTTTTCTGAATGTTGAGCTTTAAGCCAACTTTTGCACTTTCACTTTCATCAGGAGGCTTTTGAGTTCCTCTTCACTTTCTGCCATAAGGGTGGTGTCATATGCATATCTGAGGTGATTGATATTTCTCCCGGCAATCTTGATTCCAGCTTGTGCTTCTTCCAGCCCAGCGTTTCCCATGATGTACTCTGCATAGAAGTTAAATAAGCAGAATGACAATAGACAGCCTTGATTCCCCAAATATGAACTGTTAGTTTCCAAGGCTACTGCTGAGTTTGGGAGATTGGGATAAGACTAAAGTCAAAATTCCACAGAGCTTTCTGTTCTTACTGAGATCCAGTAATTTCTCTTAATTAAATACTCCCCTAGTTGTGGCAAGCCTTTGGTTAATTCTCATAATTCTGAAAAGAAAATGGTTCTGACAATTTTTTGCCATTACAAAAAATGGCTGTTATTGTTATTGTTATAAGGAGGTATTCTTTTGGTGTTTTTGCTGTTCCTTGTTGTTTTTCAGACACTTGGTAATGTCCAACTCTTTGTGATCCCATGGACTGCATCACACCAGGCTTCCCTGTCCTTCACTGTCTCCTGGAGTTTGTTCAAACTCATATCTTGAGTCAGTGATGCCATCCAACCATCTCATCATCTTTTGCCCCCTTATTCTTCTGCCCTCAATCTTTCCAAGCATCAAGGACTTTTCCAGTGAGTTGGCTCTTTGCATCAGGTTGCCAAAGTATTGGAGCTTCAGCTTCAGCATCAGTCTTTCCAAGGAATATTCAGAATTGATTTCCTTTAGGATTGACTGGTTTAATCTCCTTGCTGTCCAAGGGACTCTCAGGAGTCTTCTCCAGCACCATAGTTCAAAGGCATCAATTTTGTGGCCCTCAGCCTTCTTTATGGTCCAACTCTCACATCCGTACATGACTACTGGAAAAACCATAGCTTTGACTAGACGGACTTTTGTTGGCAAAATGATGTCTCTGCTTTTTAATATGCTGTTTAGGTTTGTCATAGTTTTTCTTCCAAGGAGCAAGTGTCTTTTAATTTCATGGCTACATTTACCATCCACAGTGATTTTAGAGCCCAAGAAAATAATGTCACTGTTTCCTTTCTCCCCCCATCTATTTTCCATGAAGTAATGGGACTAAATCCCCATTTCCATGAATACTAGATGTTACTCTATATTTTATGACACATAATCATATTGCATTGACTGTAAGCATTACTTTAATAATTTAAGGAGTCATCATTGTGAAAAAATAGGTGTTTACACTATATGTGTGAAACTATCTGTCCTGAATTGCTGTGTTTGCTCATAAGTTTGGTATATTCCAGTTTCTGAGAGCTCAAGTTCAGCATTTATATGCAACCAGTATTTTTTGACATAAATATTGAAAATTATCTAGCATTGCTTACTAGTTTATGAACTATAAAATAGATTAGGTTCATTACCTAGAAATATTTTTAAAATAGCAGAAGGACCTTCCTGTAGGAAGGCTTTAACTACAAGTGATTTAGATCCCAGTACTGCTTCCCAGGTAGTTCGTATAGTAAAGAATTTGCCTGCAATACAGGAAACCTGAGTTCAATCCTTGGGTTGTGAAGATCCCCTGGAGGAGGGCACGGCAAACCACTCCAGTATTCTTGCCTGGAGAATCCCTGTGGACAGAGGAGCCTGGGCTATGGTCCTCTGCAGACATGACTGAGCGACTAAACACAGCAGAGCATTATTGTAATGCCTGAAAAACTATGATTTTAATTACAATTAGGAAATGTTTTAAAACCTTATACCAAACTCACACTGCCAACAATACCTCACAGTAGACTAGAAACTACTATTAATACTTTATTGAGGGACAAAATAAGTTTAGAAATCACCGTGGGATGACAGAGAACATAAGCCTAAAATAACATGAAACTATCTTACTTATCTCCATCTAATCTTTTAATTTTGTTATTTTATTAGTAGATTCTATCCTTCAACAGCTTTTAATTTTTTCTCAATTTTTCTCTGAAGCAGAGTGTCCTGAACAGCTAGCCACAAAACAAATTGCTTGCTCTGAGGTAGTATAATGTAAGCTGAGCTGCTGATGCAGAGTTAGTTTGGATGAGCTTGGATATATGGATGCAATTAAGAATTAATACACCTGAAAACAAAGGCTATGTAATACCATAACCTCCCTTTCAACACCATTGTCCTGGAATTCCATAATACTTCATGGTCTCTGAATGAGGCATGGTGTACTTTTCTTTTATATCTAAATATTCACTGGAAAAAACAACATATTCTTTATCTTCTAATAAAGGAAAAACAGTGGCAGTGTTCAAGATGGAAGCAGAGATTTGCAGTTTTCAAATGATGAGTCTTTTAAAATATATCTCTTACATGAGTTCCAAGTCACTGCTAATAAACTGTCCATTACACTGTGATGCTTTTCCTTCTAACCCCACAAAGGGCTAAATTCATATATGAAAACACTTCTGTTACAGATTTTTTTTTAGCATTATATAATAGGGGCACACATGTGTATCTCCTCAATTAAATGTTATGTTCCTAAAAAGTGGGAACAAGTTCTTAAAGAGTGGGCAGAAATCCTAGTACTGGGTGGATAAGTGTCCAGGCAGGGATGGACATTGGCCATGGAACGAGGTGGACAGATATGAGATATGCTTCATAGTTAGAGAAAGTAAGACATATAAATGAATGAATGAATGTGACAGTTATGAGAGATGTGTTAAAATTGACTCCTAGGTTGTGGAATTGAGCTTGGAGGAAAACAGTAACAAACACTGAGAATAAGCTGGATAGACCACGAGCAAAGCCAGAGAAACAGAGCAATTTTTCATGTAAGAGAAATTTAAGTCAGATGGAGAGAAAATGTGAGACATTCGAATTTGGATGTCCGGAATTCAAAAGAGAGTATTACATTTGGAAGTCATCAGAATATGGATGTTGTTAGAAACAATAGAGAGACTTCCCTGGAAGTGTAGTGGTTAAGAGTTCACCTTCCAATGCAGGGCTGAGGGCTTGATCCTTATCTGGGAAACTAACATCCTGTATGCCTCCTGGTCAAAAAAACCCAAAATATATAAACAGAAACAACATTGTAGCAAATTTAATAAAGACTTTAAAAATGGTCCACATCAAAAATCTTAAAACAAAACTATAGGGATGGAACAACAGACTGGTTCCAAATAGGAAAAGGAGTACATCAAGGCTGTATATTGTCACCCTCCTTATTTAACTTATATGCAGAGTACATCATGAGAAACGCTGGACTGGTTGAAGCACAAGCTGGAATCAAGATTGCCGGGAGAAATATCAATAACCTCAGATGTGCAGATGACACCACCCTTATGGCAGAAAGTGAAGAGGAACTCAAAAGCCTCTTGATGAAAGTGAAAGTGGAAAGTGAAAAAGTTGGCTTAAAGCTCAACATTCAGAAAACGAAGATCATGGCAACCGGTCCCATCACTTCATGGGAAATAGATGGGGAAACAGTGGAAACAGTGTCAGACTTTATTTTTCTGGGCTCCAAAATCACTACAGATGGTGACTGCACCCATGAAATTAAAAGACGCTTACTCCTTGGAAGGAAAGTTATGACCAATCTAGATAGCATATTCAAAAGCAGAGACATTACTTTGCCAACAAAGTTTCACCTAGTCAAGGCTATGGTTTTTCCTGTGGTCATGTATGGATGTGAGAGGAAGGCTGAGCGCCAAAGAATTGATGATTTTGAACTGTGGTGTTGGAGAAGACTCTCGAGAGTCCCTTGGACTGTAAGGAGATCCAATCAGTCCATTCTGAAGGAGATCAGCCCTGGGATTTCTTTGGAAGGAATGATGCTAAAGCTGAAACTCCAGTCCTTTGGCCACCTCCTGCGAAGAGTTGACTCATTGGAAAAGACTCTGATGCTGGGAGGGATTGGGGGCAGGAGGAGAAGGGGACGACAGAGGATGAGATGGCTGGATGGCATCACTGACTCGATGGACATGAGTCTGAGTGAACTCCGGAAGTTGGTGATGGACAGGGAGGCCTGGCATTCTGCGATTCATGGGGTTGCAAAGACATGACTGAGTGACTAATCTGATCTGATCTGATAGGGATGGGGAAGTGTAAAGCAAGAACAGAAGAAGGCTCATTTACAAGGCCTGGGGAACTCCCACATTTAGAAAAAAAAGGTATGAAAAAGGCCAATAAGGTGAAAGAAATGCCAAAGAAAGACAATATTATAGAAGCCAAAGGAAAAAGTTTTCAAGAGGCCATTTTATTTATTAATTCATAATGTAGAACTAAGTTTTGAATCTGGTACCAGGCTGTCTGGGATCATATCCCAGCTCCATTTTTCACCTCTTTGCATCTTAGAATCTTCCAATTTTTTTTTTTGTCATGATTAAAGTATTAATATCCCTATAATATGTTTTTCATTCAATGAACAAAATTGATTTCATTAGAAGTTTAAAAAGTCAGAATTGAGGCCCTTAGTTAATAGGGAGTTATTGAATAAATTTGAGGAGAGAAGGGACTGTAACAGAAAAAAGTGATTGGCTAACACAACAGCCACTGCCAGCTATTTTATTTTTTTATTAATTTCTGCTACAGAGACTATAAAGTTGGGTTTTTAGTTTCCAAATCTCTACTGCAACCAGAGATATCGAGGTATCTACAAGATAAATTTTAACATTGTTGAAATTGCTGTTACGCCGAAGAATTGATGCTTTTGAACTGTGGTGTTGGAGAAGACTCTTGAGAGTCCCTTGGACTGCAAGGAGATCCAACCAGTCCATCCTAAAGGTGATCAGCCCTGGGTGTTCTTTGGAAGGAATGATGCTAAAGCCGAAACTCCAGTACTCTGGCCACCTGATGCAAAGAGTTGACTCATTGGAAAAGACTGATGCTGGGAACGATTGAAGGCAGGAGGAGAAGGGGATGACAGAGGATGAGATGGCTGGATGGCATCACCGACTTGATGGACGTGAGTTTGAGTGAACTCTGGGAGATGGTGATGGACAGGGAGGCCTGGCGTGGGACACGACTGAGTGACTGAACTGAACTGAACATAATAATTGATTCACTGTCCAGTCATTTTAATATAAAATGTACTGGACAACAATCCCTTTCCTTACCCATACTGATTCTAAGGAACATTCTTATAGCCATATTCTTACATGATAACAGACAACAAATGGCTACAAGATCTTTAAAGAATGGCAGTAATATTAAACAGGAATACAAAATAAATGACAAAATAAATAGTGATAAAGAACAGAATGTAATTATGAAATTTTTTCACAACCATAGTCAAATTCAAGATGTTATATTGATAAAACAAGAAGAGTGAGCTATGAAAAATTAGCATAAAACATGAACATGTATCTTAAGTTGAAACATGATTTTCATTGAAAATTAAGAGGAGAAAATGTCAGAAATATCTCCAAGATTATAAAGCAGAGAGATAAAGGATCAGAATGTTAGATTCTAAAGATATACAAAATCTCAAAACTTTTGTCTTCCTTTCTAACTTCTTTCTTATCCATCAGAGTGCAGATAGTATGAAAACCACAATCACAGAAAATTAACCAAACTGATAATATGGGTCACAGCCTTGTCTAACTCAGTCAAACTATGAGCCATGCCATGTAGGGCCACCCAAGATGGACGGATCATGGTGAAGCGTTCTGACAAAACATGGTCCACTGGAGAAGGGAATGGCAAACTACTTCAGTATTCTTGCCTTGGGAACCCCATAAACTGTATGAAAAGTCAAAAAGATATGACACTGAAAGATGAACTCCTCAGGTTGGTAGGTGAAAAGACCCTGAAGCTGGGAAAGATTGAAGGCAGGAGCAGAGGAGGATGACAGGGGATGAGACAGTTGGAAGGCATCACTGGCTTGATGGACGTGAGTTTGAGCAAGCTCCAGGAGTTGATGATCGACAGGGAAGCCTGGCATGCTGTAGTCCATGGGGTCACAAAGAGTCGGACATGACTGAGGGACTAAACTGAACTGAACTGCTGACTTCTTTGGAAAACCAACTAAGGATATACTTTAAAAGCACACAAGAGTGAGGAAGGCATGGAATCCATGAAATAGATTTAGGCAAATGTTGCAGTGTGGATTTAATATAAAATTGACTACATACATTCATGAGTAGTTTCACTAAAACATTTAGTGGTGAGTACTAGTATATTTTGCTCTTCTGGATAGGGTTTGTTTATCCCTGACACCTTCCTATTCTGCTGTACATGGCTGGCAATCATCCCATTCAACACATTTGACTTGTAGTAAGAGTTTGTACATAAAAGAGAATAGAGAACTGAAAACAAAAATTTTAGAGAACATGAAGAAAAGGAGGGACACATAAATTTAGAATTGAGTGACTGAACAAAAACAAATAGAAAAATTTATTCAACTGCAGCAAATTTTGGTATGTTGTCTTCAAAGGCACAGGGAACATTCTCCAATATAGTTTTTAAGTTACAAAACAACTGAGATTTATTTAAAAGAAACAGAGTTATACAAATTATGTTCTATATACATAATGATATGAAGTTAGAAATCAATAATGAAAGGAAATGTATAAAAATAGAGACATTAAATTATACACTAATGTAATTTAATTGAAAAAAAAGTCAAAATTCATGGGATAAAGCCAAATGGTACTGAAAGAGAATTTATATCACTAATTGTATACTTTCCAGAGGTAAACAATCTTAGATCAATAAACTAGAAATTCACCTTAAAAAATTATAAAAGGAAAAAGAAAATAAACCAAAGGCAAGTAGAAGGAAAAAAACAGTAAAAATTAAAGTGGAAATGAAGATCGAGAATAGATAAACAATAGAATTAACAAAACCCAAATGTTGATTTGAGAAGAAAAAAAATGACAGCCATTTATTTACCTAGAATAAAAAACAGAGGGAGAATATTCCAGTTACCAAAATCAGAATGCCATAGAGGATATTTGTTATTGTTGTTGTTCAGTCACTAAGTCTTATCTAAGTCTTTGTAACCGCACGGACTGCAGGACATCAGGTTCACCTTTTCTTAGTTTGCTGAGATTCATGTCCATTGAGTTGGTGATGCTATCTAACCATGTCATCCTCATCCTCTCCCTTCTCCTTTTGCCTTCAATCTTTCCTAGCATCAGGGTCTTTTCCAATGAGTCAGTTCTTCACATCAGACAGCCAAAGTATTGGAGCTTCAGCATCAGTCCTTCCAATGAATATTCAGGGATGATTTCCTTTAGGATTGACTGGTTTGATCTTCTTGACCACAATTTGAAAACATCATTTCTTCAGTGCTCAGTCTTCTTTATGGCCTAACTCTCACATCCATACTCGACTACTAGAAAAACCACAGCTTTGACTATATGGACCTTTGTGGGCCAAGTGATGTCTCTGCTTTTTAATACTCTGTCTAGGTTTGTCATAGCTTTCCTTCCAAGGAGCAGATGTTTATTAATTTCATGGCTGCAGTCACAATCTGCAGTGATTTTGAAGCCCAAGAAAATAAAATCTGACACTGTCTCCACTTTTTCTTCTTCTATTTGTCAAGAAGTGATGGGACCAGATGTCATGATCTTAGTATTTTGTATGCTGAGTTTTAAGCCAGAATTTTTATTCTCTTTTTTCACCCTCAACAAGAGGATCTTTAGTTTCTCTTTTCTTTCTGGCATTAGAGTGGCATCATCTGCATATCTGAGACTGTTGATATTTCTCTCAGAAATCTTGAATATAGCTTGTGAGTCATCCAGCCTAGTATTTTGCATGAAATACTCTGAACATAAATTTCATAATCAGGGTGACTATATACAACCTTGTCATGCTCCATTCCCAATTTTGAACCAGCCCATCGTTCCATGTCTGGAATCTAACAATTAGATTGCCTTTACATTTGTATCATATCAGTATAGAGGACATTACTGATATTATATAAATGAAAAGGACTTAACAGAATACTGTAAAAGGTATGTGAAGAAACTAGATTAGGCCATTATCATCCCAGCTGTGGATGTGACTGGTGATGGAAGTAAAGTCCAATGTTGTAAAGAGCAATATTGCACAGGAACTTGGAATGTTAGGTCCATGAATCAAGGCAAATTGAAAGGGGTCAAACAGGAGATGGGAAGAGGGAACATTGATACTTTAGGAATCAGCTGGCTAAAAAGGACTGAAATGGGTGAATTTAACTCAAATAACCATTATATTTACTACTGTGGGCAAGAATCCCTTAGAAAAAATGGAGTAGCCATCATAGTCAACAAAAGAGTCTGAAATACAATACTTGGATGCAATCTCAAAAATGACAGAATGATCTTTGTTCATTTCCAAGGCAAACCATTCAGGACCACAGTAATTCAAGTCTATGCCTTGACCAGTAATGCTGAAGAAGTTGAAGTTGAACAGTTCTACGAAGACCTACAAGACGTTCTAGAACTAACATTCAAAAAAGATGTCCTTTTCAATATAGGGGACTGGGATGCAAAAGTAGGAAGTCAAGAAACACCTGGAGTAACAGGCAAATTTGGCCTTGGAGTACGAAACGAATCAGGTCAAAGGTTAACAGAGTTTTGCCAAGAGAACAGACTGGTCATAGCAAACAACCTATTCCAACAGCACAGGACAAGACTCTACACGTGGACATCGCCAGATGGTCAACACTGAAATCAAATTGATTATATTCTTTGCAGCCAAAGATGGAGAAGCTCTATACAGTCAGCAAAAACAAGACTGGGAGCTGACTGTGGCTCAGATCATGAACTCCTTATTGCAAAACTCAGACTTAAATTGAAGAAAGTGGGGAAAACCACTAGATCATTCAGGTATGACCTAAATAAAATCCCTTATGATTATACAGTAGAAGTGAGAAATAGATTCAAGGCATTAGATATGATAGACAGAGAGCCTGAAGAACTATGGATGGAGGTTCATGACACTGTACAAGAGGTAGTGATTAATACTATCCCCAAGAAAAAGAAATGTAAAAACGCAAAACGGTTGTCTGAGGAGGCCTTGTAAATAGATGAGAAAGGAAGAGAAGCTAAAGGCAAAGGAGAAAAGGAAAGATATACCCATTTGAATGCAGAGTTCCAAAGAATGGAACGGAGAGATAAGAAATCCTTTCTCAGTGATCAATGCAAAGAAATAGAGGAAAACAATAGAACGGGAAAGACTAGAGAGCTCTTCAAGAATATTAGAGATACCAAGGGAACATTTCATGCAAAGATGGGAACAATAAGGCCATAAATAATATGGACCTAACAGAAGCAGAAGATATTAAGAAGAGGTGGCAAATACAAAGAATAACAATACAAAAATAGGTCTTCATGATCCAGATAACCACGATGGTGTGATCACTCACCTAGAGCCAGACATGGTGAAATGCAAAGTCAAGTGGGCCTTAGGAAGCATCACTACGAACAAAGTGAGTGGAAGTGATGAAATTTCAGTTGAGCTCTTCCAAATCCTAAAAGATGATGCTGTGAAAGTGTTGCACTCAATATGCTAGCAAATTTGGGAAACTCAGCAATGGCCACAAGACAGGAAAAGGTCAGTTTTCATTCCAGTTGAAAAGAAGGCAATGCCAAAGAATGCTCAAACTACCACACAATTGTACTCATCTCTCACGCTCATAAAGTAATACTCAAAATTCTCCAAGTCAGGCTTCAACAGTATGTGAACTGTGAACTTCCAGATGTTTAAGCTGGTTTTAGAAAAGGCAGAGGAACAAGAGATCAAATTGACAACACCCATTGGATCATCGAAAAAGCCAGAGGGTTCCAGAAAAACATCTATTTCTGCTTTCTTGACTATGCCAAAGCCTTTAACTGTATGGGTTACAATAAACTGTGGAAAATTCTGAGAGATGGGACTACCAGACCACCTGACCTGCCACTTGAGGAACCTGTTTGCAGGTCAGGAAGCAACAGTTAGAACTGGACATAGAATAACAGACTGGTTCCAAATAGGAAAAGGAGTATGTCAAGGCTGTATATTGTCACCCTGCTTATTTAACTTATATGAAGAGTATATCATAAGAAAAGCTGGGCTGGAAGAAGCACAAGCTGGAATCAAGACTGCTGGGAGAAATATCAATAACCTCAGATATGCAGATGACACCATCCTTATGATAGAAAGTGAAGAAGAACTAAGGAGCCTCTTGATGAAAGTGAAAGAGGAATGCAAGGGATTTCTGTGTGTTGATTTTATATTCTGCAACTTTACTATATTCATTGATTAGTATTGATTGATTGATACTATATTCATTGATTAGTATTCACTGATATTACTATACTCAATTTTTTGGTGGAGTCTTGAGGGTTTTCTATGGAGAGGATCATGTCATCTGCAAACAGTGAGAGTTTTACTTCTTCTTTTCCAATGAACACCCAGGACTGATCTCCTTTAGGATGGACTGGCTGGATCTCCTTGCAGTCCAAGGGACTCTCAAGAGTCTTCTCCAACACAACAGTTCAAAAGCATCAATTCTTCAGCGCTCAGCTTTCTTCACAGTCCAACTCTCACAGGGAAGCCTGGCATGCTGAAATTCATGGGGTCGCAAAGAGTCAGACACGACTGAGCGACTGAACTGAACTGAACTTAAACATCCAATTATCCTAACATCTTTTATTAAAAAGACTATTCATTCCCCATTAAATTCTCTTGAAACCTGTTATGGGTTGTACCGTGTCTCTACCCTCCCCAAACGTGCTGAAATCTTAACTCCCAGTACCTCAGAATGTAATTTTACCTGGAAATAGGATTGTTGTATATATAATTAATGAGAATGCACTCTTACTGAAGCAGGTTGGGCCCCTAATCCAATATGGCTGATGTCCTCATAGTAAAGTGGCCGTATGTAGACAGACACATATGGGGAAAATGTCCTTTGATGATGAAGGCAGAGAATGCAGTTATGAATTTGCAAACCAAGAAAAGCCTAACATTGCCAGAAAAACCACCAAAAACCAGAAAGAAACAAGAAAGGATATTCATACACTTTTCAGAAAGATTATGACTCTGCTGATAACTTGATTTCAGATTTTTTTTGCCCATAGAACGTCTAGTCCCTTGCAAAAACTGACCATAAATGGAGGGATACGCTGGTGGATTTTCAGTTCTGTTACATTGATCTCTGTCTATCCTTATATTAGTACCATAGTTTTGACTGTTGTAGCTTTGTAATACATTTTAAAATCAGAAAGTGTAAGACCTCTGAATTTGTTCATCTTTTTCAAGATGCTTTGTCTATTATTTTAAAATGTTAAAATAATATTTCTTGCTATTCCACTAAAATTTTAGGATAAGCTTGTCTATTTCTATAAAAAAGGATTGAAAATTTTAATAGAAGTTTTCTTATATCTGTAGATCAGTTTGAGGACTTTTAGCATCTTAACAGTATTATGCTTTCCAGTTTATGAAAACAAACGTCTTTCCTTTATTTCTTCTACTTAGACCTTTTAAAAATCATTTCCAACAACAGTTCATAGTTTTTAGAGTAAAGTCTTATACTTCTTGCTTAAAATATATATATATATATATATAGAGAGAGAGAGAGAGAGAGAGAGATCTGTGTACAGAATTTATCTTTAATTTTGTTAAAGCTATAGTTCTAACCAGAAGAGTTGCATTTGAAAATCAGAAACAAGTTTTTTCCAAATAATTAATTTCCAAATAATTAACTCCAAATAATTAATAATCCAAATAATAATTATTCCAAATAATAATTAATAGGACCATTTTAGCTCCTATTCTTCCTAAAATTCACTCATTTAGTAATGCGTGTGGGAAATGTAAAAATGACCCCACAAAAGCAGTTTGTTGAGACAATGCATAATAGACTTGCAAGTTATTCACTTAAACAACAAGGCTTTTTTCTCAGAGACCTCAATCATCTGATTTCTGGAAGTCAGACTGCTTAGAATAACTTCAGACATAGCAAAGGAAACCAGCAAATGGAAATCTAGACAGAACAGATTTGTCTAAACAGAACAGATTTCTAAAACAGGTCATTAGGTATCCACAGAACCTCTACAAACAAGGAATTAAGTCTGAGAAATTTTGATAATAGTGTAGCCAAGAAGATCAGTGATGCTCTTTGAAGTATTTCATAAAGGTTTCTAGATATCCAAGCACTTCCCTAGCAGCTCAGTGGGTAAAGAATCTGCCTGCAGTGCAGGAGACGCAGGAGATGTGGGTTACATCCCAGGGTGGAGAAGATCCCTGGGTGGAGGCATTACAGTATTCTTGCCTGGAGAATCCCATGAACAGAGGAGCCTGGCAGGCTACTGTCCATGGGTTTGCAAAGAGCCGGACACGTCTGAGAGACTGAACATTCATGCCTAGATATCCAAAATGTATTTTACTGAAGGAGGAAAAAAAAATAAGAAATTGAGAAACCTTTGCTCTTCTATGCATTGAGAGCTCTTATTTTCCATTTATGGAGAATAAATAATAGATAAAATCTTAACTTTTGTTTTGAATCAGCAGATCTAAATGTAGCACTGCATAATCATTGCATTCCCAAATAGTCTTTTCCTGACTATTAATGAAAGAGTACTACATGAGTTGTAAAATCCATAATAATGTTTAGCCCATTTTGCTTATCTTCCTTTCACCCTCTTGCCAGGTGTACATGCTTTTCTGTGGGCCTATGTCCATGAAAACTCATCTCTGTTGATCTTCCATGGAAACACCAAGTTTGATAATATGACAACCTACGGTGGGTGATAAAAAATTACCCTAAATAAGCTGACAAATCCCCAATGCTAATTCAGTATAACAGTATCACTGTACAAGATTTGTATTTTTATATAATGTCTTAAGTCAAAAGAGTGACAAGTTTAAGGTTTTCAAGCACCATCTCAGAGACAATGATGAAAACATTTGTACTCTTCCCTCTCCTTTTTTGAAAGAGCTCAACTGGAATTCCATCACCTCCACTAGCTTTGTTCGTATTGATGTTTCCTAAGGCCTGCTTGACTTCACATTCCAGGATGTCTGGCTCTAGGTGAGTGATCACACCATGGTGACTATCTGGGTCGTGAAGATCTTTTTTGTATAGTTCTTCTGTGTATTTTTGCCACCCCCTTCTGTTAAGTCCATACCATTTCTGTCCTATAATAAGCCCATCTTTGCATAAAATGTTCCATTGGTATCTCTAATTTTCTTGAAGAGATCTCTAGTCTTTCCCATTCTATTGTTTTCCTCTATTTCTTTGCATGGATCACTAAGGAAGGATTTCTTATCTCTCCTTGCTATTCTTCAGAACTCTGCATTCAAATGGGTATCTTTCCTTTTCTCCTTTGCTTTTAGCTTCTCTTCTTTTCACAGCTATTTGAAAGGCCTTCTCAGACAGCCATTTTGCTTTTTTGCATTTCTTTTTCTTGGGGATGGTCTTGATTCCTGTCTCCTGTACAATGTCACAAACCTCCATCCATAGTTCATCAGGCACTCTGTCTATCAGATCTAGTCCCTTAAATCTATTTCTCACTTCCACTGTATAATTGTAAGGGATTTGATTTAGGTTATACCTGAATGGTCTAGTGGTTTTCCCCACTTTCTTCAATTTAAGTCTGAATTGTCCAGTTAGGAGTTCATGATCTGAGCCACAGTCAGCTCCTGATGTTGTTTTTGTTGACTGTATAGAGCTTCTCCATCTTTGGCTGCAAAGAATATAATCAATGTGATTTCCATGTTGACCATCTGGTGATGTCCACGTATAGAGTCTTCTCTTGAGTTGTTGAAAGAGGGTGTTTGCTATGACCAGTGCATTTTCTTGGCAGAACTCTATTAGCCTTTGCCCTGCTTCATTCTGTACTCCAAGGCCAAATTTGCATGTTACTCCAGGTGTTTCTTGACATCCTACTTTTGCCTTCCATTCCCCTATAATGAAAATGACATCTTTTGGGGGTGTTAATTCTAGAAAGGCTTGTAGGTCTTCATAGAACCTTTCAATTTCAGCTTCTTCAGCATTACTGGTAGGGGCATAGACTTGGATTACTGTGATATTGAATGATTTGCTTTGGAGACGAACAGAAATGATTTTGTCATTTTTGAGACTGCATCCAAGCATTGCATTTTGGACTCTTTTGTTGACTATAATGGCTACTCCATTTCTTCTAAGGGGTTCTTGCCCACAGTAGTAGATATAATGGTCTGCTGCTGCTGCTGCTAAGTCGCTTCAGTCGTGTCTGACTCTGTGCAACCCCATAGGCAGAAGCCCACCGGGCTCCCCCGTCCCTGGGATTCTCCAGGCAAGAACACTGGACTGGGTTGCCATTTCCTTCTCCAGTGCATGAAAGTGAAAAGTGAAAGGGAAGTCGCTCAGTCGTGTCTGACTCTTAGTGACCCCATGGACTATAGCCTATCAGGCTCCTCCATCCATGGGATTTTCCAGCAAGAGTACCGGAGTGGGATGCCATTGCCTTCTCCGGATATAATGGTCATCCGAATTAAATTCACCCATTCCAGTTCCTTTTAGTTCACTGATTCCTAAAATGTTGACATTCACTCTTGCCATTTCCTGTTTGATCACTTCCAATTTGCCTTGATTCATGGACCTAACATTCCAGGTTCCTATGCACTATTGCTTTTTACAGCATCAGACCTTGCTTTCATCACCAGTTACATCCACAACTGGGTGTTGTTTTTGCTTTGGCTCCATCTCTTCATTCTTTCTGGAGTTATTTCTCCACTGATCTCCAGCAGCATATTGGGCACCTACCGACCGGGGGAGCTCATCTTTCAATGTCCTATCTTTTTGCCTTTTCATACTGTTCATGGGATTCTCAGGGCAGGAATACTGAAGTGGTTTGCCATTCCCTTCTCCAGTGGACCACATTTTGCATGCCCTGCAGCATGGCCAAAAGAATAAACAAACAAATAAACAAACAAAAACCCATTGACTACCCAGGCTGTTTGTTGTTTTGTTTTTGTTTTCTTTCTCCTCAACAGTCATAAAGGAGTAGAATAGTAAATGATTTTAAGAGTCCAGGTTCCATAGCCAGTCTAGTTTAATTTGAAAACTGCTTCTTGCCCTTTTTCAACAGTGTGATCCTGAGAAAGTTATTGAAACTGTTTCTTACTCTTATTGTTTGCAAAATATGGAAAATAATAGCACCTTTCTCATAGTTTTTGGGAAGAGTACATGAGTTAAATGAGTTCACATATGTGAAATGCTTACAATAAGGCCAGACACAATATGTATAAATGCAATGTTAACTCTAATTATTTTGTTATTCATTTACTACAGCCTTTGTGATTTGTGGTATTTCAGACTATTCCCTGGTACTGATATTTTTAAAAATATATCTTCTTGATGAAACTTAAGTATTAGATTTTAAAATTAGATTCCAATCCAGTATGAATTGAATAATTGTTTGTCTGTTTTTTGATTTTTGTTTTGCTTATTCCAGCCAAGTTGAAGATATTAAACTTAGAAATTAATTTTGTCTCATGTATGGAAAGTCTTCAGGTCCAAACCCTTTTTTTTCAAGCTCTGTGCCTAGCTTTAGGGATGATGGTGGTCATACAAGGTGGAGTTAAAACTACTGTTGGATATTTTGCTTTCTTTCTTACTTAGTAGAAGTCTGACCTTGGGTCCTGGTTGAAAATGAAAGTCGAGCCTACTTCAGTGATTGTGTGAGAGCTCAGAGTCTGTCATTGTTCACATCTAGAAGTAGGAGTGTGATGTCATATTTGCAGGAAGAATTCTTCCCCAGGATGCAATGGCTTGCATATGTGATGGGACCAGAAATTCATATGATACCCTACTACCATTTTGGAACACACAGAAGTCACAGTTGGTAGAGATGGAAAGAAAAAAAAAAAAAAACAATCTAGTCCATTGACCCATTTTCTAGACTAGAAAGGCCCAGACACCAAGTCCCTTGTGAAAATTTACAGACAGTTTAGAAGGAAACGAAGTCCAGAAAGGAATTGTCTGACTGCTCAGTCATTGTTAAGTCTGTTATTCCAGAATTATTATTTCACACCAACACCAAAGAGTCTCATGTTGTAAATGTTTGTAACTAATTTGAAATAATTATAATATATTAGCAATTTAAGAAATCTAAGATATCAGAATCAATCATCAGATAATTCAAATATAAATGATTACTAATTACTTAAGGCTTTTTTTAAAGATACTGTGCTTTTGAATTAATGATATAGCACTTACAATAAAGTACTAACATGTATGAATTCAGCTGTAACATTTAGCTGAGTGTTTTTTGTATACCAAGTTCTCAATGCATGCTCATAAAGGAATAATAATAATTTGAACACTGAGTGCCCCTAATATCAAATAAGATAAAATTAGTATAATTTAATACAATTAAATTTAGAAGCTTTATCCTATTTATATTCTCTTTTACAATTGTTCCAAATTTTAAAGAGCTATTCAAAGTGTATTTCAGGTGGCATTAAATGGCTTATCACAGTAGTTTCAAATGCATTACTTTAACTTTCTTTGAAACATTTTCTGAGTGTGTATATATATTCAGTGATAGCACTCTAATTCATAATTTTTGATAGGCTTCAGATCAGATCAGATCAGTCACTCAGTCGTGTCCAACTCTTTGCAACCCCATGAATCGCAGCACGCCAGGCCTCCCTGTCCATCACCAACTCCTGGAGTTCACTCAGACTCACGTCCATCAAGTCAGTGATGCCATCCAGCCATCTCATCCTCTGTCGTCCCCTTCTCCTCTTGCCCCCAATCCCTCCCAGCATCAGGGTCTTTTCCAATGAATCAACTCTTCACATGAGGTGGCCAAAGTACTGGAGTTTCAGCTTCAGCATCATTCCTTCCAAAGAAATCCCAGGGCTGATCTCCTTCAGAATGGACTGGTTGGATCTCCTTGCAGTCCAAGGGACTCTCAAGAGTCTTCTCCAACACCACAATTCAAAAGCATCAATTCTTCGGCACTCAGCCTTCTTCACAGTCCAACTCTCACATCCATACATGACCACAGGAAAAACCATAGCCTTGACTAGACGGACCTTTGTTGGCAAAGTAATGTCTCTGCTTTTGAATATGCTATCTAGGTTGGTCATAACTTTCCTTCCAAGGAGTAAGCGTCTTTTAATTTCATGGCTGCAGTCACCATCTGTAGTGATTTTGGAGCCCAGAAAAATAAAATCTGACACTGTTTCCACTAGATCCTCTAAACCTTCCTGTTTAAAGAAAATACCATTGATAAGTTTTGTGTCTACCGCTTTTGCACTCTTGCTTTCAGCTAATGTCTTGTTTATGGTTTCAGACTCTTGGCCTTTTCCTATCAGATACTACTCCCTTTAAGATGTTTATCATACCTTATTTTCTCTTTTTTTCCTGCAGATGACTTATTAATTACTTGTTAATATATCCATTTCCTTTAGCTCCACCTAGATTGCTGGTCGTTTAATGACAGAAGTCTGATTTAGCACTTCATCCCCTTGCTCAATGCATGGCCAAGAAAGGTACAGCCTGCTGCTGCTGCTCCTAAGTCGCTTCAGTTGTGTCCGACTCTGTAGACAGAAGCCCACCAGGCTCCCCCGTCCCTGGGATTCTCCAGGCAAGAACACTGGAGTGGGTTGCCATTTCCTCCTCCAATGCATGAAAGTGAAAAGTGAAAGTGAAGTCGCTCAGTCGTGTCCGACTCTTAGCGACCCCATGGACTGCAGC